>NC_058403.1:205330192-205340244 GCF_002201575.2 Neomonachus schauinslandi
CCCGGGACTCCAGGATCATGACCTGAGCCGAAGGCAGTCGCTTAACCAACTGAGCCACCCAGGCGCCCCCCATTTTAGCCAGTTTTTAAGTGTACCATTCAGTGGCATTAAGTACCCTCATGCTGTTGTACAAGCATCCCCCCATCCATCTCCAGAACTTTTTCATCTTCTCAAACGGAAACTCTGTCCCCGTGAAACATGGACATCCCCCCCTCCACCCTCCCCCACTCAGCCCCTGGCTCCCCCATCCTACTTTCTGTCTCTATGCATTTGACTCCTCTAGGGACCTCATGCAAGTACAATCAGACAGGATTTGTCCTTTTGTGACTGGTTTATTTCACTCAGCATGATGTCCTCAAGGTTCACGCGTGTTGTAGCAGGTGTTAGAATCTCCTTCCTTTTGGGGGCGCCTGGCTGGCTCAGTTGGTGGAGCATAGGACTCTTGGTCTCGGAGTTGTGGGTTCGAGCCCCATGTTGCATAGAGAGATTACTTAAAAATAAAATCCTGAAAAAAAAAGAAAAAGAAAAGAATCTCCTTACTTTTAAAGGGCTAAATAATATTCCACAGTCGGGACGTACAGCATTTTGTTTATCATTTCTCTGTGGGTGGACATCTGGGTTGTTTGCTTGTTACCAGTTTTCACTCCCACCAACAGTGCACAGGCTTGCCTTTTCAGCACACCCTTGCCAACATGTATCATCCCTTGACCTTTTGATAATAACCATCCTAATAGGTGTGAATATCTCAGTGTGGTTTTGACTTGCATTTCTCTGATGGTTCGTGACGTTTGGCACCTTTTTATGTGCTTGATGGCCATTTGGATGTCTTCTTTGGAAAATGTCTATTTCCTCCGCCCATTCATTTTTTTTTTTTTTTTTTGGATACTGAGTTGTATGAGTTCTTTGTAGATTTTGCATGCTGACTTTCTTATCAGATCACGATTTGCAAACATTTTCTTCTATTCAGTAAGCTGCCTTTTCATTTTGCTGATGGTTTCCTTTGCTGAACAGAAGCTTTTTAGTTTGATGTAGTTCCATGCATTGATTTTCGCCTTTGTTCCTCCCTGTTATAAGTTTTTACTTCTTGACACTCACCTCATACCTGGCTACCTGCTCTGGAGATTGTTTGTTCAGGGCTCGGAAATTACTTTTACTATCAGCCAAATAAAACATCATCCGGAAGGTGACAAATGCGTTTGAAGGTCGGTTAAAAATGACATTTGGATTATCGTCATCCTGGCTGTTAGAATCCACGGTCTGCTGAATTTCACACTCATCAGCCTAGAACTCTGGAGGGGATACCATTTCCATGGGTCTTAGCAACCCTTCTTTGTCCCGGGTGAGATTAAGATGCTTTATTGACTGAGGTTTAAACACACAGACAAGACAGGAAGGAGTGAAATCACCCAGGAGAGCCTCAAACAAGTGGAAGAAAGAAGAGGAAAGGCTGAGAGAGAACAAGAGAGAAGAGGTGGGGGGTAGAGATTTCACGTGGAGATGTTATTTCTTAGCTCGCTCTCTCTCTCTTTAAAAAAAAAAAAAAGATTTTATTTATTTATTTGAGAGACTGCCAGCATGAAGGGCAGAGGGAGAGGGAGAAGCAGGCTCCCCGCTGAGCAGGGAGCTCGACGTGGGGTTTGATCCCAGGGCCCTGAGATCATGACCCAAGCCAAAGGCAGAAGCTTAACTGACAGAGCCACCCAGGTGCTTCTCTCTCTCTCTCTTTTCTAAGATTTATTTATTTATTTGAGAGAGAGAGAGCAAGCACAAGCAGGAGGAAGGGCAGAGGGAGAGGGAGAGAGAATTTCAAGCAGACTCCCCCCTTAGCATGGAGCCCGACCTAGGGCTCGATCCTGGACCCTGAGATCATGACCTGAGCCGAAATGAAGAGTTGGACACTTAACTGACTGAGCCACCCCGGCACCCCTCCTGGCTCTCTTTTTAATGAACACTTTGGTGTTCTCAACAGGACTGCACACTTGTGTGTATTCCACTTGAATGCGAAGCTTTCAAAGCACATGGAAAACATTTGTTGAATGGAACCAGTGTTGCTTCTGTCAAGTGGTGTATTAGTTAGGGAATGCTGTGGGCTGAGTTGTGTGCTCCCAGTTCCTATGTTGAAGCCCTAACCCCCAGTGAGATGGCATCTGGAGATGGGGCCTTTGGGAGTTAGATGGGGTCACCAGGGTGGGGCTTTCCTGATGGGATTAATGCCCTTATAAGAGGAGACTCTGGAAGGCTTGCTCTTTCTGTCTCCTCCATGTGAGGACGCAGCAAGAAGGTGGCCATTGTGAGCCAGGAAGAGAGTTCTCGCCAGGAACTGACCATGCTGGTCTCAGACTTCCAGCTTCTAGAGCTGTGAGAAAATAAATTTCTGTTGCTTAAGCCACTCAATCTCTGATTTGTTATGGAAGCTGGAGCTGACTCAGACAGGCATGCTGCTGTAACAAATAGACCCCCAAATGCATGGCAGGTTAAGCACGATGAAATTTTGTTTCCAACTCACCTGATAGCCCTGGGAGGGTGTTCCTGGCCAGCAAATGGCTCTCCTCCTCCACACCGTGCCTCAAGATCATGGAGGACAAAATCCTGACCCCCAAGGATTGTTTATGTTTTAGGAGAAGTGGGCCTTGCAAGAAGATTGCTCAGTGCCAGACTCTGGGCTGGACCTCAGAGAAAGGTGTTGGGAGTCCCAAGAAACCCAGGTCCATATCCCTGGCCTGTCTGCTCCGTGCTCTGGGAACTTGGGTGAGCCACTGCACCTCACCAAAGCTCAGTCTTATCTGTAACACGAGGGAGTAGATTTCCCACCTCCTCTGGGACTTGTGTTTAGGAGGAGAGACCTGACCTATGGCTCTTTTCCTGCCCAACTCAAAACTTAGTTGTCAAGAGGTAGGGCACGTCTAATCCTTCTTAATGAATTTCCTATGATTCTTTCAACTTAAAAAAATTTTATGATGTAACAAACATGCAGGAAAATGCTCAAATGATTTTTTATACTTGCATATATATGTGTCCCCACTGTCACCCAGGTCAAGAGCCAAGGAACTTCTATCCCCCGCAGTGGATTGTCAGGTTAAGCAAATAAAAACATTTTAGAACACCTGATTAAAACTGAATTTCAGATAAACAGTGAATAGCTTTTTAGTGTAAGTATATCACATGCAACTGGGCATTCTGTATTTTATCTGGAAATCTCACCAGCAGGCTCCCTTGTGTTGCATCCCAGTCAATAGCTCCCCACCCCCAAGGTCAAAGTATTCTTCTTGATTCTCGTCACTGTGGATTCGTTTTGCCTGTTTTTGAACTTCATGACAATGAAATACTGCAGTGGGTCCTGCTTTGTGCCTGTCTGTGAGATTCCTCCACATTATTGACTTCAGCACGTTCTTTTTTTTTTTAAGATTTTATTTTATATATTTGAGAGAGAGAGAGAGAGAGAGAGAGAGAGAGAGAGCACGAGGTGGGGGAGGGGAGGGCAGAGGCAGAGGGATAAGCAGGCTCCCCACTGAGGAGGGAGCCCGACGTGGGGCTCGATCCCAGGACCCCGAGATCATGACCTGAGCCGAAGTCCAATGTTTAACTGACGGAGCCACCCTGGTGCCCCTCACATTTTTTTCATTGCTGCATAGTATTCCCTTATATGGATATATCACTGTTTGTTTCTCATTTTCTTGTTGATGGGCCTTTGGGTTGCTTCCAGTTTGGAGCTACTATAAATAGAGCTTTATGAACATGACTTTTGGTAGCTTTATGCATTCACGAGTGGAACTACCTGGCTGTTTTAAGGTTTTCAATTTTCCTTCCAGACCGGGGGGGAAAGACATCCACTGGCACCCGTGAATAAATTGAAGTCTTTTAGGGTTATATTCTGGCCCCTGCCTAGCCTTACTTTTATTTCCTGAATAAAGGACCTCGGGACATTTTTGAGTTCCCATGCTCTCTCTCTAGGAGCATCCTGTGTCTTTCCAGTGTGTATGACGAGACTGAGAAGTGTTAGAGAATGTTTTACCTTTGCTTTTTTGCTTCGTTGCCATACTTCTACTAATTTTCACTGGAGATAAAGCTGCTTTACCAGTAATTAGCACTTGTTTCGCTCATGGGTGGTGACGCCCGGTGCCCAGCACAGCTGTGTAAATGTCTCTGTCCATGTGCAGGGGGTCACAGCAGGCCCCCAGACTTCCCTGCAGTCGCCTCCCTCCCCACTCCTTCCCCAGAGCTCCAGTGCCAGCCTATATTAATCACAGCATCTCCAGGCACCATCTGGTTGCCATGGAAACTCAGGCTGGTCCAGGCATAGCAGTAGGGGTCAGTCCCCCCCCTCAGGTGCGGCTTCAGTTTGGATTCAGGAAAGTGGTGGATACAGCGGTACCTGGCGCTTTGTAGAATTCTATTCTTACAACATTAACAATACGGCTCTCTGTGGCCTCAGGCTTCACGTGGCTTATGCTCTTCTATTTGCTTTTCCCTATTGTCTTCTCTTTGCACCGTCTGTTCATCGAACCTGGCTGCTTCTGAGGGAAGCAAACCCCACATGCTTTGTCATTTCCTCTGTGCTGTGGTTGGGCAAACAGAGAGAGGGAGTAGCACACCTGGTCATGGGGCCCAGCAGGTGCCAGGGACGGACACCCGGCTGGGAAGTGCCCGTTGGCTGGGGATGTGTTTATTTCGCATGTGTACATGTGGACAGCTGGGGCTCCATTGGAACCGCTCTGCAGAGCATGCTGGATGGTGTTGCTAGAGCAGCTGGCCCCCGTCCCCACTGCTGCCAGGCCCTGCCTGCCTGCCACAATATCAACATGAACCCCGGTGTTGACCAAGCACTTCCCATGGCCCGGCGCTGTGGTCAGGATGCTGCCTTCCCACAGGTTCGCTCGCTGACCCCTCACGATGGCTCTCCGTGGTACCTATCACCACCTCCACGTTATGCTGGAGAAAACAGACTTGGAGGGTTCAGTAATTTGCTGGGGACCACACAGCGAGTTGATCATGTGCTGGGGTAGGACCCGGCATCTTCTTTCCCACCATACTTCATCCCTTCCCGACTCAGGAGAAGTCCTGGGCCCCAGGCAGTTGCAAGGTGCTTGATGATGTTTTCTTGGGTAGACCCATTCCTGAGATCATTCATTCAGGCAAGAAATATTTAAGGCGGCAGGGACCCAACAGCAACGAGACAGATCAAGATCCTTGCCCAGGTGGCGCTGACTTCCTTTGGGGGAGGCAGATGTTATCCAAGGCTGCACATAAGTACCCAGTCCCAGAGAGTGATGAGCTCCATGAGGAAGACCTCGTTGGAGGATGTGATGGGGAGCGCCTGCATCTGATCATAGCCCTGAATGATGAAAGGGAGCTGGCCTGTCGGAGATGAGGGGAACAGCATTCTAGGAAGAGGGAACAGCAGGTGCAGAGGTGGAATGAGCTTGGCGGAGACCAGGAACGGTGAGGAGGCTGATGAGTCTGGAGCTAAGAGGGCAAAGGGGAGAAGAGATGGGTATGAGGTCAGGGAGAGGGCTCAGCCCTGTAGGGTGTGGCTTTTATTCCCATAACAGTGGAAGTGCTGACTGCAGACTTTCAGAAAGACCCACTGACTGCACAGCCGTGTGCAGGGCAGGAGTTGGGAGTGGGAGCGGGGAAGCCCACTGACCCAGGAGAGGCAGCTACCCAAGGCCAGGTGAGCGTTGTGGTGGTGGTGGGGCATGCAGTGGCTAGAAGTGATCGGATTCAGGACCCGCTGATGCATCTGATGCAGGGAGTGGAGGGAAGTGAGGAGCCAGGAGTGACTACTCATTTTGTCGTTTGGGCATCAGGGTAAATCGGGAAACCCACAATGAAATGGGGAGCCTGGGAGCATGTGCTGGAGGGCGGGGTGGGGAACGGAGCATCCTGGCTTGGGGCTGTGGGACAAGCAGGTGGATGTCATCTGGGGTGTATGCCTTAGGTTTTGTCTTTCCAGCTCCTCCTCCCACCTTCCCGGGTACAAATATACCTTTTGTAGGTGTGTGGAACTTTCTCCATCAAGGTGCTTCCACTGTGCCTGGTCTCTAGGGTTTTAGCTAAGTGGTAGGTACTACACAATACACCCAACCTGTAAGATAGATTCTTATTTTTTAATACTGACGCAGTAATAATATATATATTTTTTTGGCAGGGAGGGGTGACTCCTGCAGGTAGAAAAGGAACCTGGTAGCAAGGCACTTGAATCTACCTTCTGTCCTCAGCTTTATCTCTGTAAAATGGGAAGGAAAATGCCTTCCATGTGTGCATGCTTATAACAGGAATAACAGATTTTGTTTTCCACGCAAAGGGAATGTACGTGGAAAAACACAAAGACTTTATAAATGCATGATTGCAGATGTTTTAGAGTAAGGTTTTGTGAGAATAAATTGAAGCGTAAAGGCATCATGAAGGATAGATCTATTACACTCCATCAGTTAAAAGATTTGGAAAAAACCAGAGGGTAACTGTTGTCGTTAAACTGATAGTGAACTGATCTGCTTAGGAGGGGCTAGGAGAGCTCTTTGGATGCTTCCAGCAGGATGAGAGGAGATAATTGGGGGTTGGGAGAGATGAGCTTCCATTCCCACACCCATTTTATGTATTTATTATTTATTTTTGGCAATACAGAGGTGGACTGAACCCATCTCCTTACACCTCTGGTTGTTGAGGTGACTTATACAACATTTGTGCATGAGATTCAGCCTCCTAACGCTATTTCATTCATGCTAGCCTTCCAGTGGGTTTGCTTTTCCTGGACAGATGTGGAGTGGCTAGTGGTGGGGACTTTTCAGGTGGGAAAAATAAGTCTGAGATGGAAAATATGCTGCTGGGTGAGGTGTGCATTCTGAAAGCCATGGACTGTCTCACTCCAGGAGGAAACAAGTAGAGTGGTCCCCATGGTCCACCAGGTCGCATAAGCTCTGCCCCATCACCTCCCCAGCCTCATCTCCTCTGCTCTCTCCTCAATCACTCACAGCTGCTAGGGCCTCCTCCTCACTGTTCCTTGAGCAAGTCACACATAACTCTGCCTCAGGACTTTTGCACCTGCTCTTCTCTCTGCCTAGAACACTCTTCCCTCAGATACCCACATGACTCTTGCATCACTTTCTTAGGGCCTCTGCTCACATGTCATTCCCTCAGTGAGGCCATCTCTGACCTCCTATTTAATACAATAACCAGCCCACCCAACACTTCCTATTACCCTTTATTATGAACTCAGTTGTGTCCCACCCCCTTCATATATTGAAACACTAACCCTCAGTACCTCTGAATGTGACCGTATTTGGAAACAGAACCTTTAGAGAAGTAATTAAAATAAAATGAGGTCATATGGGTGGGCTCCAATCCAGTATGACTGGTGTCCTTGTAAGCAGAGATTAAGACACAGACATACCCAGAAGGAAGACCATGGGGAGGCACAGGGAGAAGACAGCTATCTATAAGCCAAAAAGAGGGCTCAGAAGAAGTCAATGCTGCCAACACCTTGATCTTGGAATTGTAAGCCTCCAGAATTGTGGGGAAATAAATTTCTGTTCCTTAAGCCACCCAGTCTGTGATACTCTAGTATCCAGCAAGCAAATACACCTTTCCTGATTAATTTCCACCACAGTTTTAGCCCCTAATCTCTACATAATGTACTTATTTTATTCATCATACATCGTCCCCCCCAGTAGAACGTCTGTTCCACGACAGGAGGATATTTGTCTCGTTCTGGGCTGTGTCCCCAGCTCCCAGCCAGGGCTCTTACACAGTGACTGCTCACCTAGCGTTTGTTGAGTGAATAAGTGAGTGAAAATGTAGACAAAGATCTCGGGACTCCAAGTTCCTCTGAGTGCTATCTGGTGCTGAGTGTCCACCTGGTATCTTTGTGAGTGTTGGGAACCCGGTCCCTTTTTTCCAAAAACCCAGCCACGTGGCGAAGAGTAGGCTCACTGGATAGATGGCCACGCCCCGCGTGGATTTTAAAGCCGACCCCTTGATCTTGCCCTTTCAGTTTTCTAAGTCTGTGCCGCTCACGGGCCCGGGAACCTGAGGAGAGTGAACGAGCAGGCTCCTGATGACCCGTTTTGCAGACGGGAACACTGAGGTGCTGAGCCATCCCGCGTCCCGCCCTCCGTGGTGTGTCCCTCCATCAGGGTGCGGCGGTTGCCGGGCAGCTCCCGAGAAGCGGCTTCCCGGCCCGAGTTGCCAAGGAAATGCTAAACCCCGCTCGGCCGGCCGGGGGGCAGCGTGAGTGGCCGTCCCCGGGCTCCCTTCCCTCCTGTCCCCGTGCGCTGTGCGCCGCGCTCACCCTCCGCCCGCTCTCTGCTCTCTCCTCCAGCTGCGCGCTGTGCTGGAGGCCGAAGACCCTGCGAGTTCTGAGCGAGGCCCATGGATGTGGAAGGCCTCCCGGGTCCCGGACCCCATGTTCTCCCCGCGCAGTTATGACGCCCTGCACGACGGCGGCTCGGGGCCCCTGGGTGCGGACCGCACGGCCAGCGCCCCGCAGGACGCGCGGATCCCCCGGATGAGCGGCGCCTTCCAGGGCCCCACTCTGAAGCGGCGGGGCGGCGTGGTGGACCACCGGGATGTCATCTTGGCCCACCAGGCGCACAAAGTCCACAGCACCCCCCAGGCCAGGAGGAAGGAATGGGAGTGAGTACGCGGGGCAGACGGGCTGGGACACCGGGTGGGGGGCAGGCACGCCCCAGGGACTGGAGAGCACCCCTAAAGCGAGGCTGGCCTCTGAACCCTTCCATGCCTGTAGACCGCTACGGCCTTGCTGTAAGCTCCTGTGAACCCCTGCGCAGCCCAGGGTGCAGTAACAAAGGGGGTAGGGGTAGGCGCACCAGGGCGTCCGCGGAAGACCCTGCGCCCGGGTCTGTGGGTGTCCACTCGGTGGGGATGGCCTCCGAGTATCTCCAATGGGAGGCATTCCTGAATCCGGCCGAGAAATGCTGTTTTCGGGGGTGGGAGGGGTGGGAGGGGTGGGAGGGGTGGGGACCGGGAATCGCATTTCTACCTCAGGCACTGAGACTAGACTCCAGGGTTTGCGGGCTGGAGATGAAGTTTGTACGGCAGGCAGAGAGGGGGGGCTGGGGAAATGTGCTCGCTCTGGTTTCTCTGGTCCTGGGCCCTCTCCCTCTTTGCCAGTGACCCCGAAAGTGGGTCTTCTCCTAGGAGTCTAGGAGACTTGGGGAGGAAGGGTGGGCTTTGAGCCGGTTCTGTTCCTGTGATCCTGGGCAAGTGCCCTCCCCTGGGCTCATACCCTCACCGTGAAATCGCTCTTTCTAGGCTGATGATCCAAGCAGTGTGTGAACGTTTCAGTCCCAGGTACAGAAGGAAAGCTGGTGCTTTTTTTCTTTTTCTTTTTCTCAAGAGCTTCTTTGGCAAAGGCTCAGAACTGGGGTGGATTCCCGGACAGACCTCAAGAAGGTGGGATTCTGAATACACATTTCAGGGCGACTGGAGCTGAGGCTGGCCCGGACGCTAATCACTCCTGGGGATCCTGAAATCCCCTCTCCCACCCTTTCCAAGCCTCCAGTCTGACCTGTGGGAAATTAGCAACATGGTCTCCAGCACCACACACAGCTCTCCACCCGGCTTCCCTGGAGTTTCTGTCTGCTGGGAGGAAGAGCTGGGTTATAAATGCCAGTTGGGTTCAGGGGTGTGCTGATGAGGGATGTGTAAATAGAGAGTGCAATGAAAACTCACCAAAAGGTGTTGCTCATTTGGCCTCTGAGGCGTTTTCCTGAAGTTAGGCTGACATCTGGTGGCACATTGGGGCATCATTTAGAAAGGCAATGTGCTAAAGCTTTATTTATTTTTCCACACGGTGTTCCTTCTGATTTTCTCCTCCCCATCCACCTATCTAGCCTCCCACCCACTCACCTATCCTTCTATCTTTCCTTCCTTCCTTTCCTCCTTCCTTCCTTCCTTCCTTCCTTCCTCCCTCCCTCCCTCCCTCCCTCCCTCCCTCCCTTCCTCCCTTCCTTCCCTCCTTCCTTCCTTCCTTCCTTCCTTCCTCCCTCCCTTCCTCCCTCCCTCCCTCCCTTCCTTCCTTCCTCCCTCCCTTC
>NC_058403.1:205355244-205456518 GCF_002201575.2 Neomonachus schauinslandi
TCCCAGGACCCTGGGATCATGACCTGAGCCAAAGGCAGACGCTTAACTCACTGAGCCATCCAGGCATCCCTACTCCTTTCTTTTACCAATATTTAGGACACCCTCTCCGTGCTCAGCTCCATGTGGGGCCTTGGGGACACATCAGTCAATAGTCTGCTCTCACGGCAATGATGCTCTCCACCCAGCAGGAAAATCCAATATGAAACAAATGGTGACCAACAGGAAGAGTGCCGAGGGGCTGTGATCTGGTGGGGGACCCCCCTCCCACCGAGGGCCTCCCTGGGTAGGATTTCCAGGCTGGTTCTCATCCTGTGCCCGCAAACCCCTGCAGGGCCTTGTGAGACGCATGTTCCAGCAGGGCTGGGGTGGGGGTGCCCTGGGACTCTGCATTTCTTTCTAACAGGCTCCCACGTGAGGCAGGAGGATAGTCTCAACAGCCAGGTTCTCGGTCATCACCACCGTCACCGTCATGGTCAGAGAACAGAGGGCCCGGGTGGGAGAACGGAGGGTGGGGGGAGGAGAGCCAAGCAAACTGCAAGGAGAACCGTGAATGAAACTTTTCATGCTGTGAGGATAGTGATCATAACCAACATTTACGGAGCATTTACTATCTGCAGGGCGCAGTGCCAAGCCCTTTCTATACGTTAACGCATTTAATCCTCATCATCACTGTTCTAAATAGATGGTGCAGAAGGTCATTATTTTCGAGTGTTTCTGTGCTCCACGACTCATCACAGGCACACAGCAAGCTTGTGAAGCCGCTCGAGCCGGTGGTGGTATTATTAGTCCTCCTTATGCAGATGGGCAAGCAGGTCCCCAGGGTTACTGAGGCACCTGGGGGCTGAGTCAGGACAGCGTGGCAGGATCTGGACTCCCAGGCCAGAACTGGCTGTTTCTAGGATGTGGGGGCTCAGGCTCAGCCATCCTGTAGGTCACCAGTTGGGGCTGGGGTGGGCAGCCTAAATTGTCCTGGTCCCCGGAGCCTGAGCTGAGAGGAGGGGACGTGCCAGGTGAGGAAGAAGGTTTTCGCTGGACTATTTAGGATTATATGGGACTGTTGGTAAAATGAGTACTGCCACTGGACCCCAAGGAGCATGTTTAACCCACATGTGACCTCAGTGGTTGTTGAGATGGATTTGGGTTTTCTGGGGCTCATACCTCACTTGGGTCAAAACCGAAGTCCTCCCGAAGGCCATCAAGGTCCAGTGTGATCTGCCTGTCACTTCCCTGCTTTTACCTCTTCTCACTCTCCTCCTTACTCACCCTGCTCCAGCCACCTGGACCTCCTCACTGTTCCTTGAACACATCAGGGCAGTCCTGTCTCAGGACCTTTGCATTGGCTGTGCCCTCTGACTGGAATAGCTTTGACCCCTACACCCATATGGCTCCTTCCTTACCTCCTTCTAGCCTTTACTTAAAGGTCATCTTCTCAGCAAGCCTTTCCTCACCACCCTGTTTAAAATTCAGCCTCTGTACCTACCTATTCCTTCTGCCTTACTTTATTTTTCTGATGAGCACTGATGACCAACTCATATTTATTACACATTTGGCTTTTTATCTTGTTGATTACTTGTATTCTCTCCACTAGCTCCCTGGGGGCAGGAATTTTTGCCAGGTTTGTTCTTTGCTGGGTCGCTATCTTCTGGAACCGGGGTCAGGAAGCTACAGTGAGAGAGCCAAATCTGACCAGACACCTGTTGTATGGCCCACGGGCTAAGAAAGGTTTTTACATGTTTAAGTGGTTGAAAAAAATCAAAAGAAGAGTAATATTTCTTGATATGTGAAATTGTATGAAATTCAAAATTCAATGTGCAGTAAGTTTTTTTGGAACGCACCTTGGCTGGTTTATGCACCTCTCATCCTGTGGCTACTTCTGCACCACAGTGGTGGAGTCGAGTCTCTAACACACTGGGCTGCAAAGCTGAAAATAGGCCATTTGCAGGAGTTTGTGGGCCTCTGGGCTGGAACAGCTGGCTTTGGTGGTGACCTGGTGGATACCCAGGCCAGGGGAACCCAGTTCTCCCCCGGCCGTGCCCCCGCTCGCCTGCGGATGCCATGACTAACCACCAGGTGGCGGTGTGGCTCCCGAGCAGAGCGGACGCGGGCAGCGCAGAATGGGAGGCAGTCTGCTCACCAACCCCGGTACCCACCTCCCCGGCTCATTCTTCCTTCTCAGTGTTCTGAGAAATGCAAGGCAGCCCCAAAGCGAGAATCCAATTTTCATCGTATGATACTCCATCACTACATATATGGCAATGTCTTTTTTCATGCACAAAGGGCTTGTAAAGATGAATTCGGGGGGATCTCGAGGTTTGAAGGGCTCCCAGAGGGCTGAAGGCTTCAGGTGAGTCCTGGGGTCAAGTGTGGGGTCCATCTGGCCTTGGGCTGGGGTGTGGTTGAATACCTGGACTGGGAGCCAGATGGCGGGAGTTCACATCCTAGCTCTGCCCCTCACAGACTCTGTGACTCCGGGGGAGGGACATTCTTCTCTCTGTGCCTCAGTTTCGTAGTCTGTAAAATGGGGATAATCATGCTCATTTCTGGAATTCCTACAAAGGTGAAATTTAATGCATCATTATATGGCAAGCGTTTAAGACAATGGAGGCACGTAGTGAGCCTTGACACCAGTTTGCTATAGTCCCAGGAAGGGTAAATCATTAAACACCCAGAGGCCTCAGTTTACATAGTGTTAAAAAAAAAAAAAAAAAAGAATAGCAGGTTGTTTAGACATCACAATTAAACCAAATCTGACCTTTAAAGACCTGCTTGGAAATCGGAGCACTTTTTTTCCTTCTTTTTTAAGGGAGGCAGTTGGACAGTTCTAGCCTACTTGATATTTAAAAAAATATAGGTCTGGTCCCAGGGAGTTTCTTTTTCAGTGTGGCTGGCTGGTTTTTTAGTGCAGAAAGACCCTCCTTTTGTCCTTTGAAGTAGTAGCAGCTTTGGCTGTGGCCAGCCATGGAGGACCTGGGGCACATCCCTGCCCCATGGTGCCGTCCCCCTCCCCCCCATCCCTTATGATCTATCAGATTTTCTATGCTCATTTTTGAAACCCAAGCAGCTTGTGAACAAATGTCCCTCCAGAGTTGCCTTCTTGCCCATTGCTGATTCCAGTCTTTCTTCCTGCTTCCATCACTCCAGAAGTCTGTCTTTTCAACACCCCAAGTTTCTCTTGATAGTGTCTGTGCACCTGTGCCCTCCAGATTGTCTGCACTGGTCCCCCACCCCAAGGGGAGTGATCCATCGGCTTCATCTCTGAATGAACTTCCACCATGACTCTTCTCACTTCGGCCAAGTCTCACTGGCCTACCTTCCGTTCCCAGCATTTTCAAGTAGTGTTTGCACCTCAGGGCCTTTGCACTTGCTATTGCCTCTGTCAGGAATGCCCTTGGCATGGCTGGCTCCTTCTTGCTTTCAGGTCTCAGCACAGATGTCTCAGCACAGATCCACACTGCGGATCACATCACTCTGTTCATTGCCTGAAATTCTGTGTTTCCTTCTAAATTGGACTGCCAACAACATGAGAGCAGGGTTTTTGTCTTCCTTGTCCACTGCAGTATCCCCAGTGCATAGAAGGTGCCAATGTTTGTTGAGTGAATCGATCCCTGGGAACTTGAACATCTATATTGATGAGTTCTCTTTCTCTGGCTTGGAGACCTGCAAGTCTCTTTGAGCCAGTGAACATCATTTTCTCTTCATTTCTCTGTCCAGGGCATCCTTTGGTTCCAAGTCCTGCATGAGGTACTCAGGAGGGTCTATCTGGAGGAGGAGACAGACATGCAGACAACGACTGTACACATCACCCAGGGGGTATACAGAGAGCAGCCCTCATTTATCCCACAATCACCATCGGCCTGGCCCTGGGCCAAGGGGCTTCGGGTATGAGCTCATGGGGGTGTCCTCACCCCAGCACCCATTTCACAGAAGAGGCCACTGAGGCACAGAAAGGAAAATGATAGAGACTATGGGGCAGAACCAGCCTTGGAACCTGGATCTGTCCAAGTTCAGAGCCCAAGCTCGTAATTCCTCTTCTTGCAAGTTCATGAACTTGGAAATGCCTGGCACAGTAGAATGAATGAATGAGGTGTGAACATTAAGCTTTCACCTGCGTTTTAGGTACTAAACTTGATGAAGGAAGATCCTTTTCTTACTGAACCTTGAATCTTGGGCTTTGCCCAGCACAGAGCTTTGTGGGTAGAAGACACTCGATATCTGTTGAACGTGGTTATGTTGAGTCTGAGACAGGTTCAGAATGAAATCTATGAAATCTTGAAGGTGAGTGTGGCACACATAACCCGTCCTCTAAATCTGCTGCTGGAGTCGGCTCAAAGAGGCCAAATTGGGATAAAATAAAATGAAATAATTTCTCACCTTCTAACTTGTCACAGCCCCTTAGGGAAGGGGGGCAGGTCTTATAACCTCCAGATGAGTCCAGGGCCAGGAGTCAGATCCACGACAGTGCAGTTAAAGAACAGTGCCACTGTCTCCCCAAAAGCCAGCTTGCAAAGCAAATCTGGTCCCCCGCCATTCCAGAAGGCTGTTCTTGCCTGTTTTAAGTTTTTCTGGAAGGCCCCAAATGTTGTACAAAGGATAGATTTGGAGGCAAAAGGAGCTGCCTTCAAATCGTAGACCATCCCACGAGAGCTGGGTGACCTTGGGCGAATACCATAGCCTCTCTGGGCTCTGGGGGAGATCCTGGTGCAGAGAGTTTGGGAGAGCACATTGACATGGCAGGGCTCGGATAACAGGGTCTTGGAGGAAAAGCCAGCCTGTCTTTCCCTTCATGTGGTCTGGGAATAGCCTGGGAAGTATGCAACATCTAGTCTCTCCAGTCTGTGTCTTAAGTCAAATGATTCTGAATAAGAAGCCTGCGCAGCTTAGTGACTCTGGAACCATCTGAATTCACACTCTGGTTCCGTCCATGTCGTGTGACCTTGGGCAAGTGACTCCACTAACAGCCTCACTTGCCTTGTCTATAAAATGCAGAATAGAGGGGCGCCTGGGTGGCTCAGTCGCTTAAGCATCTGCGTTTGGCTCAGGTCATGATCCCAGGGCCCTGGGATTGAGCCCCGCATCAGGCTCCCTGCTCAGCAGGGGAGTCTGCTTCTCCCTCTCCCTCTACACCTCCTTTTGTGCTCTTTCTCTCGCTCACACACTCTCTCAAATAAGTAAATAAAACCTTTAAATATATGCAGAATAGAATAGCACTTGCTTCATAGGGTTATTACAAGTATTAAACATTTACAAAATGCTTAGCATGGTGCCTGGCACATTATAAAGTGTTACAGGTGTCATAAGTTAAATAAAATGAACAAGTTCCCACCCATGCCCCTAGCTGTGACCTCCAAGAAGGCATAGACCTTATCTTATTGATTATGTATCACCAGGGCTTAAGCGCATAGTAGATGGTCAGTAAAGGCTGGATAGAAGCAGCATATGAGATTGGAATGAGTTCATGGCTAAGAGATGAAAATCTAACCTCAAAATCTGGGGTGCAAACTAATATAAAGGGCCAGAGAGTGAATGCTTTCAGCTTTGGGGGTCATGTGGTCATATGGTCTCTGTAGCGATGACTCAACTCTGCCTTTGGAATGTGAGAGCGGCCATAGAACATGTGTCAGTGAATGACTATGTACCAATAAAACTTTATTTACAGAAAGAAGTGGTGGGCCGTATCTGGCCTGAGAGATGTAGCTTGCTGACTCCTGCTCTAAACCATAGAGACAGGGTTAGTGGAGACAAAGAGAAGATACTTCATATGGTGCTTTCTGGAGAGATGATGATGTCAAAAGCCACCAGTGGTGGCTTAAGCCTTAAATTGGAGAGTCTATTTATTTTTGTTATTTTTTAACATTTATTAAGCAGATGTGATGGCCATCATTGTAATAGGCATTCTGATACTTTCTTTTAATCTTTAAGAAAACCTTAGTGAGTATCTTTACTTACTCTTTCCTCCTTTTTAAATCATGAAACTAGAGCCCAGAGTGGTTAAGAAATTTTCCAAAAGTCACAGAGCTCAGAAATGACCTTCTAGCTCTTCTGGGTCCATTTCCAAAAATCTGGAGGCCTTTCCCTCCAGGGCCAGAGAAGGGCTGGGACCTTCTTTCAAAGCTGTCAATTAAATGTTCACAGCTGCCCCCAAAAGCCTCCAAAAATGGGGAAGCATCTGAAGGACTAACGAGAATATGTTGGAATTTTCAGCAGACACATGTGACTGAAATTCTTGACAAACTGGCACGGCGCCTGTATATTGGGCCTGTTGGTGAGCCCTCTGGAACATTGTGGAACTCTTTAGTTCCTGCCTCAGAATATGGATGCTCAGTTTAAAAGAGGCTTCATCAAATAGAGCCATGCTGGAGAGCTGTTCGGGTTTCTCTGTCATGGAATGTGGACCCTTTCTTGTGTGTTTTCTTTCTCAGCCTTTACCTGACATGTCGGCTTGGTTGGTTCCTACAAGGGCAGACAATAGGCTGACCCATTCTCTTCAGATCCGTGTCCACGATCTCCAGTCCCGAGTCAGGCCTGTGTGCTGGACTCTGGCTGACTGCAGCAGGTTAGCAGCATGCTGGAGTCTTGGATTTCTTTGCAGTGGGGAAGGTTTTTGGTGATAGTGTGTCCATTTGGCTTTGGCTGTCCTACAAGATAATCAGTAGCAGATTTTTAATTCTGCTGGCCCTCTTAGCCTTGGCACCCATCACTGACCCTGTTAGAGCATAGATATCACCGGGCTTACCAGAGTTTCGATTGGGCAGGTTGGTTAGGGCCTGAGAATCTATATTTCTCAAAAGCTCCCCAGGATGCTGCTGCTGGTGGTCCGGGGTCCACATTTTGAGAGGCATGGCTTTGGGTCAGTGGCTCCCAACTTTGACTGCACATCAGGATCACCTGGGAAGTTGTAAAAACCCCAACGCCTAGGCCATCTGTACTCCATTAAATCCCACTCTGGGAGTGGGGTCCGAGCATTGGCATTTTCAAAGTTTCCAGGTGATTCTAACATGCGGTCATGCTTGAGAACCAAGGCCGCAAGGTCATCGTTTCTCATTTTACTTATGATATACTCAGAGGAGGTCCCCAGGTTTACACACAGCTTGGAAACTTAAAATCCACTGGAGGATTAAAAAAATAATGTCTAATCCATTCCTAAGCCAACACGGAATTATTCTCATATGATTCATGGTTTGGATTCTTATTCTTTTGGCTTCAATTATCTCTTCTCTGTGTATTCAGATATTCAGCTGGGACACATTGGTACAGCTTATTGTTAAAATATTAAAATATTTCCATACCAGTTAGTAAATAGCCTGGAGTTCCCCCTCCGCCCCCCACTGAGTGAGCTCCCCCACCCACCAGGTCCCTTCTGGGTCCTCCCATGCCTCCTAATGATCCATACTCTAGGGGTGGTGCCTCTTGCTGGTTGGTAAGTATTTTAAATTTTGCCCAGTGCATTTGACCTGCTTGCCCATATGGATACCTTGAATGCAGATGGGGATCTGGAATAGGTAGCAAACCCCTAGCCATCAGTCCACACTGGTTACCTTTGATACCTTCCCTTGTCCTGCAAGATCCCTTCCAGCTGGAGATTCAACTGTTTCTGAGACACATTTGGGACCCAGGAATCTTTGGGGAGGCCTAGAACCTAGAACCCCAGATACCCCATGCATCCTACCACTCTTGGGGAACAGTTAGTCTGTACTTGGGGATCCCCCAACCTCCACATCCTCCCATTTGCTACCCTTAAAGGCACCTTCCTCCCCCTGTCTTTGGGCACAGCTGGTATAATTTCCTGAATGAGTTCTGGATTTCCGAAGAGACAAGAAGGGTGTTGACTTCAAAGAATGTTTCTTCTAGGGCAGGAGACCACAACTTCCTGTAACAGAGAAGGCTGTATTGGAAGAGAGGTGTGAGCAGAGTTATGGGGTGTGCATGGGTAGGAGAGATAGTCTGGGGAGTCAGGGGTGGGTCATGGAGATAGTGAGGAGGGTATCCTGGGGTAGAGGGTGGGGAGCAGGGCTGGAGAAGCATGCCACAGGGGAGGATTAGCAAAGACACACCCACAAGGAACCCTTTGCAGTCTGAAGAAGTGCAGGGACCCCTTTTCAGAATTTTGTTTTTAAATGCATAAAATCAGGGGCGCCTGGGTAGCTCAGTGGTTTAAGCATCTGACTCTTGATTTCAGCTCAGTTCATGATCTTGGGGTCCTGGGATAGAGCCCACGCAGGGCTCCCCACTCAGTGTGGGGTCTGCTTGAGATTCTCTCTCTCCCTCTCCTGCTGCCCCTCCCTCTCCCCTCTCTGTCTCTCTAAAATAAATAAATCTTAAAAAAATAAATGCATAAAATCAAACACAAAGAAGACCAATTATAGTAAAAATTAGTAACCAAAATATCTGAAGCAATGGGTTTGTCATACTCTTACAAATATGCTTCTTTAATAACACGCGAAAACTGAGATCTAGTGACAGGCCTAACAATCTCCAGGTAGTGATGAGAGTAAATGATATTTCAAGATTTCTGTTATCATTGTAATGTGACATAAATTGTGTTTTCTGTTGATGACAAAGTCACAGGAGCTGCTAACACTGTTAATATTACTGGAACCTTTTGCCTCCGTTCATAATTTCAGCTAGAGGGATATGTCTTTTTTTCCCCAAAGTCACAGACTCCCTGAATTAAAAACAAATTAAGTCCGGGGTACCTGGGTGGCTCAGTCGGTTAAGCGTCCGCCTCGGATGCTTAAGGGTCCTGGGATCGAGCCCCAAGTTGGGCTCTCTGCTCAGCAGGGAGTCTGCTTCTCCCTCTCCCTCTGTGCTTCCCCCCTGCAATAAATAAATAAAATCTTAAGAAAAAAAACAAGTTAAGTCCTACTTCATCTAGGGAATGAAGGAAGAGGTGGTTTCAGAGGGAACTCTGGAGTTTCTTGTTTGAGGAGGGTCAAAGTGGACTTACCCAGGAAGCTGTAAGAAGTTAGAGGGTAGAACAGAGTGGGGAAGAAGAAGGTAGAAACAGAGCCTGGAGGAATTGTGAGACAGAGCAGAGTGCTTAAGCCTGTGGGCTTGGGAGCCAGAGTGCTTTGATTCAAATCCTGGCCCAGCTTCTTTCCAGCGTTGTAATTTTAATGTGTCAACAACACCTCACTTCTGGTACCAAGTCCAGACTCCTTCAATTACTGGACCAACCTCATGTGCCTCAGTTGACACATTTGTAGAATGAGGATGACAATTCCATAATCCAGGGTGTTGGAGTAATGTGTGACCGGGACAGGAGTATCTTAGAAAAGGTGGGCAGGGATGGCCCATCTGGTGAGCTGACATTTGAGTCAAGTCCTGAATGAGGGGGATGAGCCACCCATGCAAAGTTCTTGGAGAAGGAAGTTCCAGGTAGAGAGAACAGCAAGTGCAAAGGCCCTGAGGCAGGAGCATGCCTGGTATGTTTGAGGACCAGCAAAGGCAGCCAGTGTGGCTGGAGCAAGGTGAGTGAGGGGGACAGTGGTGAGAAATGCATTTTAAGAAGTTGGTGGGAGTCAGCTCCTGTGTTATATGTCAGAGATATAAGGGTGAATACTTCCCAGTTGGTGCCCTCAGTGAAATCCAAGACATAGCCATTGACTGGTCCAGTGAGGTAAATACTTTAAGAGAGGTATAAACAGAAGGATTAGCCACAGCTTTCTAAAAGGACTCATGAGCCGAGACCCGAGGATAAGCAGGAGATCATTCTAGAACAGAACAAGAACAAAGAGGCATGATCCTTGGAAATGCCTGGAAGAACCAGCTAAGGAGGTTACAACTGGATCATTCAGAGCAAGGGAAGGTAGTGTTCCAAGAAGGAGAATGGGGTCCACGGCATCAGATCCAACTGAGAGATCAAGTAGACAGATATAGGGAAGAAAGCAGGGAGCTCCAGGTGAGCAATGGCTGAGAGCCAGGTCCTGGGTCGTGTGGAGTTGAGGGGAGGTGGATGAGCAGCCCCTCTGTTCTCCTAGTCACGGAGTCCATGTAATCAGACATGGGAGTCATGTTTTGACTCCTCTTGGTGTGCCACCGAGTATTTTCCGTTCTTCCTTTGAAGTGTTTTGCTCATCTTGCGTTGGTGGGCATCTAACAACCCCACTCTGACACTGAGTTCTGGTCTTCATCAGTCTCCCTGTGGAGAACCAGACCAACCTCTTGGCCATCTTCTTAGACTATTGCCACCTCCCCCGACTTACGAGTTCCGTTCTTCAATGCTGCCAAACCTTCCCATCTGAGTTTTCATCAGACATTGACTCTGCTTCTGTGTTGTCCGAAGCACTGAGTGAGGGGTCGGATAGTGATTGTTAACTATTTTGCAACTATTTTGCAAAGTCAGGTTGGCCAAAGTTTTTCCTCTTGGGGAGTTTACAGTCTAACGGGAAGAGCAGTTAGAAGGTGGAGATGATCACAGGCATCGGTGATATTGATCACAGCTGATACTCACCGTCCGTGATACGGCTGGTTCTCTGCCTCCTCCACCTTGAGGATAGGTCATTTCTAGGTGGAGTCTTGAAAGCCCCTGTGGGACATGCCACATTCCCTTCTTCCTGCTGTGACAAGATGGACCTCTATCATCCTGGATCCAGATCCCAGCCTCCTGCTCCCATGTTGGACGTGCAGCAGGAACAAGACATGAACGTCGGTTCTGCTAAGCCACCAGGGCTGGAGGTGGTCTGTTATAGCTGCACAGTTGGGCCATCCCAACTCTGATCACAGCGTTCGTGCCTGCCCCAGACACTGCATGCTGGTCTCTCTTCTGCTATGTGGGATCACATTCTTCCCTTCCTTTCTAATTCCTTCCCAAATACTATCAATTTTTTAAGAAAGCCTCGGCGAAGCCTCCTTGAAACTTTCATAACATTTACAGTCCCTGCATCACTGTTTAACACCTAATCCTTTGCTGTGGTATCTATTGCTTGTTTCTCTCTACCTGCATCCCAGGACACCAGCCCTCCGTGGGCAAGACTTTGGTCTGTCTATTGCATCCCAGCATCTAGAACTTCCAGGGAATCGGTAGGCACTCAACAAATATTTTTTTCTAGAGATTTTATTTATTTATTTGCGAGAGAGAGAGAATGGGTGGGAGAGAGAATCTGAAGCGGATTCTGCACTGAGCACAGAGCCCGACTTGGGGCTCGATCCCACCACCGTGAGATCAAGGCTTGAGCTGAAACCAAGAGTTAGATGCTCAACTGACTGAGCCACCCCGGCGCCCCTTTCAGCAAATATTTTTGAATGAATGAACGGATAGAGGAATAAATGAGTGAGAACTTTTATGGAGTTGCGTTTGAATCCTTCCCATGGCCATGTGCAGTGCAAAGCATATAGAAGTTGCTGAATAAACACGGGCTGATTAAATGAGTGACCTCATGGCTTTCCCCTAGGACTGTAGACTTTTGAGCAAAGACTTTTGTCTAGAATTTTAGGCAGAGACTTGTTTTTAAATGATAAGATGATTATGGGATGGTATAAAGGAAGCATAGTCTGCAAATGGGTAATGTGAGTGAGTCTGAGAAATACGGATACGCAAAATGGTGTCCAGAGGATTTGGGGTGGGGAATGGAAAACCCACTGCTTTGGAATCAGAGGTATTGATTATGAAGCTTTTGGCTACAAATAACAGAAAACCCAACTTACACTTTAAAAAAAATTGAAGTATAATTCACATAACATAAAATTAAGCACTAACCATTTTAAAGTGAAAATTCAGGGGCATTTAGCACATTCACAATGTTGTGCCACCATCACCTGTGTCTAGTTTTAAGACACTTTCATCATCCCAGAAGGAAACCCTATACTCATTATTGGTTTTACTAGAGGGATGTGGGCTTCAAGCACAGTTTGATCAAGAATCCAGCTTCCTTTGTAATTCTCTCAGCATTCTCCTCTGGAGCTGGTTTTGTTAGGCTGGCTTCTCTCAGGTTTGTAGATGGCTGTTACCCCGGTTAACATCTAGGAAGAGGGAAAGACTGGCTTCCTGTGATGCTCTCTTGAGAGCAAGAAGCTTCCTTCCCAGAAGACGCTGGTAAACTTCTCCCTGGGTCATACTGACCCATGTTGGCCCATGCCACCCATCCTGGAATGAATTGCTAATGATGAGATTAAGGTTGACGGTAATCCGACTAGATTAACTGACTGGGTGGCTCGGCTCTGGCCCACTGCCTGAGATGAACCTAGGACTGCATTCCTACTCCATCATTTCCCAGCTGTATGATTATGCATCAGTGTTCCAACCTCTCTGAGCCTCAGTTTCCCCAGCTGTAAAATGGGATCATAATAATACCTGTTCATAGAGTTCTTAGGAGGGTGAAGTGAGTGATGGATGTAAAGCACCCAGCACAGTCCTTGCCACAACAGACAGCCCAGTGGATAAAACCATGAATAACAGCTGTCAGCAACTGCTTTGCCCAACTCTGCGGGCACCATTTACATAGACTATGTATGTGCTGGTGCCTTCTGGAATTGTTCGGCATGGCAGATCTGCAAAATGCTTTCCAAGGATTAACTTGATTCACCTTACAACATGCCCGTGAGTTAGGCGTTATCCTCGTCCCCATTTTACCCATGGGGAAACTGAGGGACAGAGAGGTTAAATCACTTACCCTGGGTCCCACGGGGCACAAGTGGCATTTGAATCCTAGCATCCTGACCTCAGATCTTGTTCCATTGGCACCACCGAGCTGTTGGTCTCTGGCATTTGCCAGCCACCAAGCTCAGCCCCTGGCATTTCGTGTCATCTGTTACAGAAACCCAAGGGGGGGGGGCGGGCAGAGATCACTGATACCGTTGACAGGCGCACTGATGAGCCACCACATATTGCAGGTCAGTTGCAAGCGTTGGGATTGAGCCCACGTCTGCCTGACCCCAGCGTGTAGCCCCCTAACTAACCCCCATGCCAGGTGGCTCTGAAAGTCCCTGCACCCACCTGAGCTCCTGAGAGACGTCTGAGATGAGGATCCGAGTCATTATTGTGATGGTTGCAAAATATTGTAGTGAGTGGGTTTCAAACACTGTAAACAGGTTTAGTCCTCTTCCGTTCCTTTGCAGAGAGGCAATTTACTCCGAGCTGAGGAACCTAAGCTAAATTTAACTAACCAAAGCTGGTGAGATACTGCAGAGCCCTGAGGAGGTGCTGCCTTGGCCGCATCAGATCAGAAGGCTGGGAGCTTCGGGGACCCTCCTGGAGGCCCCCTCCCTCCCGCCAGTGGGTGGGGGTCCCGAGGCAGGTCTCTGGGTGCCCCAAGTGTTGCGGGGTCAGAGGTCAGAGATTCCCTGGTTGTGGTCTTTGCCAAAAGAGTGGGCGGGGCTGAATAATAGAAGGGGCTTCCTCTTGCTCTGTCCGTCTCTATGAATTTGTCTTTTCTCTCTCTGACGCTCTTTTCTTCCTCCCTTTCCCTCCGTCCCTCCCTCCCTCCCCCTCCGTCCCTCCCTCCCTCTCTCTTTCCCTCCCTCCCTCTTTCTGTCTCCGTCTCTCTCTGGTCTTCTATTTCTCTGTCTCTGTCTATCTGAATTCTTCTTCTTCTCCCTGGGTGTCCCCCTCTCTCTGGGTCTCTCTGTCTCTGTCTGTTTCCCTCCATCCCTCTCTCACACACGCACATGCTTCCTCTCCTGCCCCCTTCAGCCATCCCCTGGTTTTGCTGCTCCATCTACATGACCTGGACACCATCCGTCTGTGGGTTGGGCACAGGCACAGAAGAGGTCTTGGCCGCTGCAAGGGCACATTCCACCAGAAACTTGTATGTTGAGTCAGGTTCCCTGAAAGCAGAGTCCGAGATGGGGAATCTTGGGCAAAGGATTTCTCGAGGGGGTGTTTTCAGGAGAGACCTCTAAGGCAGTGCTTCTCAAAGTTGGCTGCACATTATAATCACCAGGGGAGGTTCTAAAAAATCCTGATGGCTGGGCTTCACTCCTTACCAATTAAGTCAGAACCTCTGGGGGTGTTTCCAGTTTGAGAACCAGTGGTCTATGGAAAATGAGGGACACAGAAAAGGGCAGGGGAAGAAGCGGATTAAGGATGTGGGTTCAGGCCGAGTTCAGCCCCTGCCTGCTGCCGGTGGAGAGGGATGGGGGGCGGCCTGGAGCAGGAAGAGCACCAGAACTGAGCCCACCTGGGGCTGGGCACTGGGCTGCGAGCCACCGGCAGCCCAACCCACAGGAGCCTCGGGATGGTGCCCCAGCCTGGTAAAGAGGTGCCAGGCACTTCCTCTCAGAATCCAAAAACAGGACCCTGGATATTCCAAGGTTTGCATTTCTGCTTGCGATTCCATGCCTTTCACTCTCTAAATGATGCAGTGTTGGGTTACTATTACAATCAAACTGGCAATGATTAGTGTTGGATGTCCACGATGATTAATATTATCATTATTAGAATAACCATTGATATTATGATAGCAATAATAGGAATAGGGGCAGCTGTAACCTAGCAGTTCAGGTAACGGACAGTGTCCCCACATGGTCTGGGTTTGAGTTCTGATTCTGCTACTTACCAGCTGTGTGACCTTGGGCAAGTCACTTCACCTCCCTGGGCCTCGGTTTCCTCATCTGTAAAATGAGATAATGATCATGTCTATGTCATCAGGTGAGTTAATGCCTGTAAAGCGCCTGGCGTGCAGGGGGTGCCTTGAATTGTTTCCTATTTATTCTTACTCCTATTCTTGTCGCTTCTATGAGATCTGTCAAGTTTGAACCTTCCCCGTAATTTGAGATGTATTCTTTGTGCATAAAAGTGGGTAATATATTAATGAATTAAAATAGCTCTCTCCAAAATTGCCTTGTTGGATCGTGCCTACAACCCTGAATGGTTTCCCTCCCCTCTCTTCCTCTCCAGCAGTGCTCCCACCCCTGCCCCAGTTCTTAGAAAGATGGTGGCTGTCTCAGTGGGACAAGAGGGCCCGTGGAAGGTGAGCCGATTGATGCGGCTAGTGCTGAATGATTCTAATCAAATCTTAGAACACCAAACCCTTCCATAAGTTTGCATCCACACAGGTGGTGTGCCGTGAGGACTTCTGTGTGTTTTGAAATGGTCAAAGTATATGTCACCGAATCGCTGCATCTCAAGACACCTGATGTCATGCTTCCCACATATTACTGGCCAAGCAGAAAGGCTTGCTTCCGAAGGGCTTTTTCACAAACCGGAAGGACGCAGGAAGTAGAGGAAAAAGGCAGAGCTGGAACGGCTGATGGGTCGACTTGAGAGCTGTCAGAGAAAGGGCTGAGCTGGCCACTGTCTGCTTTGCTCCCAGGACAAGAAGACATCTCCTGGGTGGACAGCCAGACAGCCTCGGTTAAGGGAGTGGTGAAGCCCAGGATGGCAGGAGGCATAGATAAGAAAGGGCCCAGCTCCCTTAACCTCCTAGGCCTGAACAAGCCCACCGGAGGACAGACAGAGACTTTGCAGATGTGGTTGGGGAACCACTGGCCGCAAACTTGAAATCACAGAGAAAATGCCAGACAAGGCCCAGACTGGGGTGAGGCATTTGCTTTGGGTGCAAAATTTAAGGGGCACCAAAAAACTCAGTCATCAAGGTAAATATTTTAATGCAATATTTAAAAAAATCAAAAGTCAATGTGAACAGCTGTGATGAGCAAAACACCAAAATTTTAAATAGGGGCAAGATCAGTATTTCTGATTATTCCTTTGGCCTCCAGCTCCCATACTACTTGGCCTGTGTTATGGGTTGAATTGTGTCATCCCCTGAAATTCCTACGTCCTGAAGTCCTAACCCCCAGTACCTCAGAATGTGCCCTTGTTTGGAACAGGGTTGTTGTAGATGTGATTAGTTAAGATGAGGCAGACTGGATTTGAGTGGGCCCTTGTCCAGTGTAACCGGTGTCCTTAGAAAAAGGGGAAATTTGGACCCAGAGATGTGCACTTGGGGAGAGCACCATGTCAAGATTGAATTATGTTGCCACAGGCCAGAGAACTACCAGAAGGTAGGAGGGAGGCCTGGAACAGAGCCTTCCTTAGGGTTTTTAGAGGGAGCCTGGCCCTGCCAACACCTTGATCTCAGACTTCTGGCCTCCAAAACTGGGAGACAACACATTTCCGGTGTTGAAGTTACTTAGTTTGTGCACCATGTTGTGGTGGCCTTGGCTGCCTGAGACCTGGCCGGGCGGCAGTTAAATTCTGTCCCCAAAGTAAGTGCCTTACTCTCCTCGCCTTTGTTCCAGGGCTGATGCCAGAGGTGTTAGGAAACAGGATTTAGGTCCTGGTTTTGTCTCCTTCCTCCCTCCCTCCCTTCCTTCCCTCCTTCCCTTTCTCTCTCCCTCCTTCCCTTCCTCCCTCTCTCTTTCCTTCCTTTCTTCTTTCTTTCATTCCTTCCTTCCCTCTTCCCCTCTCTTTTAAATAAGAGCTTTTTTTTGAGATACAATTCATATCCCATAGAACTCACCCCTTTAAAATGTACAGTTCAGTGGTCTGTAGAACATGATAAGGTTGTCCAACCATCAAAGAATCCCATATCCCTCACAGGCTGTTGCTTTCTGGGTTCAACAAAACAAAACACAATTCAGAGCAGGCCTTACCTGTCCAGCTCAGGTAAAGCTAATCACACCTGCTTGGGTGCCCCGTCTGAGGACTCACCTCCATGGTAATAAGATCCGGCCCAGGCGGCGGTCAGGTAGAGTGCACGAGGACTGGGATCCTCTGCCCCTTGAAATGCCCAACTGCCCCTTGAAATGCCAGCTCAAGGGAAGGTCCAGGGTAGCTTGGAGGAAGCCCCCAGATAGGACAGCAGATGGGAGGCCCTCAGGGAGACTGGGGATAGTGGTTATTAATTAACTGGAATAGAAACATTTCACAATTTGAACAGCTCAGGGGGTGAATGGCAGCCGTGATTGTAACTCCTGGTTGGTTTGGAGTTTCTTCCTTTATTTATATTTTTTAAAGATTTTATTTATTTATTTGACAGAGAGAGAGAGAGGTAGGCAGAGGGAGAGGGAGAAGCAGACTCCCCGCTGAGTGGGGAGCGTGACTCAGGGCTCAATCCCAAGATCCTGGGACCATGACCTGAGCCGAAGGCAGACGCTTTGCCTACTGAGCCACCCAGGCGCCCCATGGAGTTTCCTCCTTTAAATACTAGCTCCCCAATTAGACCCGTGAGCTATCTGAGGGGGGTGTCCAAGAATCGGTTATCTGTGTGGCTCCAGTGTGTGCATGGCATACCGTGGGTGCTCAATAAACATTTATTGAATTGAAATTTAAAGCCTGGAGAGTAACAAGATTTGGGGGAAAAAGATGGTGAGGCTGGTTTTCCCCATAATGCTGTTTTGATGTGAGGACTCCCTCGTGGAAGGGCACAACTTGTTGGACAGGCGGGATCATACACTCACAGGCGTGGATTTGGGTCTTAGACCCTAGTCTCCTTGCCATGTCACCCAGGATGACTTCTCTGTTTCCTGGTCTGTAAGATGGAAGTGATAATGGTTTAAGTCTTGGCTTGGGGTCTCTGAGGCAGATCCTGGGATCAGAATTCAAGTGCAAATAGTTTTTTGGGAGGTGGTCCAGGAAACACCTGGAGGGAGGGGCTGAGTGAGGTGAGGGAGGGAAGGTGGGTTGTTAATGGTATGCTATCAAGCCAGTTACCAGTGGGCAACTGGGGCTCAGTTTCATCAGAGGCCTCTGGGAGGCAGCAGAGAGCATGATTTTCAGAGTCACCCCACAGGTGGACAGGGGGCTGGGTTCTCATCAGTTAGTTGAGGATATTAATTGCTTCCGAGGATGTTAACACCCCAGCACTTCTGGCTGTCCTCCTCCCTTGAAATGGAGGATATTGTGGGTGGGACGCCAGCAGCATCTGGCATAGGGTTTCTGTGAATGTTCACTGAAATAATGGATGAAGACCACAGGTGCTATTATCTCTGGAGCTGTAGTTGCCAAGCTCAGTGGAAAGAAGGTGGATCTATGCATTAGGGTAAGGCTAGGCTGCTATAACAAGAGGCCCAATACAAATGCAATGTCTTCATGAGGGTAGGAGTTTATTTCTTTCATTTGTTAAATCTCGTTTGTTATGGCGATGGGGTGGCTCTGTTCCAGGCAATTATTCAGGTTCCTTCTGTCATATGGCTCTGTCATCGCTGCAGACACTTCTCTGTTCCACACACAGCTCCTCTGGCATTTACCATTTCTGGACCTGCCCGCCCCCTTCTCAATAGACAGCACCTGCATCTCTCAGCCTAAGAGCCTTTCCTGGCAGCCAGAGTTCACTGTGTGTACAAACAAGGCAAGCCTGAAGTGTTGGGGAGATTACCCCTCCAGGGAGCAGCCCAAACCAATGACTGCTGAGGCATGGTTGACAAATACCCCAGTTCCCTCCCCCTTGGGTAGGATGGCTCTGGGGTGTGTGTATCCTATGCTGCCTTCCAGGACCCTCCAGCAGGATTGAATCCCAGGTGTCTGCGATGGTTCCTGGCTGCATCCTCTACTCTGTGTCACCTCCGCATTCCCCAGCTGGTGTTTTCTGGGGTCACTTCACAAATACATGCTTACACTAGAATCCTTGTTTCAGGGTCTCCTTTTGGGGAACCCAGACCAAGATACCATCCCCTGGGTATCACCATTCACTGGCTTACCAAGGTTTACAGCCAAATGTGAAGAGATGTCACTTGTCCCTTTCCTTAAGGTCCAGAATAAGCACCTAAAATTTCTGCTTGGGAGTCACTGGTCACATGACCACACAGAATGGCAAGGGCTGCTGGGAAATGTAGTCCTTCCTCATACCAGGGTGTTGGTGGACACCAGTGATCTCTTCCACAAAGGTGATTCCTGAGGATCAGAACTTAACAACCTTTATTCATGCAGTGCGTAATTCACCTGTGGATAACATTGTGTTCACAATCATGTCTTTCTCCCTGCGTTAACTTAAAAGTTCCTTTTTGGCTCATTCCCAGGAGCAAAGCCAGTTCCCAGCCCTGAAATCTTAGTATTATAGCATTTGAAAAGTGATGAAGCACAGATAATCTTTTTTTTTTTCTGTTTAGATGACACATCTATGGATTAAGCATATGGACCCTAAGATACCTGCCCCCACCCAAGACAGTTGACCAGACAGTCACAGAGCCCAAATACATGCATGCATTTCTTGAGTTAGAGTGACCTAGTATTTGTACCCAATTTTCTTGGGAACACTTTCTGGCTAAATATTTTTTAGAGGGTTTTAAAAAATACTTTAAAAGTGAGTCCTATTTTCTTTCTTTCTTCTTCTTCTTTTTTTTTTTTTTGGTGGGGGGGTAGGTTGTTGGTGAAGCTTAAACATCACGCCTCCTCTTTTCTCTAGAGGAGGCAGGAATGGGTGGGAATGTCTCCAGCTTGCCAGGCAATGCATCCCAGAGCCCAGAAGAGCTGGTTCTTAATCCTTTTTGCCTTGGAAGCATTTTTTTCCTCCACCCCAGCATCTTGCCAGCCAGTTCTTCTGTGTTCTCCTCTTCCTCCCCCGACTCAGAGCCTTTTTCCAAAGCTCTCAGATTAAAAAGTGCTGAGGCCAGTGTCTCTAAGTGCTCTGGCCTCCTGTTGTCATGGCAAAGGGAGCTGGCAAAGATGTACTAACTCTTTCCTCCTCAGGGGCACCAGAACCTGGGGCCATGGTTCAATCTGGGGCTTTAACCACTTCCGCTTCCAACAGCGGCTCTCTACCAGCTAGCTCCTCATGCTTTTTTAGAATTATTATTCTTTTTTTGCATTTTAAAAGTTTCAAAAAATTGAAGCGTAAGATGCATTGGGCAAGATGTGTAACACGCATCTGCTTTCAGTTCATAGCGCCATGAATTTTTACCGAGCTATACAACTATGTGAACATCGCTCATGTCCAGATGCAGAACAGCCCTGCCCCTCACAAGGTTCCCTGGTGCTCCTGCCCAGACTATATTCCAATCTCCTATCACTATTGGTTGGATTTACCTATTCTTGAAGTTCCAATAAACAGAAACCCCATTGTGTTCGTCTTCTTTGTCACAGACAATTGCCATTTGTCTAGTTGCAAGTGTGAATAAGACATCTTTAGGAAACCTTGCTATTTTTATTGATGTGTGACTTGTGACAGCAATAGCAAGCATTTATGTGGTGCTTACTGTGTGCCAGACACTGGCCTGAGTGCCTTGCGTCTATCAACTCTTTTAACCCCCACACAACCTTGTTGGGTAGGTACTAGTATCGTGCCCACTTTCCAGATGAGGAAGCTGAAGTACAAAGGGTCCAAGTGACTTGCTCAAGGTCACACAGCTGGAGTTTTCAGAGCTGGGATTCAAACCCAGGCAGTCTGTCTGTGGGATTGACCGTGGCCTATGACCTCTCAACTCGAGTGTGGGGGACTCTGAGATGGTCCCAATGATCCCACCTCCTGATCTTTATGCCCTTGAGTGTATGCTGGACCTAACGATTCGCTTCTAACAACTAGGATACAGCAGAGTGATAGGCTCCACTTCCCAATTAGGCTACAAAAAGCCTATGGCTTTTGTCTTGCTCTGCTTGGTGCTCTCTTGCTTGCTGGCTTTGATGAAGCCAGCTGCCATGTTGTGTGCAGTCCTATGGAAAGGCCCATGTGGCAAGAAACTGAGAATGCCTTTCAGCCAACAGCCTGGGAGGAGCTGAAACCTGCCAACAACCATGTGAGTGAGCTTGGAACTGGACCCTTCCTCAGCTGAACTCTCAGATGAGACCACAGCCCTGGATGAAACCATCTCAACGGCAGTCTCATGACAGAACTTAAGACAGAGGCGCCACTAAGCCTTGCCAGAAACTATGAAGTCATAAATTTTTTGGTTTTGGCTGTGAAGTTTTGGGGTAATTTGTTACACAACATTTGATAACTATTTAACCAAACAGAAGCAGTAGTTTTGTTCTGCAAACATGACTTCAAGGCAAAACCCCCAGGCCAATCCCACCAATGCCCCTAAGCCTTTTCAGTGTAAAACTTCCAGAGCCTCTTAAGCTTCAAGGCCAAGTTTAACAAAAAAGCCCAACCCCACCCTCAGCCCCAGTCACTTGGTCCAAAATTGTTAAAAATCTGTGTGTGGTGGTCTCACACTAAGGGCAGTGGGAAGTATTGTATGTGCTGTCTTTCCCCCCCAAAAAATACGTTTTACTGTGAAATCAATGAGTTCTTATTTTTAAAAACTCAATGTTTTATTTTTTATTTTTTTTAAGATTTTATTTATTTGACAGAGAGACACAGCGAGAGAGGGAACACAAGCAGGGGGAGCGAGAGAGGGAGAAGCAGGCTTCCCGTGGAGCAGGGAGCCTGATGCGGGGCTCCATCCCAGGACCCTGGGATCAAGACCTGAGCTGAAGGCAGACGCTTAACGACTGAGCCACCCAGGTGCCCCCAAAACTCAATGTTTTAAAAAATGTTTTTAAAACTGAATTTACCTCTCACCCCCCCACCTCCAAGATGATTCCCATTAATTGTGGCGATGGGCCTATTTGCATACTAAGCAAAATTAGCATCCTACATCCCTATTGCTTTGGAATGTGTCTTTCCCACGAAATAGGGGATGACGATGATGCCTTTATGATGGGGGCTAAGATTTGTTCTGAACCTTCATTCCACATTGTTTAATGAGCACCTACTATGTGCTAATTTGTGTTTCAGGGCTTGGGATCCATCAATGCCTTCATTTGAAAATGTTTTTTAAAATCCTTGCTTTGGGGTGCCTGGGTGGCTCAGTCGGGTGTACATCTGACTCTTGATTTCGGCTCAGGTCATGATCTCAGGGTCCTGGGTTGGAGCCCTGCATCAGGCTATGCGCTCAGTGGGTAGTCTGCTTGAGGTTCTCTTTCTCTTTCCCTCTGTCCCCCCTTCTCCCTCTCTCAAATAAGTAAACAAATAAACAAATCTTTAAGTTAAAAGACAAACAAAAATAAAATCTCTTCTTTGTTTTCTGCGATATTTTTCCTCCCCCTTTTCATCTGTAAAATGGGTATAATGCTACAACCTGCCACGTACATTTTGAAGAGGGTCTATTGAGTTACGATATGTCAAGCTTTCAGCCAAGTGCCTGACATGCAGCAAGAACTATATTTACTAGCCATTGCTGGGATTATTCTTCCTTTAGACTTTCCTTTCCTTTCTTCTGTCGTGCATTTCTCTTTTTTGCATGCCTTCTCACTTTTCCTTTCTCATAGGGAGGGAGGGTGGTTGAATGCTGACAGTGTTCTGTGTGGGTCCATTACCAGTGTCTGGGAAGAGAAGAATGAACTAAATTAGAAGATGCGTTTGGCCCGCTCAGGGAGCAGTAGTGGAGGCTGGAGCCAGCTGGAAGGAGACGGACGCATCTTCCTTGCTTTTCCCCATCCCATTTCCCCTGCCCCCCTCCTTGGACAAATGATTTCTCATTGTTTCCGGGGATCCAGAGGAGTTTAGCCTGGCAGGTGGGCGCTGGAGTCTGGGGCTGGCCACACAGCAGAAGATGGAAGGAAGGCCTGTGCTGGCAAGAGCCACCCACTCCTTTATCTGCCTGTCTCCGAGGTCCCTCTGTTCCCTTCCCACACACCTTGCCTGCTATCTAATCAGAAGAGAGAATGCAGGCGTGGCTGCCACCCGTCAGAGGCAGAGCCTTTTGTTTTCCTTCTCCTTTTAAAAAATGAATCCATTGTCAGAGGAAGGCAGCACTTTACTATTTAATCATTCACTTACTTGTTCATTCAACCCAACAGCTATTTGCTGGATGCTGCTGGTGTCAGTGCTGGGAACACAAACATGAAAAGACCATAGCGCTCCCTCCCCAAGAAGAGCAGTCTAGTGTGGCTGACATTGATCAACAGTCGCCACGGTGTCACAGGAATGCTGCAGGGAGGCACATTTAGAGTGCATTGGGGGCTCCTGGGTTTGCTCTGTGGAATCAGGGAAGCCTTCCCAGTGGAGGAAGCATTGAGCCAGGGTATGAGTGATGAGCCGAAGTTTGCCAGGGTGATAAATGTGTTGGGGGCGGGGTGGCATTCCAAATGGATGGGATAACCCAGGGAGATCAGTCAGCATTCTCTTAGTTGTAAGAGATAGAAACACAATGCAAACTGACTCAGGTTAAAAACAAAAAGGGGTGTGTGTGTGTGTGTGTGTGTGTGTGTGTGTGTGTGTGTGTGTGTATTGACTCAAGTAATTTAAAATGTATGTTTCAGGAATGGCTGCATCCAGGGGCTGAAATAACGTCAGATTTCAGGAATGGCTGCCTTCAGGTACTGGGATGAGGTCATTAGCTTGCGGTATAATAAAAAAATATATATATTTGGGCTTTGCCTTAGCCCCTATACAGCTCCTAAAACTCTTGGAATCTCTGAGTGATATGAGTGTCTTTAGTATGCTAATGAAATGACTCTTGGCCAAGGGCTCCAAGTTGCCAGCAATTGTTCTAGATTGGGGGAGTAAAGATAAGATGCAATCCTTCTTCTCAAAGGGCTTATGTTCTAGAGAAAGGAGGAAGCCCAGGTAAGTTGATTCTCTTGACAAATATTAGAAAAGAATTTATGAAATGCGTGATTCTTGATGTGGGTTGGTGTGGGTCAAACACTTGGGGAAGGGAATGGCTTCCAGGTTCCAGGGTGGAGGGAGCTTGGTACTCGAAGGCCTAGAGGTATGGAATAGCTTAGGTGTTGGAGGAACAGAAAGTCATTGAGCACAGATACCCACCTGTGCTTCTCCAAGCAGCCTGCCCACCTGACACCAACGCCAGGGTCACACCCAAGTGAAACAGTCTGTCTGAGGATAGCAATTTTAAAAGCTTCCCTTGTCTTGGGAATTCTAGTAGGCAACCAGTATCTCTGGGCTAGAGTTTGTGGTTCAAGGATGCTGCAAGAGAGGATTCTGGTAGAGAGAAGTCAAATCAGAGCTTTTGACTTTACCCAATGGGCAGAGGGCAGCCTCTGGCAACAGTGTGGATGCTGGGTGGGAGGCAGAGGCCTACAGCAGAGGACTTTAATGTAGAAGCAAAAGTTAGTCATGGAAATAATTACCATATGATCCAGCAATTCCACTTCTGGGTATAGATCCAAAAGAATTGAAAGCAGGGTCCTGAAGAGGTATTCGTATGCCGTATTGATAGCAGCATTATCCACAAGAGCCAAAAGGTGGAAGCAACCTAGGTGTTTGTCAATGGGTGGATGGGTAAACAAAATGCAATATATACATATAATGGAGTAGTTATTCAGCCTTAAAAAGGAGGAAAGTTCGGACACATGCCACAACATAGGTGATCTTTGAGGACATTATGCCAACTGAAACAGGCCAGTCACAAAAGGGCAAATACCATATGATTCCACTTCCGTGAGATCCCTAGAGGAGTGAGATTCATAGAGGCAGAAAGTAGATGGTGGGCGCCAGGGGCTGGGGGAGGGGGACGAGAAGCTAGCATTTCATGGGGACAGAGTGTCAGTTTGGGAAGATGAAAAAATCCCAGAGATGCTTGGTGGTGATGGTTGCACAGCGACATGAACACATTAATGCCACGGAGCTGAACACTTAAACATGGTCAAGGTGGTAAATTTCATGTGATGCGTATTTTGCCACAATTTAACAAAATAGAGAAAGAGAGTCATTGAAGAATTTTGAGCCAGGAAGTTTTTTGATTGGCTGTGTGAGTTGGAAAGAGCCCTCCATGGGCAGTGTAAGGGATGATTGACGGGAAGTGATGCTGAAGGCAGGGGAGTCAAGAGGGAGGATCCTGCAACAGTGCAGGCAAGCAGTGATGGAAGCCTGGACGGAGTGGTTATGGGATGGAGAGGAAGGGATGGGTCAGAGGGGGATTTGACAAGTGACTGGTTGATTAACTGAGGAGGTTAGTAAAGAGAGCTCTGAATCTGGTTAGACCTATTATTAATGCCTGCAAACACTTGTATCATCTCGACTGGGATTCGGAGTTTGATGATTTCTTTCTTTCTTTTTTTTTTTTAAGATTTTAATTTATTTATTGAGAGAGATAGTGATAGAGAGAGAGCATGAGAGGGGGAGAGTCAGAGGGAGAGGCAGACTCCCCGCCGAGCAGGGAGCCCGATGCGGGACTCGATCCCGGGACTCCAGGACCATGACCTGAGCCGAAGGCAGTCGCTTAACCAACTGAGCCACCCAGGCGCCCCTGGAGTTTGATGATTTCAAATGCACGGTTGTACTCGTGGCCCATCTTACTGGCAAATCAGCATAGGTTTGCATAAACGGATAGACATGGACCTCTGTGAAGAGAGCTTTATGTGAGCAGACCAGGGTAGGGTGTAGGGCTGCAAGTCACAGCAAACTCAGGCAGATTGAACGGTAAGGGAAGGCGTTATCTTTCGTGACCAGAAGTACAGAGGTGTATGGGCTTCAGGATGGGATTGATCAAGCACTATTTTAATTTCTCAAGGATCCAAAGTCTTAGGATGGCTGCTATTGTAATTGGGGCTACCTGCTTCTCTGTTCATGCCCAGTGAAGAAAAAAGGTAGTTTCCCATGGCTCTTGTAAGAGACGTGCATTCTTTGCAGATGTCCCCAGGAAATGTTCTTATGGGCTTTATTGTCCAAATTAACACGTGTAGGGGCAAGTTGGGATATTTTGTGGTCACTGCTGATCATGCAACATGGCTTGAGGCAGATTCTACAATGTCACATGGAGGTGGTTAAGAGTTAGGTTGGGTTGGGGGGAACTTAGCAGCCCCAGAAGTCAGACACCCACATCGTCCCATCATTCCATGGAGAGCCGTGTCAAGGCCTGGGTATCCTGACGGACTGCAGTGGGGGGTCTGCAATTCAGGACATGTGGCCTGGCTAGTGGAGAGTGCCTTCAGGTGAGATGCAGGTGCCCCTTCCTCCAGGAGTACACAGTCTATCCTAAGGAGCATCTTTAAGGGCATGTAGGTCTAATCTCTTACATTTTTTCTTTTTTCTTTTTTTTAAAAGATTTTATTTATTTATTTGAGGGAGAGAGAGAACACGAGTGGAGGGGAGTGGCAGAGGAAGAGGGAGAGGTAGGCTCCCCGCTGAGCAGGGAGTCAGATGCAGGGCTCCATCCCAGGACCCTGAGATGATGATCTGAGCTGAAGGCAGATGCTTAACCAACTGAGCCACCTAGGTGCCCCTCCAATCTTTTTAATTTTCAAAAAACCTTTTTATCATGAAAAACTTCAAACTTACACCAAATTGGAGAGAATTGTGAAAATTACCTCCACAAATGCATTTCCTAACTTTAATCATTGTCAACATGTGGCTTAGTCTGGTTTCTCTTTACCCCCCACCTACAATCTGCACTTTGCTGGATTACTTTAAAGCAAATTCTAGACATTATATCATTCATCTGTTAATCTTACAGTCTCTATCTCTAAGGGATAAAGAGTCTATTAAAAACTACAATGACAATGCCATTGTTTCAAAATAATCTTTTTATTTTGGAATAATTTTAGATTTACAGAAAAGTTGCCGAGATAACGGGGAGTTCCTGGATGCCCCTCATCCAGTTTCCACTAATGTCATTATCTTACATTAGTGCGATCCATTACCATGGTACATTGCTATTAATTAAACCACAGATTTTATTTAGAATTTACCAGTTTTTCCATTAATGTCCTGTTTGCTGTTTTAGGGTCTAACACTAAGTACCATTCATTTAGCACAATGCCATTTTCACATCTACCAAAAAATGACTAATTCCTTAATATTGTCAAATAACCATTCATTATCCCCATTTCTCTGGTTGGCTGATATGTCTTGCAAGCCTCTGGGAATCTACACCAGTTCTGCCAGGTACTTTTTGTTTTCTTGCCACTTATTTATGGGAGGAACTGGATCATTTGTCATGAGACCATTCCACACTTTGGGTTTTGCTGATCGCATCCCCCATGGTGTTGGTTTAGCATGCTCCTCTGTCCTCCATGTTTCCTGTTGAACCCAGTGCCTCAATGTAGTACAGGGGTTGGTGAAATTTTTCTCTAAAGGTCCAGATAATAAATATTTGAGTCTTTGCAGTTCATATGGTTTCAAACCTGCCATTGTGCTGGGAAAGCAACCATAGACAGTAGGTAAACAAATGGATGTGGCTTAGTCTCAATAAAACTTTATTTGTAAAATCAGGTGGAGGGCTGGATTTGCCTGGGAGATCATAGTTTGATGATCCCCGAACTAGAGGATCAATCAGATTCAGTTTTGGTGGTTTTGTTTTGTTTTTGCAAGAATGAGTCTTTGACAGTGCTGGATATTTCCTGTTGCTTTGTCAGGTGGCACATCACATCTGGTTGTCTCTTTTAGTGATGTTGAATTTGATAGGGATTCTGATGTTACCAGCTTGGTCCATCTATCATGGAGGTCTCCATCAGTGGACTGTATTTCAACCTTCCTCTTTCTTCTGTGGCTAGGAGCACTTACGCAATGCATGCCTTGAGCAACCATACATGGTGGCCTCTCTCCAGCATCTGTTATTGCCTTTTGGAATCTCTGGTTTAATACCACACATAAGGTAGTTGCCCTAAAGGTTCTTAAAGTGCCACAAACACTGCCACTCAGTCAAGAAAAAGTTTCCAGAAGATTTCCCAAGGAGGCATAGAGTCTGCATTTGTCTAGATCAGAGGTTGTGTACAGATTGCAGTTTTCACTTTCCTTTTTTTTTTTCCAAAAAAAAAAAAAAAGAAGAAGAAGAAGAAGAAGTCTCTGCCAACTCTTAAAATCTGGAAGATTTTACAGAAAAATCTGGCTTTTATATGCCTCTTGGAAAATGAGGGAATCTGACCACTTTGGGCCCACATTCAGGTGCGGCAATAGCCCACTGGAGCTGAGAGGAGTGCCCCCTTTAGATGAGGCCTCTATATCAGGCATACATTAGGGAATGGTGGGGACTGTGGCATACTGCAAAGCACATGCCTTCTCATTTACCAGGTGACAGATGCTTTTCCTGAGTACCTGTGTGAGCCTCTCTGGCCACTTCAAAATTAGTTGCTAATGTTTCAGTAGTTAATACATTTACCTGTCCTCCCTCTCCCCAGGTGGGGCCATTCCCCTCCCTCCCTTCCATCTCCCATGCCTTGAACATTCTTGGTTTCTTACATGTCTTTCCAGTGCTACTTCATGCAAACACGTGAAGTAGGTGCAAATATACTTACTTTAATTTCCTCTCCTCTCTTACATAAAAGAGCATGTACTCCACATGCAGCTCAGTATTTTGCTTTTTTCCCCACCTAACCGTATGTTCTCGGAGATCTTTCCAGATTAGTTTGGTAGGAGTGTCTTTATTCTTAGAGAGGCAGTGCTGCCCCCGTATGGTTGAGAGAGCAGGGGTAGCTAAGAAAGAGGGAGAAACTGAGGCTCCCTCTTCCATCCTAACCATGAGTATCTTCTTGGGAGCCTGGGTGTGATCTGAAGGTGACCTGACAGCATCCTGCTCCCCTACCATTGCCATACTTTCGGGGTTTTGCCCTTGCAGTAGACGGAAAATGGCATCTCGGTGCAGTTTTAATTACTTTCTCTTATTAGGAGTGAAAATGGGCCCCTTGTCATCTGTTTCAGGGCCGTTCGTATTTCTTCGGGCACCCCGGAAAGTGATTACTGAAGCAGAGGCAGGACATGCATAATAGGTGGCGGGTCTATTTTTAAACTCGAGCCACTGCTGCCAGTCAACACACTCTGATGATCATTTGCTTTGATTTTTGGCACGGAATTGGCATTCTCACCTGTTTCATTTTAATTTCAAATATCTGCGGTCTCAGGTTCAAATGTCACCTTCCTCCGAGCACGTGTTGAGTTGTCTTATTTGTGTCATATGGTCTTTGCTCCCTCACCGCCCAAAGAGAATGCAAGGTCCGTGAAAGCAAAGATGAGCAGAATGTGGCCTCATGGAAGTTCTGGTTGTAGGGTTGTCGAAAGGACGGCGATCTCTGGTTTCCTTTGGACTCACAGATTCACACGCAGCACCTTGAAGGAGAAAGTCCTTCATCTATCTGTTTATTTATTCAGTGACCTCTTACTAAGCATCCGCTCTGTGTCATACCCCATGCTAGACCCTCTAACATCCTAGTCTGGCAAGTACCTGGAGGCCTCTCAATGAAGAGCAAAGCTTCTAATTGCAGATCGGAGGGAAGAGGTCTTTTGGCTATTCAGACAGTATCACAAGGGTCTGGAGGTGGGAAAGAAGATGGTGCATTTAAAGAATTGAAAGGAGTCTGGGTCAGCTAGAATGGAGAGCATGAAAGAGAGGAGGCCAGGGTTGGGGCAGGGACCAGATTGTGCAAGGCCTCTGGGCCACATTCATGGACCTGGAATTTATCCTGAGATGATGGTGTCCTGGAATTTGAAGGAAGCGGTGGTGATGGGGAGAAGTGGGTGGATTTGGGAGGTCTCTGAATATAGAATCAATACATCTTGGTGACTGATCAAATAGTGGGATGAGGGGGAGGGAGGAGTCCAAAATAAATCCCAGTTCTGTGCTTCAGGAACTGGGTTGTCTTAAAGGCTTCCATGCTTGGTTTGTCTAGTGGCTAGAAAGCGGTATCACCAAGGCCAAAGTCATGGGTGTGATGCTTCCAATAGATTTTCAGTCTGTCCCACAACAGCAGGCAGCACCTCTGTCCATGTAGACTGAAACACAGGCATCATTTGCCATGTCTCCTTGGCATTCCAGGAAGGGGTTAGCACAAGAGCAAGGGCACGGAGGCTAGAAACAGTTTGCAGCGGACAGTAGGGGTGGTGAGAGATGGGGGTGCCCAGGAGATGGTGGAGATGCATTGTATGGGTGGTCTGAGTCCCAAAGGAAAATGGGACTTTTTCCTCAAGGGCAGGAAAGTAAAAGTTTAGTAGCAGAATTGGAGAGAATGTCAACTCTCCTTAAAACATGTTGGCTACACACACCATTACAGAAAGGGTGTGTTCAACAGGATGAGCAATGCTAGCTGCTGTAACAGATAATCAATTGTGAACACTCAGGGCCTGAACATAGTGCAAGTTTCCTTCTTGCTCACTTTGCTATCCAGGATGGGTGGTGTATCAGATAGGATAAGTAATGCTAGCTGCTGTAATAAATAAGCCCTGAATGCTCCATGACTGAACACGGTGAAAATGTCCTTGCTCATTCAACTGTCCAGGATGGATGGTTCTCCTGGGAGGCTTTTTTCTAGGTGGTGACTCGAGGATCCAGGGTCCTTCTGTCTTGTGGTGCTTCTGAATTTGGCTGGGATAAGGAAAGAGAGAACAGAAGAACAGGGGGACCACTTTTTTTTTTTTTTTTTTTTTAGAGTGAGAGATTGCGTGAGCAGGGAGGGGCAGAGGGAGAAGGAGAGAATTCCAAGCAGGCTCCATGCTCAATGCAGAGCCCGACCTGGGGCTCGATCTCAAGACCCTGAGATCATGACCTGAGCCAAAATCAAGAGTAGGACACTTAACCAGCTGAGCCACCCAGGCGCCCTGGGACCAGACATTTTTCATGGGTCAGGCTTACAAGTGGCTCACACTGTCTTTGGCCAGAATGCAGTTCCAGGGCCCCAACCAACTGCAGGGAAAGCTTGGGCCTGTCTCCTTGCCATATGCCTTGGAGGAAGAGGTGGCAGGACTGGGCAGATCTGTAGCATTGTCTGTTCCACAAATGGCACCAGAAAGAGAGGGTGGTTGGATAAACAAAATCCATCTCCATGATTTCTGGTAACTGGAGGAAAACACATATAGAGTGTATGGCTTTGGTGGTGAAGGGTCAGGAACATCATCTGTGAAGACAGAGTTTTAGAGTCAAGTCTTTCAAGTTCACTCTATCAAGATCCCTTGAACATCAGGATCTACTTCGGAAGTAACTTTGTTTTTCCCTCTTTTGTTTTTTTTAAACATCTCCAACTTCCTTCCTGATCCCAGGGTCTTCTTACTTTGCCAGAAATTTCAGACTGTTTTTCTCCAATGCATGACTTCTAGGCTGATTTTTCTTTCAAATGTCTCCTTAAGTCCTTGGTCCCTTCTCCAGGACAAGTGGTTATTTTCTCTGCCAGCCCCAGGCAAAAAAGAGACTGAGCTTCTGTATACTAATTACTAGGCTATTACTGTTATTATTCAGCTGTGGAAAAGAGTCTTCAGAAAACCCCAAATATAATTCACCTTATTGACATCTCTCTCTGTCTCTGCCTCTGTCTCTCTCCCCATTCTCTTTCTTTGCCATCTGTCTCTGTCTCTCTCCTACCAACCCTGTTTTATTGCATCCCATGCCTTGCTTTCATGGTCCTTGTCAACATCGTCATTTAGCTTTTGTTGATGTGATTATTGGATTAATAAGAAGATAAGGGCTCTCTGTCCAGTTTTTCTTTTTTCTTTCTTTTTTCATGTTTTCTTTTAACGCATCCCTAGCCCAGAGCAGGAGCTCAAAGATATGTACTAATCGATGTACAGCTATTAATGCCTAATTATTAACATTCCTTTCTTAGCGCTTTCTCATTGCTCTGACTCATTCCTGCCATCTTCTTGGCTCCTCCCTTCACCTCCTTCAAGTGTTTGGTCTTTTCTCCTGGTCCTTTTTTATTTTATTTATTTATTTTATTTTTAAAAGATTATTTATTTATTTATTATTTTAAAAGATTTTATTTATTTATTTGTCAGAGAGAGAGCGTGCACTCAAGCAGGGAGAAAGGGAGGCAGAGGGAGAAGCAGATTCCCTGCTGAGCAAGGAGCCTGATGTGGGGCTCGATTCCAGGACCTTGGGATCATGACCTGAACTGAAGGCAGACGTGTAACTGACTGAGCCACCCAGGTGTTCCTATTTATTTATTTGAGAGAGAGAGAGAAAGAGAGAGAGCGCACTTGTGAGCACGAGCTGGGGGAGGGGCAGAGGGAGAGGCAGAGAGTCCCAAGGCGACTCTGAGCTGAGCGTGGAGCTTGAGGCAGGGCTCAATCTCACGACCCTGAGACCATGACCTGAGCTGAAGCCTAGAGCCAATCGCTCAACTGACTGAGCCACCCAGGTAGGTGCCCCTGTCCTTTTTTATTTTTTAATTTGGGCTACCACACAACCAAGTTCACAAATCTTAACTGTGTGCCTCAATAAATTTTTGGCTCTGTGGATAGCTTTGGAACCACCATTGGTTCAAGATAAAGAACACTTCCATCCCCGCCTCCCTGGAACATTCCCTCATGCCCCATCCCAGGCCAGTACCCCCACCCCTGAAGCAACTGCTGGCTCATATCATCATAGATTGGTTTTGCCAAGTTTGATGTGTGGGTCAGCAGCTTGTGCTTTTCCATTGCTGTGTAATATCCCGTTTCATGGAAGCTCCCCAATTTATTCATAAGCAGAAATTAGTTGTGCTTGTTTTGAACTTCATGTAAATGAGTTGGCTGTTTTATCTTTGTCCTGAGCAATTGCCACCATCTGACATACTATAAATTTTACTTATTTATCCCATTTGTGTTTTTCTTCTCTTTAGAATGTCAGCTCCCTGAGGGCAGGGATCTTGTTAGTCTTGTTCACTGATATACACCCAGCAAGGAGTATTTGATTCTCACTGAATGATCCAACCAGTGAAGGAACTTTTAGTAAAATAGATAAGATCACATTTTCATACTATCATTTTAATGGCCATATAAGATTTTTTTTCTCTAGAACCTACTTAATTTCCCTATTGTTGGACATATTTAAACATTATACAAGAATGCTACAATAAAATCTTCATATAACTTTTCCTTTCTTTGGATTATTTCCTTTGTATAGATTGCCAGAAGTAGTTTTACTGGGTCAAAAAAGGACTCATTGTTAAAGATTTCTGTTACATATGGCCAAATGACTTCTCCAAAGGGTTGTGCCAATTTACATATTTACCAGCAATGCCTGAGTCCCCATTTGAATGCACACTAACCTGTATCTAGTATTATGTTTTAAACTATTTTTGATAATTTAATGGACAAAAACAGTGTGTCTTATTATTTTAGAATTCTGATTATTTTTTTGATGGAAACTGATAATAGTTATTCCACAGATACTTATTAAACATCTTCTCCACACTAGGCTGTGTGCTGGGTCCCTGGCACTGGTGAGTAAAGCAGATGTGTGTTCTGTGCCCACGTGGAGCTTACCACCAGGTGGGAGGTGTCTCTCAAGGTCCAAAGAGGAGACAGAATTCACCCCCACCCCCCACCATAGTTCAAATGAAGAGGCTTTAAGGAGGGACTGGCTTGAAGAAGTGTGGAGAGCTGGAGTGATGGAGGAGGGGCTGCCTGGCAGGAGCCATCATGGTGGAGGGACACCGCCACTCACCAGAGATGTGACACCAAAGCAGAGAGGGAGTGGGGAAAAAATACCTTCCCCTCCTTCTCCTCCCTGCTCTGGGTTCCTGCAGGTGCCTCCCATTGACAGAGAGCAACAGGAATCCAGGGAGCCTGGGAACTGGGTGATACTCAGAGGAGAGAAGAGTGGGGAATGGGTCTGGCAGGGGTAGAGTGGACAAATGGAAAACCACGTTCTCAGGAGGAAATGCTCATAAAATAAATAAACAAGCAGCAAATAGTTGTAAAGAATGCTCCAAAGGAAACCAACGAGGTGCAGCAACAGAGTAGCCATGGTGTGGGGGGATGGGATCTGCTTTAGCTCAGGAAGTCAGGACATGATAGCAATGATAATATGTAAATAGTTCTTAGAACAGCCCAGATATCATTCTGGATCCCTTAGCTGCAGCAACTAACTTGATCCTCACAAAAAGCCCCTGATAGATACTGTGATTATTCCCATTTCACAGATGAAGTTTTCCAAGACTGTAGGAGTTCATTGTGGAAACCTGTGGTGGTGGTGGGGTCTCAGATGGTCCCCACTATGCATTTTGTAGGGACCTAAATCTGGCCCACTGGTTTTCAGTTGTGAAAGTAGAGCTACCTCATTCATTTGTTAATTCATCTGACATTTCTTGAGGGCTTATAAAGCTAAATAAAACTGGTTTTTGTACTCGAGTGGTCTTATGTGAAGGAACAGGTAAAGACAGCTTGTTCAGACCATTTCCATGTTGCAGTCAAGAATTTTATTTGGCTGCATATAAAATAAAATGCTGCAGTGGCCCAAGGACTTTTTTCCCCTCATGACCAGTCTCAAAAAGGCTGCTGCAGCCCCAGACATCACATCTGCATTTCAGGCAAGGAGAAGGTCAAAGGACAAAGGTCATTTGAGACCAGTGCCCTTATGTTTCACTGGCCAGCACTGTTCACATGGCCATACCTCCCTAAAGAGGAGCCCAGGAAATGTAGTTCTGAAAGCTAGAGAAGAAGGCACGAGTGGATAGTGGGTGGGCAACCAGCTGTCTCTGAAACACTCTGTCTCAGGTGTCTGTTACAGTGTCTGGAACATAGCAGACGCTTAATAATTAGTTGTTAAATGAATAAATAAACAAGATATAATATGGCGGACCATTCCACGAACAACAATGGGAGTAGAGATGAGGACTCTAATCCAGTGTTGGCAGAAGGTAGGGGGCAAAGAGGGAAAGGAGTGGGGCTGCCAGTGGGGGGAGGTGGTTACATTTAATCTTCTGGTAGACTGAGGAGTCCTCAGCCAGTCTGCCCTGAAATTGCCAAATACCCTATTCCCACAATTACTTTGTTTTCTTGACTCCAATCCTTCTTCAGCTTCCTTATGTTTATCTTTATGTTCAGATGATCCCTGGGCTTATAGAAGGGTAGATGAAGGAATGATAATGTTAGATTAAATAGATTCTCACACAAGGCAGAGACTTCGCCTTTCTCCATATTCTCCCTGATGGCATTTTATTGGCTTTGATAGCTGTAGAAGCTTAGTTTGGGATTTTTCTGGCAAAATTCCCAGAGAGCAGGGTTTATCTAAACTACCTAATGTGCAGCATTTGCAAATAATTATTAATAGATGTTTGCATTTTCATTCTTTATGAATGCTGCTGTGGGGTGATTCTGTAATTCAAGAGGGACGTGGTAATGTGGATCGCTATCCCTTCCCATACTACCCCTCCCTCGGTCTCCTCCATCTCGGCTGATGGCAGCTCTGTCCTTAGGCTGCTTGTGTCAAAATCCCCAAGGTGTCCTTGACTTCTGTCCTTTGCTGCCACCCCACGTCCAATCCATAAGCAACGCCTGTCTGCTTTGCCTTTAAAATATATGCAGAAACAACTCTCCACGGCACTCACCTGGTCATGGCTCCCATTATGTCTCACCTGGATCAGTGCAATTGCCTCTTCTCCAGTCTCCCAGTTTCTCTTCCTCTCTCTGCTCAGGTGGCCAGGGAGAGACTTTGAATACTTGAGTCAGTTCTCCTCTTCTCAGCACCCTTCATGGTCTCCAGCTTACTCAGAATAAAAGCCAGGGCGCCTGGGTGGCTCAGTCGTTAAGCGTCTGCCTTCAGCTCGGGTCATGATCCCAGGGTCCTGGGATCGAGTCCCACATCGGGCTCCCTGCTTGGCAGGAAGCCTGCTTCTCCCTCTCCCACTCCCCCTGCTTGTGTTCCTGCTCTTGCTGTCTCTCTCTCTGTCAAATAAATAAATAAAATCTTAAAAAAAAAAAGAATAAAAGCCAAAGTCCACTGCAATCCACAAGGCTCTGCACATTCTACCTTCACCTAGTTATCTGTACACACTGAGCACATTCCTGCCTCAGGACCTTTGCACTTGCTGTTCCCTCAGCCTGGAATGCTTTTCTGCAGATTTTTGATGGCTCCTTTCTTCACTTCCTTCAAGTTTCTGTTTGAATGTTACCTGACCAAGGAGGCTTCCTTGGTCAACCTGTTTGTAACCCACTGAACTTTGGTCCCCATGCCTGACTTCATGTTTCTACACTACACTGCCATATTAAGTAATTATTTATTTATTGGCCATTTTCCCCAGTTAGAATGTCAGCTCAGTGAGGGCAGGGATTTGAGACCATGTGGTTCTCGGCTGTGTCCCTGGTGCCTAGAAGAGCTCCAAGCACACAGTAGGTGCTCAACAAATATATTTAATAGATGAGGCAGAGCATGTTTGTATGGCCAATCTGGAAAGACACTTGGAAATATGTATCAAGGATCTTACAAATGCAACAATTCTACATCTGATCCAGTAATTCCACACGCTGGACAAGAGGACAATATCTTTGCCTTCAAAACACCAAGATACAACATTACTCATTGCCCTATTAACTTTTATTTAATTTAATTAATTTATTTTTAAAAAATATTTTATTCATTTATTTGAAAGAAAGAGTGAGTGAGAGAGAGAGCATGAGCAGTGGGAGGGGGAGAAGCAGACTCCCCTGCTGAACAGGGAGTCCGATGGGGCACCTGGATGGCTCAGTCAGCTAAGTGTCCAACTCTTGATTTTGGCTCAGATCATCATCTCAGGGTTGTGAGATCAAGCTCCATGCTGGGCTCTGCGCTGGGCGTGGAGCCTGCTTAAGATTCTCTCTCTCCCTCTCCCGCTGCCCCTCCCCCCACTCACTCTCACCCTCTCTGTCTCTCTAAAATAATAATAAACAAAATTTTTAAAAGATTTTTTTATTTATTTGAGAGGGAGAGAATGAGCAAGAGCACGAGCAGGGGGAGGGGCAGAGGGAGAAGGAGAAGCAGACTCCCCACCGAGCAGGGAGCCCAATGCAGAAGTCGATCCCAGGACTCTGGGATCATGACCCGAGCCAAAGGCAGTTTCTTAACCGACTGAGCCATCCAGGCACCCCTGCCCTATTACTTTTAAAAGCATCTAGTTGGAAACATTATTAAAAGTTTGCAAAAGAGAAATGAGTAAGTAAATGTAGCCTTTAAAAGGATGGTTATAATATGATGCCAAGTGAGAAGATGGTAGAGGAAACCTCTGTTCCAGAATACTTAGTACTAGGAAGAGCGGCTCAGAATGAACCCACTGAAACTCAGAATCCAGGTGGGACTTTGTCCTGTAAAATGAATCCAAACTTCATAAACCTAAGTTTGTCTTTCAATCATGTTGAACAAAATGTAAGTAATGATTGCAAATATACTCTCATTCTTTTTTTTTTTTAAGATTTACTTATTTATTTTGGGGGGGAGGGGCAGAGGGAGAGGGAGAGAGAGAATCTCCAGCAGACTCTGCACTGAGAATGAAGCCCAATGTGGGGCTCCATCCTAGGACCCCGAGATCATGACCTGAACTGAAATCAAGAGTCGGACACTTAACTGACTGAGCCACCCAGGTGCCCCTGCTCTCATTCTTTGAATTAACGAACGAGTCAACAGTCAACACATTTTTGCATATGCTTCATTTCCTGTTGAAATTGTATGGTCGAACAATGGACCATCTTTGATTTTGTCACGTGATCGTGCAGGGAGTCACTTTCGCACACTGATGCAAGGTCTTCCTCAGTTCCCCAGAGGGCCTTTAAAATCATGTACTTATTAGTTCATTCTCATTTGAAGTCTTCCTCACTGTCAGCTGCTTGTTTTCTGCTTTGCGGTTGTTAACTGGCTTCACAGGTTTCTCATTTGGCAGCGGCACCGTCTACACTGCAAGTGGCTCTCCCACATCACTTGCATTGACTTCATGAAATCCTGTTGTCTTTGGCAAAGATTTCCAATTTTCATGTTGCAATCGATTCACGTCATTTCAAATTATATCATCGAATTTCAAACAACCATCAACAAATCTGAGATAAACACTGGCAAACACATTGATCTGATGGGCTCCAAAGCGATGTTTGTGCTAGTCTCTGGAATGGAAAATTGTGAAGTTATCGGTTCATTAGTGAACATGTTTATGTTAGGATGACTTTTGCTTCCCTAAGCTCATAACTGTGTGGATATCTGGATAATGAACCATATAATGAATACTCAGATGATGAGGAACTATTGTATATAAAACATCTTTATGCTATAATTACCTCTGTCTGTAAAATAAAAACACGGGGCTGGGGGGAACACCAGACAGAAATAAACAGAATACCCCTAGTGTTTGTATTGGGGTAGTCATAGGACAGTGGCTTAAAATATTTTTTTAAACATGGAAATTACTTTACTTTTGAAAAACATTTTAAAGCAAATTATAAAAAGTTTAAAGAAAAGGCTCATGCTTACCTGGGGGGACAGGAATCTCTTTGTAATGAACGTGAGTCCAGGTTGGAGGCGGGGAGAGTTAGCAACACCAAGACCCAGGCTCTGAGTCTGTCTGACATGTTGTGTGGATTATCTCATTTAATTCTCACAACCACCAATTAATTGTAATTTCCCTGTTTTACAAATGAACACGCCGAAGCCAGAGAGGTTGAGCACCTTGCCCAAAGCCACACAGCTCAACCACACATCATGCTGCCTTGTAACACATCTCTGAGCCCAATTAAATCTCTTTCTTAGGGTGACTTGGAAATCATAACACTTTGAGACATGTTCTTGAGCGAGCGTTTCAGGTAGGAGACTGAAGTGATTTCTGTGAGCATGGGATAAAAGCATTTTCTGCAACAAAAGATACAGAAGATGCCAGGGGAAGGAATAAAAAAGACATAGAAGAGAGGTTTAATGTTCTGTCAAGTCAACCCGGATGGTCTCTCTGTGGGACCACGTGCGTTTGAGCAGCCTGAACATAAATGCATTCATGTTTCTCTCTGCATGTAATTCTTAGATGGAACTTTTATTCCTTTCAGATGAGTGTTGTCGAGATCTCTTTTCTGCTACCTTTGTCTGTGCCTCCGATGGGTCCTTCCCCGTGTTTGCCTTCCATATTTTTGGAGCACTGGATGCCTCCTTTGGACACGAGATGCAATTTCACCCGACATGCAGTAACTATCACCAAGGAAGCCAACACTCGTTTTTTTGTTTTTTTTTTTTAAAGATTTTATTTATTTGAGAGAGAGAGAATGAGAGAGAGCAAGCACATGAGAGGGGGGAGGGTCAGAGGGAGAAGCAGACTCCCTGCCGAGCAGGGAGCCCGATGCGGGACTCGATCCAGGGACTCTAGGATCATGACCTGAGCCGAAGGCAGTCGCTTAACCAACTGAGCCACCCAGGCGCCCCCCAACACTCGTTTTTTACATTTCCGTTGCTGGCGCATTTATCCCTTCCATGATTCCCCAGGGTGCGTCCTGCTCTCATCCCCATTTTGCAGAAAAGGAAACTGAAGCTCAGGGAGAATAAGTGATAGTTCCTCTTAATGTATGGAGGAATGGTATTATTACTGTAGCTGTGTCATTCCTGAGTGAGAAAGCCATCTTCATGGCGGTGAAAATCATGGAGCTCGGAAGTGCAGGTCTGGATGGTCACCCAGACCGATGCTGTTCAACAGAAATACAACAGCGGTCACACGCATAACTTTAAATGTTCAAGTGGCCACATTAGAAGAGGTAAAAAGAGACAAGTAAAGTTAGTTTTAGTAATATATTTTATTTAACCTAACATATTGAAAATGTCATCATTTCCACCTGTGTGGAATAGAAACATTACTGATGAGATATTTTGAATTTTGTTTCTTGTACTAAGTCTTTGAAATCTGCTGTGTTGTTATACTTATATCTCGATTTGAATCAGTCACATTTTAAGTGCTCTAGTGGCCACATGAGGCTTGTGGCTACATTGTGGAGAGAGAGAGTCCAAATCTTTTGACAAGTGGTTCTGGGATTTCTCTTTTTTAAGATTTTCTTTCTTTCTTTCTTTTAGAGAGCGAGAGAGCACGAGCAGGGGTTGGGGGGAGAAGCTGAAGGAGGGGGAAATAATCTCAAGCAGACCCGGCGCTGAGTGGGAGCCCGATGTGGGGCTGGATCTCACAACCTTGAGATCGTGACCTGAGCCAAAACCAAGAGTCAGATGCTTAACCACCCGGGTTACCCAGGTGCCCCAGTTCTGGGAGTTTTCTATTATACAATGGGGCTAGGGCAGCATATATATCAGGGGTTCCTGATTTATATTCAACTTTTATCCTACAAGCCCCTTAAATACTTTTGTAGCAGGAAAGAAGGAAGAAAGAGAAAGAGAGAGAGAGATGAGAAGGGGAATAAGGAGGAGGAGAGGAAGGAAGGAATGAAAGAAGAGAGGGTGGGAGGAAGGAAAAGAGGAAGGAAGGGAGGGAGGAAGGAGCTTCCTTTGGCCCCTAAATTTTGAAAGAGGTAACAGACTCTGTCCAACTCTGTTGTTTTAGTTTGGGTTCCCCGCAGAAGCAGATCTGGAAGCAGAGATTCAACTGCTTTGGGGGCAGATCCCAGGACACACTGGCCGAGGAGCAGAGAAGGGAAGAACCAGTTCTGGATATGCCATCAGGCAAATCACCAGGAGCAACTGGTACTCAGTTACCAGTGGGAACCTCTAGTGGGCGGCAGAGAGCACATTTCTCGGAGCTACAGCACCCTAGGACCAAGGGAGCTGGGGTCTTTATTCACCAACTTCCATCAATCACAGGTTGAAGGATGCTTCCAGGAGCTTTCATTTCCTAGCATCCCAGCCTGCTGCATGGACACTGCAGTGGCCAGAAAGAGCCTCCCCACCCCCCCACCCCCCCCATCCGGGGCCTGGCAGTGGGAAGTCAGACCTGCATGCACTGAAGTGGTCAGGTTCAGGCTGGGCGGTGCCGTCCACACCCAGGACACGCCTACCTTTTCATAATTCGAAAGCTCTTCTTTTTCATCACAAGCCCTCCTTAACATTAAGCGTGTTAACTTTGTGACAGTCGGGGCGCCATATGGGACGTGAGATTATTTAGCTATTGTCATCTCAGTGACAGAAAAGGCAGAACAGCTATGGAAGGACATCGCAGATGTATGCATATATTTACGTGTAACCCTGTAGACACGTGTGTGTTCCCATTCATGTTGTCGCCACGCTTAACTCTTACCACATTCTCTGTTGTTGTTGTGTGCGTGTTTCCTGCTCTTTTTTTCAGTCATTGGTCAAAACAGAAGAAAATAAAAGGGGGTAAGTCCACGTTGCCAAGGGAAGTAAAGCTGCCGTGATTCTAATCAGATGTCGGGACCGGATTTCTCCCATCTCTGTCCCCGGCCCCTGTCCCTCTCTCTCCCTATTATGACATTGTTTGTATTTGGTCTCTGGTTTATCCTTTGCTTCTTCTTAAAAAAATCCCAGCAGATGTTTTTAAATTTTCACGTATTCCGTCTCTCTCTTATAAAGATAGTTCACATTCCGCACTTCTACGAAATTTGCCCTGGTCCCGTTTTGAGGCGATGGGGTCCTATTTTGACCTCTCTTGGTTGCCAGGGCTGGAGCAGTGAACAGGATAGGCAGGCCCTTGAGGTCCCAGAACTCAAAACATTTTAAGGGACAAGCTGTGGGAGGAAAAGTGTCTCAGGTGAGTTAAAAGTATTGGTTGTGTGTTTTGGGTACTTTGATTGCCAATCTCAGGGATGACCAGTCATTTGAAATAGTAAAGGACTCACCAGTGAGTGTGTGTTTCACATACAAGCCCACCAATCCAGAGCCCACCCCCCCACCTCCTCTGTGGGGCTTTCACACTCAGGGCCACCATCCACCTGCCCTGATCACCCCGGGGCCAGGTGCCAGACAACCAGGGCAGCCTCATGTCCCAGAGCCCTGAAGTTATTCGAACTAGCCAGTCCTAAGCCTGCTTACCCTACTCCACCTCTTCCTTCTTGAGGAAACCACAACAGAGGCTCTTGCCCACATTTTGCTTTTGCTCTTTTCCCCTCTGAACAATCTGGTGCTTCCCTCTGTGGCCCCGAGTGACATGGTGACATGGTGTCCCCCATCCTCTTGGCATCTGTGAGGAAAATGAGCTCTCTATTCGACGGCAGTCAGCTCCTGATCTGTTGGCCTCACCATACCTGAATAATAATAAAACTTATATTTTATTTTTATTTTTTAAAAGTCAGGTGCTTTAATGAGGGTACATGAGAAATGCAGTGGGAGCATTTTTTTAAAAAGATTTTATTTATTTATTTAACAGAGACACAGCGAGAGAGGGAACACAAGCAGGGGGAGTGGGAGAGGGAGAAGCAGGCCCCCCACTGAGCAGGGAGCCCGATGCGGGACTCGGTCCCAGGACCCTGAGATCATGACCTGAGCTGAAGGCAGCTGCTTAACTGACTGAGCCGCCCAGGCACCGCAGTGGGAACATTTTTATTCTATTTATTTGTTTGTTTATTTTTAAGTAGGCTCCACACCCAAGGTGGGGCTTGAACTCACAACCCTGAGATCAAGAGTCGTGTGCTTCACCTAAAACCTGTATTTTAAAACAGTAAGTGTCCAACATGGGATGACAGCCCTGTCGGCCCCGTCACCTCCCTTAGCTCATTCTGTCTCCCTTCGTTCCCATCCGCACCAGTCACCATCCCCACAGGTCTTTGCTGTTGAGGTTTCCTCAGCCTAGCCACCCTCCCCTGATGTCTGCACCTCTGTTCCTTTCTTTCCAAGGGTCTCAGCTTAAACGCCACCTTCTCAGAGCTCTCTTTCCAAAATAACTCCCCTCCTCTTCTTCTGAACCCCTACCTGCTCCATTTTTCTTCTAAAGATGATCTCTACCCGACATTTGCTAGATCTACCCAAGTTCACTCATTTCTTTTTCGGGTTTCTCTGCCCTGAAACATGAATTTCATATTTGTTCTATTCATGGCTGTAGGTATCCTTGATGTCTGGCAAAGGGCCTGATACGGAATAGATGCCCAGTAAACATTTGTTGCATGGATGAATGGTCAACAGGGTTGGGCATTTTTCTCGAGTGTTGCAGGTGAAGTAGCATGTTTGGCTCTGTCATCTGTGACTTTATCTCCAGATGTGGTAGAACTTGTTGTTTTTCAAATTGAGGGGACCTAGCTCAGCTCTCAGTCCAGAAAAAACAAGACGGGGTTTCCCTAAGCAGATGTGGTTCATTTGATTAAATTTCCCTTTGCTACCATCTCAGGATACACATGAATATATAAGTAAGCATTTAATCAAGCTCCTGACTTACAGAGGGGTTAGATGCTGAATATAATTTGTAATTGCCTGAGAATATAGTAAGCTTGAGTACTTTTGTTTCCATAATTAAGTGTGAGGTTCCCGTCGCAATGTGAATCAAGAATACTTCAAGTAGTTGATAAGAAGAGTATTTTTCCTTTCGGAAAAGTTCAAACATATACAAAAGAAGAGAGACTAGAATGATAGCCTACTATATTCTTACATCCATCTTTAATCATTATCAACTCATGGCTCATCTTATGATACTGTATCTAAACTTTTAACATAATCTTACTTGCAAATTAAAACAAACCTTTAATTTGCTTTAACATAACCCAGGGTTATGATAAAGCAAACCTCAGACATCACATGATCTCATCTGTAAATATTTTAATACTTCTAAAAAGCGAAGGACTCTCCAGTCACTGTGGAAAACAATATGGTGATTCTTCAAAATATGAAACATAAAATTACCATATGCTCCAGCATCCCACTTGGGATGGGGAATACACCTCAAAGAGTTGAAAGCAGGGACTCAAAGAGATTCGTATACCCATGTTCATAGGAGAATTGTTCACAGTAACCGAAAAGTAGAAGGCAGCCCAAGTGTCCACTGACAGATGAATGGATAAACAGAAATGGTACAACCATACAATGAGCTATTATTCAGTCTTCAAAAGGAAAGAAATTTCGGCATATGCCATAACATGGACAAAATGAGGACATTTTGCTAAGTGAGATAAGCTAGTCATAGAAGGACAAATACTGTATGATCCTACTTTATAAGAGGTCCCTAGAGGAGTCAAATCCATAGAGGCAGAAACTAGAATGGCAGGTGCCAGGGGCTGGGGGAGGGGGGTGGGTGTTCGTGTTCAGTGGGGACGAGTTTCTCTTTGAGATGATGGAAGAGGTCTGGAGAAGGACGGGGGGGATGGTAGCACAATAATGTGAATATATCCAATGCCACTGACCTGTGCACTTAAAAATGGTTCAGATGGTCAATTCTATGTGAAGCATATTTTACTATCAAAAAAGAATAATTCATTTGAAAAACCATGACCTTAATGCCTTTATCATATGTGTGGCAGAACAATGGTGGTATTTTTCAGTCCTTATCTGGCTTTATGTTTGGCAGCATTTACCACTGGACCCCCCATCCCTGGGGCTTCTGTGGCATCACCCACCACATTTTCCTCCTACCTCCTTGATGGTGCCTTCTCAGCCCCTACTAGAGGTTTCTGTTTCTCTGCTCTGTCTTCAAATGTCAGCCTTTCTCAGGAATCCTTCCTAAGGCCTCAACCCTCTCTGGGTCTGTAGTCCAAAATTATTCCACCCACTTCCAAGGCATTCATACTGATGGTCCTGGTGCTAGTTTGCTGGAGCTGCTGTATTTACTACAAACTAGGTAGCTTAAAGCTCATCTCAAAATCCTTTAACTTGATTGCAACTGCGGAGATAATTTTTTCCAAATAAGATCACATTTTTGGGTTTTGGAAATCAGGATGTGGACATATCTTTAGGGACCACCACTCAACCCATGACAACCCCCAAATATGTGTCCCTTTTGCAATTTCTTTCCTGAGTCCAGAGCCATATAGACAGCCGGCAATCTGATTCCCATGAGTCTCCCAGTCTAATCATGAGCAAATAGCAGACAAACCCAAACTGAGGGGCATTCTACAAAATACCTGAGTGGGTACTCCTACAAATTATCAAGACTGTGAGAAACAAGGAAAGAAACCATCACAAAGAAAGGGGAGTAGGGAGATCAGATGACTCAACAGCATGTGGCATCCTGGTTGGGATCTCCAAACAGGAAAGGTTATTGGTGGAAAAACTAGTGAAATTTGAGTGAAGTTAGGGATCAGTTAATAGAATCCTACCTGGGTGCCTGGGTGGCTTAGTCAGTTAAGTGTCTGATGTCAGCTCTGATCATGATCTCAGGGTCCTGGGATTGAGTCCTACATCTGGCTCCCTGCTCAGCAGGGAGTCTGCTTCTCCCTTCTCTGCCCTTCTCTCTGCTCGTGCTCATGTGCATGCGCACCCGCTCTCTTTCTCACATTGTACCAGTGTTGGTTTCTTAGTTATGGGCTGTGTAAGATGTTAACATGAGGGGATGCTGGATGAAGGGCATATGGTAACTCTCTTGTACTATCTTTTCAAGCTTTGGTAGATCCAAAATTCTTCCAAAATAAAGTTTGTTTAAAAAAATAAAAATAACCTGATATTGAAATCAGTATCCATGACATTCACAGAATGTCAATGACATTCACAGACTTGGATCCCAGGTATGGAAAGTTGACTTATGGTGATTTTTTAAAATAGACTTTATTTTTTTGGAGCAGTTTTAAATTCACAGCCAAATGGAGTGGAAGGTACAGGGATTTCCCATATACCCACCCCCTACCCTGCACACACACAGCCTCCCCCATTATCCACATCCCCAGCAGAAGGTACACTTGTTCCAACTGATGAACATGCACAGACACACCATTATCACCCAGAGTCCATAGTTTACATTAGGGCTCACTCTTCATGTTGTATATTTTGTGGATTTCGAGAAATGTGTAATGACATGATCCATTATTATAGTCTCAGAGTAGTTTCACCGCCCTAAAAATCCTCTGTGCTCCATCTATTCATCTCTACTTCTCCCCTAACCCTGGCAACCAGTGATCTTTTTACTGTCTCTATAGTTTTGCCTCTTCCAGAATGTCATATGCTTGCAATCATGCAGTGTGCAGCTTGTTCATATTGGCTTCTTGAACTTAGTAATACACATTGAAGTTTCCCCATGTCTTCTCATTTATTGAGAGCTCATTTCTTTTTAGCACTGAATAATATTCCATCTTCTGGTTGTCCCACAGTTTATCCATTCACCTACTGAAGGACACCTTGGTTGCTTCCAAGTGTTGGCAATTATGAATAAAGTTGCTTATTGGCATCCATGTGCAGGGTTTTGTGTGGATAGAAGTCTTCAAATCCTTTGGGTAAATACCTAAGAGTGCCATTGCTGGATCCTATGGTAGGAGTAAGTTGAGTTTTGTAAGAAACCACTAAGCTTTTGCATTCCCACCAGCAGTGAATGAGAGTCCTGTTGCTCCACATTCTCGCCAGCATTTGGTGTTGTCAGTGTTCCGGATTTGGGCCACTCTAACAGGTGTGTAGGGGTATCTCCTTGTTTTAATTTGCATTTCCCTGATGACATATGATGTGGGGAATCTTTTCATATGCTTGTTTGCCATCTGTGTGTCTTTGTCAAGGTGTCCGTTAAGGTCTTTGGCTCATTTAAAAATTAGGTTCTCATTCTTATTGTTGAGTTTTAAGAATTCTTTGTATATTTTAGATAACAGTCCTTTATCAGACATATCTTTGCAAATATTTTCTCCTCGTCTGCGGCTTGTCTTCTATTCTCTTGACAGTGTTTTTGCAGAGCAGAGAGTTTTAATTTTAATGAAGTTCAGCTTTTTAATTCATTCCAAGGTCATCTAGATTTTCTCCTATGTCATCTTTTAGGGGTTTTAGTTTTGTGTTTTATATTTAGTCTGTGATCCATTTTAATTTATATGAAGAGCATAAGATCTGCGTTTAGATTTCTTTCATTTTGTGGATGTGGATGTCCAGTTGTTCCAGCACTATTCATTGAAAAGACAGGTTTTCCTCGTATTTCCTTTGCTCCTTTGTCAAAGATCAGTTGATCTATTTCTGAGCTCTCTCTTCTGTTCCATTGATCTATTTCTCTATTCTTTTGCCAATATTATACAGTCTTGATTACTGTGGCTTTATAGTAAGTCTTGAAGTTGGGTAGCATCAGTCTTCCAATTTTGTTCTTCTCCCTCAACATTGTTTGTGTTGGCTATTCTGGGTCTTTTGCCTCTCTGGACAATCTTTAGAATCAGTTTGTCAATATACACAAGATAACTTGCTGCAATTTTTAAAAAAAGATTTTATTTATTTGAGGGGGAGCAGAGGGAGAGGGAGAGAGAAAATCCTTAAGCAGACTCCCCACTGAGCTTGACTTGCTGCAATTTTGATTGGGATTGTATGGAATCTAGAGATCAAGTTGGGAAGGACTGGCATCTTGATTATATTGAGTTTTCCTATCCATGAACATGGAATATCTTTCCAGATGGTGGTGATTTAAACATCTATTTACCATTTCTTGACTGCTTATTGTGTGCCAGTCATTGTGCTAAGTGCTTAGCTGCTTGATCTTAATTAATCCTTACAGCAACCTGTGGGGTAAGGAGATTTGTCTTCTTTTTACACACAAGGAAGCTATAGTTCAGAGAGGCTATGAGCTTTTCCAAAAACACACAGCTAGGAAGCACTATAGCTAGAGCTAGGATTTGAACACAGGTCTGCGAGCAGAATTAGGCTCTGCCTCATTTGTTTTTAGGAATTTGTAGGACAGTCATGCTCTGTAATGTCATGTCTGGAGTGACGGCCACATTCCATCTCTGGATTCACTCTGCCTACATCATGACCCACAAATGTCTGGATTATAGGATTTGTTTTTTGTCATTTATACCCTCTATCTCCCAAAGATCTTGGTACTCATTCCCTGACTGGTATCCAGACCAGAAGGCAGAGACCAAATGTCTTTTGGCTGATCCATTTTTGCAACTCAACATGACTGGATTAGCTGGTAATTGTTTTAGCAGCCAAATGAATGCGATTTGCAGTTATTTATTTGGGGCACTTATTTCAGAGATGCTAGCCCTGTTCAATTGAATAACATTCTCAAAGCCAGTATGGTAATGCTGCTGCTGATTGATAAATTAAACCTCCAGCTGGCAGATGTGTTAAAGATTAGAACCAACGGCTGAGACTGATTTCTGGAGGCCTGCTATTAAACTGCTTTTATCTATGATGCTAATGAGATTATATATCGTTCTACCTGGTCAACATTAGTAATTTGGATTAATGGAGAGCAAGGTACTACCTACTACAGTTATTTGAGGGACCTATGAAGATTTCTTGCCCATCCATCCCCATTTGCTAGGTGATAGTAAGATTCTAATATCAGAGATTCATTCTTTTGGTTAAATGAATTATTTTGTTCTCTGTAAAGTGAATCCATAAGGATAATGAACTTGGAGCACTGTCACACTTTAGGGTGCCTGAGTTGAGTTCTTTCCAGAAAAGGGTGATTGAGCAATTGAGGGGGTTGGAGAACTTGGGAAGATTCTGAGGAGGAAGAGGTATACTCAGCCACATCAAACTTCATAGGTGAGCTTTGGGAATGCCATTTGATGAGAGGAAAGTGTAGACTCTTCTGCCACTTTGGTGGGAAGCATTTGGAAATGTGTGTGGATATCTTTGCTTGTCACAAGATTGGGGGTACCACTGACACTTAATGAGCATGTGCCAGACATACTAAACAGCCCACAATGCAAAGGACAGCCCCGAACAACAAGAATTTTTCCACCAAAAATGCCAACAATGCCCCCTTGATAACTCTAGAGAATGCCAAGATAGGGATGGTAAGTTTGCCCCTTCCAGAGTAGTGATTGCCAAACCTGGCTATACCCCCAAGGACTTGCTGAATGAGAATTCGGGTAGAGGGGAGGGCCCAGGAGTCTGAATTTTACAACACTTTGCAGATGGTTCTGATATGCAGCTGGCTTGTCTGCTGTCGAAGCATGGGTTAGAGCATTCTGGAGGACCATTCTTTGTCTTCTAGTTTAAAAAAAAAGAAGAAAAGACCAGTGTTTGTTGTAGGGACTTCACAGTCAAAATACACAATGAGAATTACAGGTCACCATGACAAGTGGTGCCACTTGGGATCTACATTCAGAAGCATTACAAACATTTTCTTTTGAAGTATAGCACACACAGAAAATTGCATAACTCATAGATGTATAATTCCAGTGTATGTGTGTGTGTACACTGTGTGTGTGTGTGTGTATATATATATATACCACCCCCTCCTTATCCATTCATCTATTGATGGACACTTGGTTGCTTCCATACCTCGGCTATTGTAAATAATGCTGCAAAGAACATAGAGGTGCATATATCTTTTCATTTCCCCATGTATGAACTGTATATAATAGGAATTATACACTATGTTCTACTATGTGTCTGGCTTTTTTGGCTCAGCATCATGATTGTGAGATTGGCCCATGCATTTGTGTGTAGCTGGGGATCATCCATTCTCACTGCTGCACGTATGAATGTTCCACAGCGCATTTATCCATTTTCTATTGATAGGCATTTGAGATGTCTCCAGTTTTTAGCTACTACAAATGTGCTGCTATTCACATTCTAGGGTGTGTCTTTCAGTAGACATATGTCCTCATTCCCCCTGGGCATATACCCAAGAGTGCCAATGCTGGACCACGGGATATTCAAATGTTCAATATTGGTAGAAATGGCCAGTTTTCCAAAGCGGTTGTACCAGATTACACCTGCCTAACAGAGTACAAGTCAGACGTGGTTTCAGATTCATGTCAGTGACCTGGGTAAGTTTTTGTTTTTATTTTTATTTTTTTTTTAAGATTTTAATTATTTATTTCAGAGAGAGAGAGAGTACATAAGAGGGGGGAGACAGGCCGAGGGAGAGGGGGAAGCAGACTCTCGGCTGAGCAGGGAGCCCAATGCAGGGCTCGATCCCAGGACCCTGAGATCATGACCTGAGCTGAAGGCAGATGCTTAACCAACTGAGCCACGCAGGCACCCCCTGGGTAAGTTTTTAAACTTCTCTCAGCCTCAGTGTTTTCACCTGTAAAAAGGGGCTTCTATGAAGACTCCATAGAATCTTTACCCTGATAAGGACTTTACCAACGAGAGGTTACTCTTTCTTAAAAAACTCCGGGGTCTTTAGAAATCTGTGTAGTTAACACTTATGCCAGGAAACTCAACTGTCTTCTCAGGAAAGTCCATAAAAACAAGTTATTGTAAGTTTGCTTTGCACGACACGATCTTCTTACATGACTGGCCTTTGGCATCCATACACCTGGGATTACTTCTTGTTTCCCATTGGCTATTATTTTCTCTCGAGATATGAAGCAACATCAAGTACAAAAATCATTACTATTTGTCGAGAATCCTGTATGCCCTATCTCCTTGCAACTCTAGTTGCTCTTGGTTTTATCATTTTGTCCATACTTTGACAAGTTAGAAAATCTTGAAAATGCTATAAGCAACCTGTAAAGGATGACTCACAGGCACAGAATGGGGAATTTATATAAAGATGTATCTTTTCTAGAATGTTCCAAAGAACTCAAATACTGATGGGGGTCGGGGGATCAACTCAAATTCAACTAGCTAAGGCTTAAAAAAATATTTGCCTTCTTCATCCTGTTCCCCAACCCCTACCCTCACCCCTGCCTTCCAAGTCTATACATGGCTTTCTAAAAATTCAGTGGTTTCTTGGTACATCCACTTTGGAATACAGTTTGGTGCCATTTTACAAACCTGAAGATAGGCATACCCTGGGACCCAGAAATTCCATTCTTAGGGCTATTCCTACAGAAATGCATGCTCATAGGCGCAGAGTATTTGAGGCGGGAATGTTTAAAGCCCCAACTGGAAACAATCCAAATGTCCATCGAAGGGATAATGGATAAACAAATTGTGGCATACTCTTTCAGTGGAATACTATGTAGCAGTGAAAGTGAATCAATCACAGCTACACGTGACAACAGATGAATCTTAAAGACATGATGTTGGACCAAAGAAGCCAGACATTACAGGATATATACTGTATGATTCCCTTTATGTAAGAATCCAAAAAGATGCCAAGTAGAACTGTACTGTTTGGGAATGCACAATAAGGTAGGAAAAGTATAAAGAAAAGCAAGGTTATTAATAGTATAACGTCAGAATAGTGATTATTGCAGGGGGAAGAAGACCTGTGTGTGTGTTTCTGGGAAGCTGGCAATGTCCCATTTGTAGCCCTGGACCTGAGTGTCAGTTTCAAGAACGTTGGTTTCACAGCAAAGTCTTCAACTGTACATTTATGCTTTAGGCATTTTTCTGTGTGTTTATTCAACTTAACAATATAAAAAGGAGAATGGGAAATAAACTTCAGTGGTTCTGGAGGGAAGTGAACACCGTGCCAAGTATACCACCCAGAACCCCTATCCAGCCCACTAGGATCTGGTTTAGTTATCTGCCTCTAGCAGTTAAGATTTGCCACCTCTGGAGTCTTTTCGAAAAGAAGCTGAGCCTTTTATTCCAGCTTTCAGGGACTCTGTGACTTGAAACTTTGACAGATGTGCGCCCCCAAATCGTTCTCCTCAAAAATGTGTCTTTTGCTAAACGGACCAGATTTGTTTAGAGACTAATTGCACCCCTGGACACGAATCTCCTTCTCTTTTTATCATTAAGTTTCTTCCTCCTAACGTACTCCTTGCAAGCTGCTGAGAGTGCCCGGTTGTCTGCAACCGAAATGGAACCCATTGGAAAACAAGGTTTCCTCCCAGGGGAGCAGGAATCTGTCGTCCCAACTTCCCCCCTACCTCCCGACCATCCGGCTCTCCCCTCTTCTCCCCCACAAACTCCGCTGAGCCAGGTCCCCTCGCAGCTCCGCGATTGGTCGCGGGCCATCATGTGTCGACATTCTGGGTGGGTCTTTCTCCCGTTAAACTCATCAATCGCTCCTCTTTGGAGCTTCGCTGGCCAGTGGTTTAGACCTTTGAGCCCATTTTCCTTCTTCCTTTCTCTTCCCCCACCCCTCCACACCAGTCTTATTTTAGCAAAACCTAGAGGAGAAGGAGGAGGAGGAGGCATTGGGGGGTGGGGGAACGTTAGGCATTGCAGCATCCGGGAGCAGCTACTGAGTGGCTAAGCGAACGGCGCATACCTCTCTCTCCCTCTCTCTCTTTTTCCCCTGTTGGGAATTTTCAGGATTTCATTGCTGCAATTTAACCCCAAGATGAGGCACGGTTGAGCGAAAGGCTGTGCGCACACGCACACTCACACTCCTTCGTGAGCAGAAGAGAGCCGCTGGTGATTCAGGAAGAAAAAAAAAAAAATCACCCGGACCCTGCGGCTTCAAGACTCCTTAAAAGAGCCCTCCGGAGCGTTTCCCTCCCCCTTCCCTTCTTTCCTTGCCCGTTAATATTCTTTTTCATTTAATTTTATTTTTTGGCTACAGATCTTTCAGCCTTTTTAAGGTCTAGGAACTCAAGCAAAACAGAAAGGGGGATTTTTTTAAATTTGGGGGGCTGCCCTCCCCCCTGCAAAGACCTGGTTTTTATTTTTATTTTTTCAATAAAGATTTTTTCTAATGGGCCGAGCGCACTCCTTTTGCAAGATGCCAGCCTGACCCGGACCTCGGAGGAATTTGAAGCTTCCACTGCGTCCCGGGGGGGCGTCCTTTGCAAACCGTTCGCGTCTTAAAGGGGGTGTGCGTTGTTTTTTTTTTTTTTTTTAACGGTTTTTTTTTTTTTTTTTTTTTTTTCCGGAGTGGGTGGACTGGGGATTGCCTGGATTCCTTCCTCGGTTATTTTTTGCCTCGCTTCCCTCTCCCCTCCCCCTCCCTGGCCCCCGCGCCCCGCCCCCGCACCCTCCTCCGCCCCTCCTTCTCCGGGGTCAGCCAGGAAGATGTCCCGAGCCGCTCTCCCCGGCTGGGGCCGGGCAGCCGCCTTGTGAGCCCCCGACCCGAGGCGCCGAGCCGCCGCCGCCCGATGGGCTGGGCCGTGGAGCGTCTCCGCAGTCGCAGCTCCAGCCGCCGTCTTGACAGCCCCGGCAGCCCCGGCAGCATCGGCATCGGCAGCGGCGGCGGCGGCGGCGTCTTCCGCATCGTTCGCCGCAGCGTAACCCGGAGCCCTTTGCTCTTTGCAGAATGGCCCGCTTCGGAGACGAGATGCCGGCCCGCTACGGGGGAGGAGGCTCCGGGGCAGCCGCCGGGGTGGTCGTGGGCGCCGGAGGCGGGCGAGGAGCCGGGGGCAGCCGGCAGGGCGGGCAGCCCGGGGCGCAAAGGATGTACAAGCAGTCAATGGCGCAGAGAGCGCGGACCATGGCCCTCTACAACCCCATCCCCGTCCGACAGAACTGCCTCACGGTCAACCGGTCTCTATTCCTCTTCAGCGAGGACAACGTGGTGAGAAAATACGCCAAAAAGATCACCGAATGGCCATATCCTTTGCCCGAACCCGGCAGCGAACCCCGGCAGCTGCGCCTCCCCTCCTCCCTCCGCTTCCCCTCTTCCAGGCTGGGAGAGAGACCCGGGGGTTGATGGGAGGTGGGGGGGTCTTCCAGGGGCTGGGAGAGGGGGCACCGGGGAGGAGTGTGGAGAATCTCTCCACCCCGAGCTGGGTTGAGCTACCGTGGAGGCTTGGGATGGGGGAGCCGGGGGAGTGGATTCCTCCTAAGGACCGCTTCCAGAATGAGGGCTGGGCCCTGGGGTCGTAACAGGGGCCTGGGTGGGAGCTTCAGAGCTAGTTCTGGATGGGTCAGAGTTTTCCCAAATGAGCATGGACCCGGCCGGGGCCTGGGCTCTCTGGCCAGGGCAGGAGAACCGTGGGGGCTTTGGCTGGGTTTCCTTAGGTGGCCCTCACTGGAATGCACGGGAGCCTCCAGAGCTGGAGCCCGAACCCAGCTCACTGGCTTCTCCACCCCTGCCTTCCCCGAAGAGGGGGCCCGCTCTCTTAGGGCAGGACACTTAGGGGTTCCCGGGGCCAAGAGCCAGTGGAAGAACACGTGGCCTTCACACGGAGGGGCTAGCACTGGCCAGAGCTCATATCCCGGGATGGGCCACTGGCCCCAATCTGGGAAAAGCAGTGGTGGGTTGGGGGCACTTATTCTCCCCTATGTCTGCCGGTCCCATTTCGTTCGTTCCCCCCTGCCTGGGGACCTCATCATGGGTTGGGGTGTAGAAAACATCCCATTTGCGCCATCTGGGGCCCTGACCTGGAAGACCCAGATGGACTCTTTCAATAAGGAAGACAGGGCAAGAGGAAATGAGGTGGCAGGTCCTTCCTAGGTACGGTGTCAGGCCTTGGGTTGGATTCGGCTTCTCCCACCCTAGGGAACCGGGAGGGGACACCAGGAGAATCAGCCTCCATGTGGACACCTCCAGGCAGGTAAATGCCTTCTTTTTTTTTTAAATCAAAGATCCAGAGGAAGAGGGTGAAGACCACATTTTCCTCTATTGAGATGCTATCAAAATGCAGATCCCCTTGTGTTTCTTTAAATCTGTGCCTGCTTGAAATAAACCTTGAGGAGGGCTTAACATCTGTTGAGATGTAGGCAGGCAAGGATGGGTAATTAGTCGGGCTTTCTAACAGTTATCTAAGCATGACCCAGATTCCAAGTGGGGGGACGCACCCTGCTCCCCAGGCTGACTGGCCACTGTACCATGCCCAAATGTGCTGCTCCTCGGCTTGGTTCCAACTGGCTGCCCTCCGTGTACGAATGAACGGGGCTGGATGGGCCCCTGGGGCTCCGCGATGAGCCCCCACTCCTTTGTGTTTGGTTTCAACTGTTACATACTCAACAGGACTGGGCCCCAGGTGATCCTGGGGTTGCTTATTTGAGGAGCTCTGTGGCTGGTGGATTCGTTTTTAGGGGAACTCAAAATTGGGCAAGCTTTTGGCTTCTGGGTGCTGAAATTGTAAGAGGGCTCTAAGGTTTTGGAGTGTGTGAACAGTCTACTTTGAGGGTGGTGAAAATTAGGAGGTTCAGCTGGGGTCTTTCTGGAGGGGCACACCCCTAAGCACGATGTCATCTTGATTGGTGCATGAACCAGGAGCCCGGTCTTTGCCTCCCAAGTTCAAACCTCCTGAAGACCCACTGAAATGCTCAGGGGTCTTGTGATCACTCTGCCTGCCTCCCCATCCTCCGCCCCGGGAGTGGTGGGGGCTCGGAGGGTGGCAAGGTGTCAATGTGTGCATGCTCAAATAACTCCAGGGGGTGTTCAGGAGGGAATCACTGGGCTGACAGGTTTCCATGTTGAAAATGGCTTTAGATCGCCTTCTGGAGCCTGGATTTGGAGTCTTCTAAGAGGAAAGGAAGGAGGTGGGAGTCCTAATGTGTCCTCAGCTCACCCCGTCCAGACTGAATCCTGCAGATCAGAGAGCTGTTGGAGAGGGAGGGGATTGCCAGGGACCCCTCAGAAGGAAGGATCTCTGGGGAGGGATGCAGGTGATTTGGGAGCATTCCATTTGTACTTTAGGTTTTCTTTGGCTTTCTTGCTTTGTGATGAGTTTGTGCATTTTGTTCTCTGCAGACAGTTTTTATTCTCTTTTTGGCCCGAGGCAGCAAACACATTATACAGCCCCACTCTGGAAGGGAAAGCTCTCCATCCCCCCAATCTGTCACCAAGCAGGGTAATCCAGGTCTAAGATTTCTGGGGGGTTGGGGGGATGAGAGGAGAGGGGACAGAGAACTGGGTGGGGGCAGCTGGATAAGAGACTCGGGACCAGTGCAAAGAGATGGACTGTGGAAATGCTGACGAGCCAGGGTACCAGGGCAGATGTTGGCTTCTGTATCCAAACACTTCTGCCCTTTAAAATAATGTCTTTCAGTACTTATTCTGAACTTTTAGAATAAAGTCTAATATATGGATACAAAATACCTAAGTTAAGTCTAGTTTAATATGTGTTCACAAAGTGACCACAACCATTGCAAACAGTACCAGGACGAGAAAGAGGATGTGACCAGCCCCCCAGAAGCCCCCCTCAGGGCCCCTCCCCACCACTCACACCACAGAGCTAGCCACTACCCTGACTTCTAAGCCCACAGGTTCATTTTCCTCCATTTGGACTTCCTGTCAATGGAGTCGCAGGCTGTGTTACTGTGTTTGGTTTCTTTTGCTCAGTGGCATGCCTGTGAGATTCATCCAGGTTGCTGCAGGTGGTTGTAGGTTGCTCCTTCTCGTTGCTTTGTGGCATTTTACTGTGTGACTCTACCACAATGTACTTGTCCCCTCTGCTTGTGAGGGCCATTTGGGTAGTCTCCAGATTGTGTCGTTAGGAACATTCTTTTACATGTCTTTGGCTGCACTTTTTTTTTTTTTTTTAACATTTCTCTTGGGTCTGTACATAGGAATGTAACTGCCCCTGCCATTCTTGGATGCATGTGTAGCAGGGCGTGTATTTGGAAAAGGCATCCACTAAGGGTGCAGCTGACTATGGAAAGCACCTTCTTCGCTGTCTCGTGGAGGAGTGAGCGAGTGTTCCCGTGAACTTGGCTGTATGCTCATAGGGCCTAAGGGTGTTACTTCCAAATGCAAATTCCAGCATGGCACGCTGGGGGAGGGTGCAGCCTTCCGGTCTCCATGCCCTCAGGCACTTTGCCACTGCGATGCCTTTTACCCTTTTGCACCCTATTCTCGCGGCGCCTTCAAGCTTGAAGCCAGCCATGAGAATTAAGGGTTCTCCTTCCTTTTAGTTTTGTCTTCTGAAGCAAGAAAACCCAAATGGAAGTCTTTGATGTTCAGATTTACATTGCTGCCTTTTTCTCTTGGAGTATGCTGGGCAGCAGGCCGTCTTGACCACACACCTTGGTTCCATGTTTTCGTTGATCGGGAGTCTGATTTCAGTGCGGCCGTGATGGTGCTGGCTTTTAAGGAGCTCAAATCTGTCAGCTCAATAGGCGCATCTGTCAACCTTACCAGAGCCCCCACTTAATGCCACTCACTCCTTCTGATGTGCTACCAAACGCCAATGTGAATATCATCTTCCCCCAGTCGAGCTGATGCCAGCAGATCTCCCACTGAGCACGATGTAGGAATTGGGGCCGTTGCAAGAGCCGCAGACCCAGATCTGTGTGCTGTCACACTCGGTCTCCTGAATTGCATGCAGGATTCCAGCTTTTCACCTGTGTCTTTGGCAAGCTCAACAAGGGGCCGAGTCCCATCACACCAGGTAGCCTATGGACATTGGCCAATTGGTGTTCCCCAGTTTTTTAAAAGAGGAATGTTCTGTATGGGAACCAGAGGGAGCCCTGGGAGAAGTTGGAGCATGTTATCAGCCTCCACTGGTCCTGCGAAGTAGAATGTGCTAGAAGATACTACCATAGAAGGCAAGACAGTATGACCCCATGATACCTCTGCTAGACCTGGATGGCTGGTAATTCCAGAAGAGCAGAATTCTGAGAAGTAAGAGTTAGCATGGCTTTTCCATTGGGATTTTTTTCCCCCACAAAGGTGCCGCCCCTCCTCTGTAATCTCCAAACCCCAAAAGCTCTGAAAACCAAAACATCAGATCATATAGGGGTAAAATCCTACCTTGAATTGACCTGAGTTTATAGTCTTTACATACAGTCTTAATTTATCCCACATGGTGTGCGTTTTGGTGTGTTTTGATGCAGAAATGTTTGATATGCTTGATTATGGGGTGCTGCTCCAGCTCCCCACTGGGAGTGTTATGTATGTCTTGTAGTGTCTCCCAAACTTTCATGTGTGTGAGGATTGTCTTGTTAAAATGGTGATTCTGGCCCAGCAGTTTTGGGGTGGGGCCCGGGGTTTTGCCTTTCCACCAGGTTCCTAGGGATTGCCCCTGCTGTGGTCTGTGGGTTCCACTGGGAGTAGCCAGGTCATATCATAGATTCATCCTGGGACCTTTTTCTTCTTTTTCTCCAAGATCAGGTTTATTGAGGTATAAATTACTGATAGCAAAATTCACCCTTTTTGCATACAGTACTGTTGAGTTTTGACAGACACGTGCATATGCAGTATGCATATGCATATGACAGAGAGACATATGCAGTAGCATAACCCCTATCAAAATCAAGATAGGGAATGGTTTCAGGGTGCCTAGCTGGCTGAGTCGGTGGAGTGTGCGACTCTTGATCTCGGGGTTGTGGATTTGAGCCCCATGTTGGGTGGAGAGATTACTTAAAAGTAAAAAAAATTTTTTTAAAGATTTTATTTACTTGACAGAGAGAGAGAGAAATCACAACTAGGCAGACAGGCAGGCAGAGGGAGAGGGAGAAGCAGGCTTCCTGTTGAGCACGGAGCCCAATGCGGCGGGGCTTGATCCCAGGATGCTGGGATCATGACCTGAGCTGAAGGCAGATACTTAACCGGCTGAGACACCCAGGTGTCCCCTAAAAGTGAAATTAAAAAAAAAAAAAAGATTGAGCAGTTTCATCATCCCAGGATATCTCGTAGTGCTTTCTGAGTCAGCACTACCCTAGACCCTTGCAAGCACGGATCTGTTCTCCATCCTTATGTTTCTGCCTTTTCCAGGAGGTCATATAAATAGAATCATACTGTATGTAGCGTTTGGAGCCTTGCTTCTTTCATGCAGCCATTTGAGATCCATTCATGTTGTTGTGTGTATGAGTAGTTCGTTTCTTTTTAGTGCCGAGTAATATTCCATGGGATGGCTGGACCACAGTCTGTTCATCCATTTCCCAGTTGAAAGACATTTGGGATGTGTCCAGGTTGGGCGATTGTGACTAGAGCCTCTATAAACATTGGCAGACGGGTTTTAGTGGGAACATTGGGAACATACATTCCATTTCTCTTGCGTAAGTAAATACCCAGGAGTCAGATTGCTGGGGTGTGCGGTAAGTATATGTTTAACTTTATAAGAGACCACCAAACCATTTTCTCAAAGTGGCTGTGCCCATTTTACGTTCCTATCCTGGTTATCCCTTTAAAAGCACCAAATTCTAAACTCCAAAGCACGTCTGGCTTCTAGGGTTTAGGTGAAGGATTGTGGGTGTGTGTAGGCAGTGCTGGAATGGTAGAATTAAGTACCCGTCAGAGAAATGGGGAAGAGCGAGGAAGGGGGTCTCCGGAGTGGGGAAAGGGGCTCTCTTGCTTGGAGCGTGTTGGTTCTGCCATTCACAGTAAAAAGTCAAGCTCTGAGGCCGTGGCACTCATGCTTGTCACCCTTGTTCCCCACCGCAACCCTACCACACCTGGAACAAAGTAAGTGCTCCATAAATGTTCTCCCAGTGAGTGAAAAAGCCTCTCGCCACCCATTTGCCCATCATATAGATCTGCTCTGCCCTTATGCCAACATTTTAGGTTTTCAGTGGGTTTTAGGTACAGGGGATGGGGGGGGCAAGGAAGGGTATGTGTGCCTGAGGTTATCAGACCAAAGAAGGTCTCTGAAGTTACAGTGCTTGAGAAGTTGGTGAGCAGTGGGCCCTTGAAAGTTAAGTCTTCCTTCAGGGGCTTGGGGGGATGTCTATTGGGTGCTTGGGGCTTATATACCCCCCACTGGCCCCCAGTAGCAAGCACACATATGTACTCCCTCAACAATGGAAGTCACCATCGGGAAAGTGGGTTCAATCCAGAGATCGTCAAAGCCCAAAAGCCCCACAGTTAATACATTTTGGAGAATGCTAACTCAGCTCTTTGGGAAGGATCAGTGTGGTGCCATGAAATATGACAGAGGAGAAGGAAAGCATTCTGTGCTCTGGACTGGCCAGGCCCAGGTTCGAGTGACTCCCCGGCCAGGCTGTTTTGGGCATCAGAGCCTTAGTGTGCAAGATAAAGATACCGCTTCTGATAGCATCTGCCTCGGAGGACTCCTGGGGAGGTTAAGTGGGTTCACACATGGTAAATGCTCAAGTCAGTATCTGGCACGAAGAAGCTCTAAAATACATGAGCTGTAATGTTGGAGAGCACTTTTCCCCCTAGTGGTCTTTTCTGGAAACTGGCTAGAAATCATGTTCTCTGGGTAGGAGTGGGAGCAAAGGGCCCCTCCATGACTGGCCACTTTGGATTCGTCAATCTGAGTGTGGCACCCTTTAAGGCAACCCTCAGATGTTCTGTATTCTCTGTTCTTTCTGGAAGCTTTAAGGGGGGGAAATTCATGCCCACTTGACCTATTTTTCTATTCCCTTCGGTCTAAGATAAAATTAATTGTCTTCCTCTCCCTTGATCCCTCCCTTTGTGGGTGACAAGGTGAGGGAGTTTTAAAGTGTGTAATTAGCTTTCCTGTTCTCCATCCTACCCCATCTCCTTGTTCTGAGCTGGCCAAGAGTCCAGCCGGAGATAGAGACCACATGCCTTAGGACAGCTGCTGTGATCACCCCAGGCAACCAGTGGGGGTTTAACAGCAGAACCCTGCTCAGCTTTGGGGTTAGACTATGTCCCCCTCCTCCCAACTCCTGTCTTTCTTATTTCTTGCCTGTCCCTTACCTCCTAGGAGAATAGAGAAGGCAAAGGACATTCCAGGAGAGGGAACCAGAGGGTGGGCTCCACAACTTGGGTTTCCGAAACCACTGGGCATTAGTCCTTGTCTGGATAGGATGACCAGATGTCCCAGTTTGCCTAGGACTGTCCTGGTTTTGGCATCTCAGGAAACCGAGTAGTTCTGGGCAAACCAGGACTCTGGTCACCATACTGGTGAGTTCTTAACACCCAAGAAGGGAGAGAGGAGGGAAACAAGAGATGGTCCAGTATGCGGGAAAGGAGAAGATAGGTAGCTTTTCCCCTCTGAAAAGCTGGGACTTTTTATTGGAATGAACTGTGCTTTTGGAAGCCGCCTATTTAAGGCAACTAATACAAGAGAGATCCCGGCTCTGAAGCAAAAGTTCTGAGTTAAGTCCAAATCGAGTTTTGTCATCTCTCTTGGGCCAGAGATGGCTTTTATCTTCTGTTCAGACTGGGAACATCCTTGGGTCTTCCATGGAAGTGCTCAGGGCTCAGGTTGGACCTGGAATTTGGAATTAGCAGTCCCTCCCCAGAATGACACTATTCCAGAGGCAGGGCCCCCTCTCCAGAGCTGTGAGGGAAACTCAGCCTCGTTGCCCACCTGCCAGTAAATAATATTCACGCTGTTAAGTACTGTTCTCCTTTTAGGTCTGTGTGTAAAATAAATAAATAAATAAATATATATATATATATACATACATACATATATATGTATATAATTTTAAACCAATTTCTTTTTTTTTAAATTTTATTTATTTATTTGAGAGAGAGAGAGAGAGAGAGAGAAACAGCTTGAGAGGGGAGAGGGTCAGAGGGAGAAGCAGGCTCCCCACTGAGCAGGGAGCCCGACGCGGGACTCGATCCCGGGACTCCAGGATCATGACCTGAGCCGAAGGCAGTCGCTTAACCGACTGAGCCACCCAGGCGCCCTTAAACCAATTTCTAAAGTATTTTTATACAAGTAGCTTTTGCAGGAGGGCTAAGTCTGATTTCAAGAATAAATTGACAGATGTGTCTCAGAGGAAGTGCTGATGCAGACCCCGAACTTGCTGGTGGGAGGGAAGAGAGGGTAACATGGTTTCCGACCTTCCAGAACCTGCCATGTGCTTTTACCTCATTGACCTTTATTATTTTCCTTATTAAGGATAACAGGCAGGAGAAGCTATGCTGACTTTCACTTGCTCCCATGAAATGTTTGTGGCACATTATGGAGGCCATGTAGGAATGTTCCTGTCTGAGCAATAGCACCAAAGAGTGGAGGCGGAGAAGAGGCAGGGTAGGGGAGGTGACTTAGGGGGGAGGCAAAGCATACAGGGCTTCAGGATAGGTGACCTGCGCTGCACATCTCAGCTCCAGCCCCTAGTAGTGGAGCCTCAGTCTCCTCATCTGTAAAATGGGCAGAGCAGCCCTACACCCAGGGAATTCTGGGAGGATTAAAAGATACTGTGAACAGAAACCATGTGGTGTGTATGATTATGCTGTGAAAAGGATGGCCTTCAGATTATGCTGTGAAAAGGATGGCCTTAAGACCGCACGATGGTGAGGGCTGGGTTTGTGTGGCCACCGTGTTGTCCCTGAGCCTGGCACCTGCAGGGGCTGAATACGTATCTGTGGGGTGTTTTCTCGCACTTCCCATTAACAGCCTATTGCTTTAATCTGGTTCCAGGTTCACCACACATTCTCAGTATTGTCTCTCCTGCCACTTGTTTTTCCTTATTTACTGTAATAGTAACGCTGGTGGACCAGGTACCTAAGTCACAAACTAGAATGGTGGTCCTCCAAGTGTGGTCCCCAGCCCTCCAGGGTCAGCATCACCTGCCCTAGGGCAGAGGTGCTCACCTTTGAGCATGCATCAGCATCACCTGGAGGGCTGTTTAAACACAGGGTGCCCGACCTCACCCCCAGAGTTTCTGATTTAGGAGGTTTGGAGTAAAGTCTGAGAACCTGCCTTTCTAGCAAGTTCCCAGGTGGTGCTGCTGCTGCTGGTTTAGGAGCACACTTTGAGAAACCCTGAACTAAACATGATCAGTAATTTAATTCCGCCTGTGGTCTCCGACCTCCCTTTTCCTCCCACTCCTCCCCCACTGCATTCCCCAAAGGCAACCGCGGTCTCTTGGATGCCATCTCTTGGATTGTGTGTGTCTTCCTCCCTCCCTCCCTCTTTCCCTCCCTTCTTCTTCTTCCTCTCTTACAGGTTTCATCACATATTTACATACACCTTGACATAAATTTAGTTTTCCTGGTTTCTGAACTTTGTAGCCTTCTGGAACTTATACTTGCCTTTTCCACCCAACTGTATGTTTCTAAGATTCATCTGCTGTTGAGTGTAGCTGTAGGTCATTTCCTTTTCTCTGCTTAATATTGCATTCTGTGATGATACAACAATTTATCCATTGCCCTGGGTGATGGACATTTGGGATGTTTCTAGTTTGCATGTGTGCACGAGCGTGTGTGCACGTGTGTGTGTTTGCTATTTTGAACAGTGCTGCTGTGATGAATAAATAATTTTTGAATGAATGAATTCAAGGTGTTAATTTTAGTCTGTGTACTTGGGAACCTAGCTTCAGCTAGAATCAGCTGAGATTCATCAGCGTTTATGGAACACCAGCCATTTGAGCTGGTTCTCCCTGGCTAAGCTGGTTCTCAGGTTCCTCCTCAATTCTAAGGGCTGGGTCAGCCAGACAGCCCCCATTCCTGCCTGGAGAGTTGGGGTCTTGAACAAATTGGAATAGTCAAAAACATTTATGGACTTGAATTATCTTTGGAAGAGTTGTTAGAATGCAAAAATTTTCAGAGTCTGGCCTGTTCCTAGCCACAGTGCAGTCTTTTAAGTTACAGATCATGGATGGATGTTCATGATTTATAGGGGAGGAAGGTCATCCCATGCAGTTAGTATCAGATGAGTAGATGGATGGATGGATTCATCTGTCGTTGGTTGGACAGACAGATGGATGGAGGGATGGGATGAAGGAAGGAAGGGAAGGAGGGAGAGAGGAAGAAAGAGGAAAATGAATAGTGTTGGATAGCTGGGTGATTGGATGAGTAAATGGATAGGTTATAGGTGGATGGGTGAGTAGATTGGTGGATGACTGATGGGTGAATGTATGGGTGGATGAGTAGATGGGCAGATGATGGGTAAGGAGGATAAGGAGATGGATGGGTGAGGAGATGGTTGGGTGGACGGATGGGTGGGTGTGTGGGTGGATGTTGAAGATAAGGGTGTGTCTAGCAGGGTGGTTGTCCATGTTGGGTGTCTGTGGTATTTAGTGTTCTTATTGGGTTGTTAATGACCAAGTCCCTCCACTTGCTGCCTTCGTTGTACCTTTGTCAGCATCAAATGAATCTTGCATGCTTTTTGTGAAAATCAGTGAGAATGCGTGTTTAAGGCTTACCTCTCTAACTAGAAGGCTCCTTGAGGGTAGGGGACAGTGCTTTACCTTCCTCACACCCCCCAACAATTCCTGTGCTATATCATGCATAAATGTTTGTTAATTGAGTAATGATGAGGAAAATAAATGGTGTTGTTGATAAAGATTATGAAAATTCTGGGAACACCTGGTTTTGTTTATTTCGGCACTGGGAATGGAAGTGGAACTCCTTGGATTTTACCCCATCAGTGAATAGTGGTGGGCTAGTGGGATAGCTCTCTTCTGAGCAGATTGGATAAATGTCCCCGATTCCTACTCACTGACCAGAGATTACAGATTACAGATGCACCACGGTCCTATAAGGCCCCACACGATCTGGTCGATGTTTTCTCTTTGTCTCATCTCTTCTATTCTCTGCCCCTTCCTCTCTGTCTCAGCTCCACTGGCCATTTTTTGCCCACACCCAGCTCATTTGCATCCGAGGGCGAAGGCATTTGTGCTGGCTGTTCTCTCCACCTGTCTCCCCATGGCTGACTCCTCTTTATTTAGGTCTCAGTGCAAGACTTGCATCCTCCAAGAGGCCTGTCCTCTTCATTTATTGAACACCTGAAGTACAAAGGAGAATATAAAATATATGTATACTCTCCTATCTAGAGGGAATCTCTGGAGACGTTTTAATGTATTTCATTCTGCCCCTTTTTATAAGCTTTTGTGAACACATTTCCATGCCACTAGATATCCTTGGAAAGCATCAGAGCTCCCATGTACCGTTGCACAGGCTGTACATTGCACAAGGGTATCATATCTCATAGACATCATGGAGCTGTACATTTATTATTTCAATTTCCCAGCTGATGAAAGCTTAGTATCTTGTTCTAGAGAAATGAAGATATTATGACAACTTTTTGACAGATGGACCTAACAACTTGAAAAAGGGGTGTCTTATTTAAATTCACACAGTGGTGCTGTATGGGTTGGCAGCAACCCCAGAAAAGACTGCTGTTAATATCTGACAGTACTCCGCTTTATGGTTGTATCCTACTTCATGTAACCACCTCCAGCTGTTTGTTTGTTTTGCTTATAAACAACAGTGCAGCGAACATCTTTGTGCCTCTTTGTCCAAGGCTCTGATTATTTTCAGAATAAAATTCTGGTCTAGATAAGATGCTCAAGTCTGGAAACTGCTGCCTGTACTGTCTTCGAGTCTGTAAAAGAGATTTGGAGACCAGGTGACTCAAAGTTCAGGAAGTGGATGGGGAGGGGCAGGGAAAGAACCGCTGTTTGGTTTGGAATTTTTCCTGGGCTGCATGGAAAGAGTGCTTTCGAACTGGGGGTGATTTTGCCCCCCGCCAAGGGACTTTTAGCAGTGTCTGGAGACGTTTCTGGATGTCATGACTGTGGAGGGCAAGGTTCTACTGGCATGTAGTGGGCAGAAGCCAGGGCTGCTGCTGAATGTCCTGAAATGCACAGGACACCCCCATCTGTCCCGCCGTCACCCCCCCCCCCCCAGTAAAGAATCATCTAGCCCAGGGTGTCAGTAGAGCTGAGATTGAGAGATCCTGATGTAAAAGATGTCACAGATTTCCTGGAGGGGAGTGGGTGGATTTCGGGGTTTTGGGTGACTTAAATTGAATTTACAGTTTCTCTTCCTAGCTGGGTGTCTAAGCCAGCTTTCTGTGAACTTTAGATCCCACACGATCAGCAACAGGCTTGCTACCGACAGATTCGTTGATGTAAATATAGATGAGTATATAGAAGGAAATCTCAGCCGGAGTTGGAAAATGTTGGAATGAAAGCTGCTGCGGCCTTTCCTTCTCCTTCCTTCTCCTTCTGTTGCCCAGTTTTTAAATCGTGTCTCACTTCTCTGGGCTCTTGGTGTGGTGGGTGCTGTTGGTGTAGATCGTGGTTCTCTATTCCCTTAGTCCCAGCATCCTGGGCTGGCCTTGTGCATGAGCAGGAGACAGAGCCTGGGGCAGATTAGCTTAGACATGGGAGTGGGGAGAGGAGTGCATTCATTCATTCATTCATTCATAGTGAATTCATTCATTTATAAATGTTTATTGAGCACCTACTATATACCAGGCAAGTGGGGGCAGGTGAGATCAGGAAGATGACAGAATATGACTATTTCCTTAGGTGAGAGTCCTGGAAAGGGCACTGCTGGGTCATATGTCAGGCTTTGGGGCCAGATTGCAAGGAGCAGGAAGTCTGCGTCCTTTCAAACCCAGAGGTCCCCTTTCCTTGGTTACATGGTCCAACTGGCTCGCCCTTGATTTTGCATCTCCACCAGATAGATAAGTGAAAAGTGGAATCCCCTTGGGGTACAATGTGCACCTTCAGGAACTGAAGAAGTAGAACGTTTTCTGGGTCTGTGTGGGCCGTCTGCACTTCCTTCATGATGTCCCTGGTCATGTCTTTTCTCTGGCTTCTCTAGAGATATTCTGCACAGATATCTTCCAGGGGAATGCGCCAGGTGTAGACACTGAGGGGTTCTGGGTCTCTGTGCAGGGTCTGAGGCAGCCCAGCGTGGTGGTTAAGAGAAAGGGCTGTAGAGCCAGTCTGCTTGGGTTCGAATCTCGGCACTTCTTTCCAGTCGCATCATCCTCGGTGAGTTGCTTAACCTCCTGGGCCTCTGCTTCCTCATCTGTGAGATGCATATAACATTAGTGTCCACCTCATGGGGTTGTCGTAAGGCTCAAGCAGCACCTAGAACAGTGCTTGGCACATGGGTGCTGAATACGTTTGGCTGTACTATTGTTCAGGGGGCCAGACATTAGCATCCCCCCTCTTCAGTGTACCCTGTGTACCTCTGTTGGTGTCTCAGGGTGCAGTAGCCACCATGTGATTTAGAGCAAGTTCTCCAAGCCTTGGCTCCAGCCACGGCTCTTTTAAATGATCAAACAGGATCCTTCATCTGCCCCCCCCCCCCAAAAAAAACTTGATGAGAAGTAACTGGACCATTTTCCACATTCATGATGGGTGGGCCCTCTCCTCCCCTCCTCTGCTCATTCATGTCCTGGATTTCCCTGGAGCCCCGTTAAAGAAGTGCCATATTCTGGGAGGACATGGGAACCGTATGCCTTTTGGACAATGGTTAGTAACTCCTCTTTCTGGAAAGCTTATGACTCTCAGGCTCTGTGATGACTGCTTTGGCTGACTTAATCTTTATACCAGCCCCCATTTTACAGATGAGCACACTGAAGTTCAGCGAGCCAAAGTCGCTTGCCAAGGTCACACATCGAGCAAGTGGGGAAACCTCACTGGACAGGTATCAGCACAGCAGGGGACAAAGGCCCAGAGGGGCAAAAGCTCAGGTTGTGTCTGGGAAGGCATTCATGCTCCAGAGAAGTTGGAGTGCCTGTGGGCCAGAGCTGGTACAACGGAGTAGTTAAGGGACAGAGTTTGAGGTCACCCAGGACTAGGTTTCTCTCTGTCAGTGCTGTGGCTTTTGGGATGCTACCTAACTTCAGAGATCCTTAGTTTCTTCATCTGTACAATGTCTGGGGGTAGAATAGTATTTAAGTCCCAGAGAGGTTGGAAGGATGAAATTGGTGGTGAATGTCAAAAATCGTGCTGGGCACAGAGTACATGCTTAGCAAGTGGCAGAAACTCTTCATTTCCTCCTTGGTCTGGGCACCGGGACACAGACAGACACAGACAGACACAGACAGCTGCCCTGAAGTGGCTGACATTCTCGTTGGGAAGACAGACCAAGGACCAGCTAAAGGACACTGCTTAAGTGTAGTAAATGCTATGGTACAAAAGTAAAGCAGGGATAGGAGATACAGCAGGACGGTGAGGGCAGAGAGCATTGTTGCTGAGCCAAGCCAAGAGGTCACCCAAGAGGGGGGTGGGTATGATTCTGGGGAGCAGGGAAGGTGAGGAGCAGGTGGGGTGAGGCTGGAGGTCTGTTTCATAGGTGGCTCTGTCTAGGGAGTGAAAGGGATTAGGTGGAGAGAACCAAGGAGGGCTGGGGAAGGGGACAGGTGAGGGGCCCTGAGCTGGTGGACAATGCTGGGGAAGGAAGGATGGAGAAGACCCAAGGGACTCCCTCATTTTTTCTTTTCTTGGAAAAGTGTTTCTCATTCTTAAAGACGCAGACAAGGGGATCGCACTCGAGGTTATTTAGGAAGGTTCTAAGGCACCATGTTTTCCCTAACCTGTTTGAGGTCGCATTTCTTTCTTTCCTTGGAGAGTGTATAGACCCGTACTGCCCAATGTGGTAGCCACTAGCCATGTGTGGCTATTTTGACTTAAAATTAATTTAAATTAAATAAAATGAAGGTGTCAGGCCCTCAGTTGTAAGAGCCACATTTCAGGTGCTAGATTGCCACATGTGGCTAGTGGCCACCATACTGGACGGTGCAGATCTAGAACATTCCCATCGCTGTGGGAAGTTCTATAGGACATGCTGTTTAGAACCTGCAGCAGCAGCATCTCCTGGGAGCTTGTTAGAAATACAAAATCTCGGTCAACCCCCCCAGATCTGTTCAGTCCTAATCTGCTTCTCAACAAGATCCTCAGGTTGGCTAGACTCGGAATCACCTTAAAGTTTTAGAAATGCTGATGCCCTGAGCCCCACGCCCACAGATGCTGGTGAGATTGGTCCAGAGCTGCCCCTGGACCTAGGGAATCTTAAAAAATTCCCAGGTGATTCTAAAGTTCAGCTAGGATTGGCAGAGGGTCCATCAGGTGGTTAAGAACTCTCGGAAGGCAGGTAGATTGGAGTTGGGGCTGTGTAGCCTAGGGCAAGCCACTTACCCTCTCTGAGCCCCAAGTTCCAGGATATGCTGGCACCCCCCTTCCCAGGGCCGTGAGGAGCAAATGAGGGGATGGTTCAAAGTGCTGAACAGGGGGCCTGAGATGAGGATAGTGAGCACTCCTTACATAAATGTGTTAATTTCTTAAAATTGAGGTCAGCAGCCTTAGAGCTAATAGTTAGGAGTGGAGGAAATGAGACTCTTTTTTTTTAATGGTTTTGAAAAATTGAGTTAAAATTCACCTAACATAAAATTAACCACTAACCATTCTGAAGCGCACCGTTCAGTGATATTTAGCATGTTTGCACAGTTGTGTGACCATCACCTCTGTCTTGTTCCAAGATATTTTCATCACCCCAAAAGGAAATCCCAGTCCTCCTCAGGCCACTCACCACTCCCCTGCCTTCCCCCACCCCTCTACCCTACCCCTGGCCTTGGCTCCTCTGGTCCTGTCTCTTGGATCGACCCTATTTTGGTTTTGGAGTTTTGGTAGTGTTTCCCCACCCCCAACCTGGCATCCAAGGGAGACTCTGAACTCTCTTCGTGTCAGGGTCTTCCTGGCCCTGGGGGTTGCTGCCGCCACCTGTGGAACCCTTGGGCACCAGGGATTTGGGATACCTCGGACACCCTGGGCCTGCTATTAGCCCAGGTGAATGCCAGCAGCAGGCCCATGTTCTGCTCTCCTGGGGCCGCCACAAATGAGAGGTTTCCTCCCAGCTGGATTTCTCCTAGTTAAATATTTCATAAAGAAGACCTACAACTTGTGACGCCGGGAGCGTTTGATAGTGAAGTTAATGAGGGGGAGAGAGTCACAGGCGGCCCTCGGGTCCCTGCCTGAGCCCCACCATCCCGTGTCCCCCAGCTGTGGCCTCCCTCTGTCTTTAGCACTGTGTCTGGCACAGAGCAACCACTTGACAAGTGTATGTTCAAAGGACGTGTGTGTGTGTGTGTGTGTAAGGGGGAGGTGGAGGAGGAAAAGGAGGGAGAGAGAGATGAGGGAGAAAGGAAAACAGATGGACAGGACGGATGGGGGAGAGGGCGTGGGGGCGGGGGGGGATCTGAGAAGCAGAGACTGAAGTGCAGGGAGGCCACAGAGGATGGTGCTGGGGGAGAGGGACAGACACTGAGGAAGCTGGTGGGGAGGGAGAGGAATGGGAAATCTAGAGAAAGCGAAGAAAGAAACAAGGAGAATATTGTGTCTTGTATCTCTTCCCCTCCCCATTACCCTTGACAACCTTTTCTTCCCTCTGTCTCTCCATTTCTCATTTCCTGACTCTTGCTTTCTTGCCCGGTCTTTTTCATTTCCTGTGTCCCTCTTATCTTTTCATTTTCTCTCTGGGTGTTTGTCCCCTTTCCCTTTCTCTTCATAAACCATCCCTTGGTGTACGTGTCTTATTGTGTCTCGTTAGTCTTTGGCTGAGTGTGTGTGTGTGTGTGTGCACGTGCGCCTGAGAGACTGAACCTAGGGAAGAATGTAGGAACATAGATGGACATTTTAAAGACCAACCATGAAGCGAATGTCCCATTTTGCCCAGGTCAAGAGCCAGAGCCACTGACCCCTCAGATTCCCCCATAGGCCCATTCTGCATCACAAAACACCAGTGAGGACTGTATGGGAATCATTAGCTTGCTTTTCTTTGTGGTTTTACCACCTAGGTGTGCATCCCTAAGCAATGTAGTTAAATGTTTTGTGGTTTTGAACTTTGTATAAATAAACTTCAGTGATATGAATGGTTTTGTGTTTTGCTTCATTGGCCTGCAATTATATTTGTAAGATTCACCCTTATTGCCGTCTCTGTGGCTCTTTCATGGTCATATTTGTTCACTGATGGCGAACATGTGAGTTTGTTTTCCTTTTGGGCACGATCATGAACCACATTGCTTGTTGTTTATGGATTTTGCTGCATGCGTGCGGGAGTCTCTTGAGAAAAGAGGCCTCGGTGCAAAATTTCTGGATATTAAAATTAGTGCTAAATATACGAAACTGTGTTGCAAAGTGCTTGTGCTAATTTACACTCGTGCCAGCAGTGACTGAGTGTTCAAGTTGCTCCACACCCTCATTAACACTTGCTATTGTCAGACGTTAACTGCAGCCTTTCTAGTAGATGTGTGGTTTCCGGTTGTGATTTGTCTGTGCTCCCCGATTACAAAATGGCTGGACGCATTTTACTATATTTATTGGGTATTCAAGTTCCTTCTTTCGTGAAGCACCCTGCATGCCATGTCCACTTTTTTATTGGGTTGATTTTTTTTTTCATATAGATCTGTAGATGACCCCTGTCTATTCTGGAAATATGTCGTTCATCATTATATGCTATGCAATATCTTCTCTTGGCTTGCCTTTTGATCCTTTTTTACCATGTCTTTTGATAACAGCGGTTCTTAATTTTAATGTGGTTGAATTTAGAAATCTTTTCCTTTACAGTTTGTGGGTTTTGTATGTTATATAAGAAAACTGTCCCTACCCTGAGGTCATGGAGATGTATATTATTTCTAAAAGTTTTATAGTTTTTCTCACCATCTGTCTTCAATCAACTAGGAATTGATTTTTACGCATAGTGTGCAGTAGAGGTCCAATTTCCATAAGAGTTGTCCCAGCACCATTTATTCCAGTGACTTGCCTCATGATCTATGAGACAACCTCTCTGACTGTTTAACTCCTACTTCCTTTGGTCTGATCTGTTTTTGTACTCAGCTAGTCAAGCCACAAATACTTTTTGAGTGCTGATTAGGTACGAGGCATTGGTTTACAGCAATAAACACAACAGATGTGGACAGTGCTTTCACAGAGCTTACAGTCTGGCAAGGATGACAGATAAATAGTTGTGGCTACTTAACTTACAATCACAAAAGCTATAAGCCCTGCAGACCACTCCAGCTTGCTCTGAGAGGAGCGTATAAAACCATCCCTCCCCCCCGGGGGGAAGTGTGATCAACTGAGTCCTTAGTGCAACTCTGCTAGAGTGGGGGCAGGAATGGTAGGAAAGATGTTCTGACCAGAGGAAGCAGCACGTGAAAGGTCCTGTGGCAGATGTTCAGTTTAGGAAGGTGGTATTTATCCTAAAGGCATCATCCGGCCACTGAAGTAGCAATACAACGAGATTGTGTCTGTGAACGGCCCCAGTGGCTGCTGTGTGGAGAATGGATTGGGCCCCAGGCGAGAACGAAAAGCCAGGAGACCAGTGAAGAAACGGCTGTAGTCCTTCAAGGAAGAGAACTTGTTCCTTGGACTGGGATGGTGGTTGTGGAGATAGAAATCATTGATTGGACTGAAAGTTGTTTTGAGCTGGCATGATCTTCCCCCCACCCCTCTCTATCTCTGTTCCTTTTCTGGTTGAGTTTTCTGGGTGAGGAAAGCAGTTTGTGTTCATGCCAAGGGTATGTGCTCTGGAGGACGTATCTGCCACAGATGGTCTTTGGAATTCTAGCCAAGAGAGTAGCTGGACAGCCCCTGGCCTCCAGGGTTTTCTGGAAGCAATTCAGCAGTGGCCATTTATTAATAACAATGACAACAACAAGTTTTGATAGTCTTTCCTTCAAAACACCATTTAGTTATTGCTTCATTTGTCACCCCAACCCACCCTAGGAGATGCGTGGGGGAGGGAGACAAAGATTTTAATCTCAGTTTTATTATAGAATGAGGGGAATTAATTGGTGCTCTTGAGATCATACAAAAGATGTTGGTTTGGGGATTGGAATCCAGTCCTTGACTTTCAGGCCTCATCCCATTAATGCAAGGTCACACACCAGCTCCCCAAGCACACGCTTGCAGACCGTTTCCTCCTGGGTGCGCCTGAGTAATTTACAAGACCCCAGTTTCCTTGACTGTAAAGGGAGAATTAAAATAAAATACCTGGTCCGAACTTTAGACCTGACACGCAGTGAGGACTCATCACATTTACCTACGTGAATCCATTAGTGCCTTTCGGTTGCCAGGGGCAGAAAACTCAAAGGGGCTTTAGCAACAAGAGAGGAGGAGTTTAATAGCTCATGGATGGAAGAGTCCAGGGAGTGACCAGTGTCCAGCGCGTCTGGATCCAGGGATCAGATGACATCATTAGGCCTTGATTTCCGGGCTGTGCTTTGTGAAGCTGGCTCCATTCTCCCTGCAGCCAGGAGATGGCTGCAGTTCCAACAGTTTGGTCCTTCCAAAATACCCAAAGTAATTCTCTTTCTCAGCCATTTTCCCAGCATTCTCAGCAAATGACTTATTGCTTTTGATTGGCTGTGCTGGGGTCATATGCTCATGCCTGAGCCAATCTGTTCGGGGGAATGGGAAGTGGGGAAGGGGTGCTCTGATTGGTTTAGGCTTGAGTCATATGATCTGTCCTGGTTGGGGGGGTGGAGCCAACCTCACGGATTGGGTAGGAGTCATCCCTTTAAAAGCGCATCCATGGGGCGCCTGGGTGGCTCAATTGGTTAAGCGACTGCCTTTGGCTCAGGTCATGATCAAGTCCCAGGATTGAGGCCCACATCGGGCTCCTTGCTCAGCAGGGAGTCTGCTTCTCCCTCTGACCCTCTTCCCTCTCGTGCTCTCTCTCATTCTCTCTCTCTCAAATAAATAACATCTTTATAAATAAATAAATAAATAAATAAATAAATAAATAATAAAAGCGTATCCATGTATGTTAAGGGCTAGAGCGGAAGTAGGGAACCTCTCTTCCTCTTTCTGCCGGCATTCTGTTGGCTAGAATTTCATCCCATGGTGTATCAGTGAGGGTCTCAGTAGGAAACAGAAGACACTCTTCAAGAATTGAATTAAGAGATGTGGGCAGGGGCACCTGGGTGGGGCAGTCGGTTAAGCATCAGACTCTTGTTTTAAGTTCAGGTGGTGATCTCAGGGTCAGGAAATCACCCCGCCTAGGCACACCATACTCAGCAGGGAGTCTGCTTGAGATTCTCTCTCCCTCTACCCATCTCCTCACCCTCAAATAAATTAATTAATTTTAAAAGAGAGAGAGAGATGTGGGCGGTTAACCAAAACAGAGAGGAAAGGAGGAAGGGAGACAGGATGAGAGAACGAGAGAGAGATCACAAAAGCTGCCTGAGTCAAGCTGCAACCTCAGAAAATCGGCAGAATAAATACCCCAGCTTCATGCCTTCCCCCCATCTCCCGCCATGGCTCCCCATTGTCCAAGCCCAACTGGAAGCCAGAGGGTAGGGAGTTCAATGAGGTCAGCCTCCCCAGGCATAGCAGGAAGAGGAGGGATCGTGGACTCTGGGTAGCTAAAGACAGCCAGCACCTGTGGCCCACTTAACTGCAGGGGAGACTGGGGCATTTAGTCCATGTGTGCTCTATGAGGACGAGGTAAGCCTCGTCCTGGACATACAACACTGTCTTTTTCACAAGGAGAAATCAGGTTCCTGGGTGTCAAAAGTCTACTTTGCTGTTTTATTATTATTGTTATTGGTGGTAGTGATGGTGATTACTGGGTGCTATGTGCCCTCCTAGCTTGTTTTCTTTTCTCTCCCTCATTCTTTTCTCACTGAGTGGAAATCTTTTAATCTTCGAAAGGGGTTCCCTTCTATGCCAGGCTTGAGTGTGGGGCCCTCTGCTTAGAGAGCTGGTAGTTGGGGTCTTAGCAGGCAGTCTGTACCCCTGGCAAGGCCCTCGGCTTAACCTGAGGCAGGGGTGGAGGGAAGTGCCTGGATGGGGTAGCAAGGGAAGCTTCCTGCCTGAAACAAGTGACCATCTTGGGGGAGGTGAAGCATAGGAGAGGCCCCTTAGGCTGAGCCCAGGAAGGGGAGGTAGACTCAGGTCCCATGGGCAGGAGGCAACTGAAGGAGTTGCTTCCTGCCCTCCCTCTCTTTGGAGCCTGTCTTGGCAGACAGGAGTAGGTGCACAAATGAAATTGTAGTCTTGCCTACCTTAGCCCAATCCAGTCCAGCTGTGTTAGCAGTGGCTCCCGGTATCCAGCCCCTTCCAGGATCAGCCCAGCGGCTGTAATAATATCCTGTCCCCTCCCAGCCTTGCCTTCTTCTTTGAACCCTTGTGATGATAGGGCCGTCACTGGCCTGCCTTCCTCCATTCAAGTTTAACTGGCCTGTCCTCCCCTCCGCAGGGAGCGGAAGAGCAGCCCCTCATTGCTTCTGGCAGCCAACCAGCCAGGTCCCAACCTTCCAACCACCCCACTCTGCGGTGAGGAGTGCGGTGGACAGACCCATGTGCCCTGGGGCGGTGTGCTGGCTCTGCTCTCATGAGCTCATGGTTCCTGGTTTTCATCACCTTCCCACTTCTGCCACATTCCTGCTTCCAGCAGTGATGGCTGCACGGATTCAAATCCCAGCTCGACTGCTTGGGCTTGACCACACAGGCAAGTGACTTCACCTCCCTGTGCCTCTGTTCGAAAGTTCTGGACAATATGCCAAGCACCTCACTTGCATCAAATAAGTTTGTCCTCTCAATGCCTTGAGGGGTAGGTGGCATTGTCATCATGCCAGGTGACAAAGGAGAAAACCAGGACAGAGGGCGGTTCAGTAACTCTTCTGGGGTCTCACACTCCGTGAGCAACGGAGGTGGGATTTGAACCCAGGCCGTTTGGCTCCAGGGTCTGTTCTTAATCAGTAAGAACAGTAATAATAATGTCCTAATTCAGTGAGCTGCTGAACAGATTTAACGCAATAACGTAGGCAAAAAAGTTTAGTCCATTGCCCCACATAGAATAAGCACTCAATATAGTTGTTATATTAGTGATTTTACTATTTTATGTTATATAGTTGTATGTTAATAAATGCTATAAGGACTTCATGTATTAATATGTGTTCTGCATTTTTGTTATAGTACAGGACCCAGCAAACTTTTTCTGCGAAGGGCTCGATATTAAAGATCTGAAGCCTTGCGGGCCACAGGTCTCTATCGGGGCCACTCAGTTCTGCTGTTGTACTGTAGGCACCTATGGACAATAAGTAAATGAACAGGTGTGGATGTTTTCCAATAAAATTTTATTTAAAAGACATGCCACAGGCCACAGTTTGCCAAGATCTAATCTAGTATGTGTTATTATGTATCAGCGATTTTTCCATATTCCTCTGTTTATATTCTTCTTTTCCTACAAAGCCACCTTTTCTTTCCCTCCTTCAATCCTCCTATCTTTCAGTAAGGCATGTCAGGCCACTAGGACGTGTGGGCTGTCCTAATACGAGGCTTGTTTGTCTAAGAAGACATGGGGAGTAAGGGTGGCGGGGACTCTAAGCTCAGGCCTCTCTCCCTTCTCTCTCCCTCCCTTATTCCTTTATTTAGTTATTTTTAAATTGGTTTATTATTGGGCACCTGGGTGGCTCAGTCAGTTAAGCATCAGCCTTTGACTCAGGTCATGATCCCAGGGTCCTGGGATTGAGTCCTGCATCAGGCTCCCTGCTCGGCGGGGAGTCTGCTTCTCCTTCTCCCTCTGCCCCTCCCCCTGCTCATGCTCTTGCTCATTCTCTGTCTCTCAAATAGATAAATAAACAAAATCTTTTTAAAAATCGTTTATTATTAGAGAGGGTGAGAGTGAGTGGGGGGAGGGGCAGCGGGAGAGGGAGAGAGAGAATCTTAAGCAGACTCCGCGCCCAGCGTGAAGCCCAGCGTGGAGCTTGATCTCACAACCCTGAGATCATGACCTGAGCCAAAATCAAGAGTTGGACACTTAGCTGACTGAGCCACCCAGGTGCACCATCCCTCCCTTATTCCTGAGCTCTGGAAGTCATCACTCTCCTTGCCCATTGCTAATTTTCTTTACCTTGGGGAAACCCACAAGGATCTCTGAGCTCCTCTCCCCGCAGTCCCCGCTCACTCACCCTGCTACCCTGGCCTCTTTTCTCTGACTCAGACACACCAGGCACAGTCTTATCTCAGGGTCTCTGCACTGGCTTTTCCCTCGGCCTGCATCCTCCTTCCCCAGGTAACTTCGTGGCTCTTCCCTCTTCTCCTCTAGAGCAACATCTGCACATAGTAAGTGGTCAATAAATATGTCGAATGAGTGTGCCGTATGTCTTCATTCATTTTTACTGCTGATTAGCATTCAGTGGTACAGAAATCCCACAGTTGGCTTATCCAGTTACCTGTTGATGGATGTTTGGGTTTATTCTCGTTTTCGCCATTGCTAATAAAGCCGCTGTGAAATTCTTGGACCTTCCCCCAACTCTTCACTTGGCAAATCCTTATAAATCCTTTAGGTTTTGCATGAAATGGTGCATCTTCAGTGAGCCTTTCCTGACCCAGTCCTCCCTCCCTGGTTCTTCCATCATTCCTCATAGCACTTGTCATCGTGTGTGTTGCAGGGATGCAGGTGGCATTCCAGCCAGAACTGTCTGCTTCCAGAGTGAAGCATGGAAGACAAAACAAAGCAAAACAAAAACAAAAAACAAAAAAATCTGTAAAACAGGCCAAGGGAGGGGCTTAGTTCTCAGGTTTCCAAGGACAGAGAGATGAGGGTTTGTCTGGGGAGGAAGTTCAGGGGCTGCCTCTTGGACAAAGGGGCTCTTGGCCCCTCATTCATCCATAAACCTGTAAACATGGGATGGAAAGAAAACCATCATGAGGTCTCTGAACCCACGGAGCTCCCTGTCCATTGTGAAGACAGTGGGGCTGACAAGTCACTGTCAAACGATGTCATGTGATGTCATATGATGACGAATTACCATAAAAGCTGGCTAGCACTATGGGGAGGTGGTTTAGATTGCATGCCCAGTCCAGGTCTCAGAGCATCTCGACCCTTGCAGCAGAGTGGCTGCAGGTCAGGGCCAAATGTGAAGGTGGGTGAGAGTCGGGGCAGGGAAAGTTTGAGCCAGGGACGATGTCACCTCCATGAGCTCGGAACTCTGCCTGCTTTGTTCTCTGTCATATCCTTAGTACTTCGAACACTGCCTGGCACGTAGTAGGTGCTCAGTTCATCCATGTTGTGTGGATAGTAATAAAGAACAATCATCAAGGCTGAGAACCAGAGTTGTGAACTCAGATTGAGTTTGGTAACTGGTCCTCCATTACTTGCTGCATGTCTGACACCGAGTCTGTTTTCCTCCTTTATAAAATGGATGGAGAGTAGTGTCTGCCTCACAGGGCTGTACACTCAGTTTGTGAATACTGATCGAGTGTATGCAGTGAGCAAGGCACTGGTCTAGACACAGGAAGCAGATGGAAGTCCTTGCCCTCATGGGCCTGCGTGATCATTGGGAGACACCTAAGATGAACAAGAAGCAAAATAACAAGTTAATTGCATAGTACTGTAGAAGATTATAAGGGCAACGGGGAGAAACAGCAAGGAAAGGGGAGGGGAGGCCGGTTGCTGTGTTGGATAAGGCCTCCCTGAGGAGGTGGCATTTGAACCAAGACTCGAAGGAGGTGAGGAGGAAGCCATGGGGGTGTCTGGGGGAAGAGGGAGCAGCCAACACAAAGGCCCTGAGGTAGGGTCATGCCAGCCATGTTGGAGGAACATTGAGGAAGCTGGTGTGGCTGAAAGGAAGGAGCAAAGGGGAGAGTGGGAGGAAGGGAGGGAAGGGAGATGACAGGGCAGTTGGACAGGGCCTTGCGGACTGTGGGGATGGCTTTGGCTTTTGCTGTGAGTGAGGTGGGGGCTGTGGAGGGTTCTGAGCAGAGGAGGGGTGTGACCTGGCTCAGATGGCTCCTCTGACCGCTGTGGGGGGCAGGGGGCGGTGAGGAATTGAGGAGGAGGTGACAGTACTGGCCGAGGCAGGTGGAGGCAGGACCAGAGTGTTGGCTGTGGACATAATGAAGAGTGTTTGGATTCTGGCAAAAATTTTAAAAATGTGGTAAAATAGGTATAACATAAAATTTACCATTTTGAAGCATACAGTTCAGTGGCCTTCAGTACTTTCACATTGCTGTGCCCCCATCACTTCTATTTAGACTCATATTTCTTCCCCCAGAAAGAAATGCTATACCAGGTAGTAGTCACTCCCGACTCCCCCTTCCTTCCTCCAGTTCCTGGCAGCCACCAATTCTGGATATAATCTGAAGGTTGACCAGTAGGATTTCTGGACAGATAGGTGGCGAAGGCTCAGTGAATTAATGTGCAAATCACACTTGGGTGACACATAATAGGTGTCATAACTGAAATGGCCATGACTCGTCGGCAGCAATGGCAAGTGCTTTCCAGAAGCCTTGCTCTAAAACTAAACTGGCTACCCATCTATTTGGAATTCCCAAGTACTGGCTGGGTGTGTGGCAGTCAGAATCTGTCCTATTTCCAGTTCGGCCCCAGGGTTGGGGTGGGCGAGGAGTAGTCAGGAGGGCCAAGCCGTCCATTCTGAAACACTATCCAACTCTGGTCCAGGTTTCTCAGAACCGTGTAGGAACATGTCCAGGGAGGGACAGTGCAGCTTATGGGAGTCCTGGCAAGCCCTGGCCTTGGCTTCCTGGGGCTGTTGTAACACTAACCAGCATTTGTCGGACCTTCGACCTGAGCCAAGATGGCAGCTTTCAGGAACAGAGCAAGAAGCATTCAGGTTCCCTTCATGGTTGTGCCCCCACTTCCCGGTGTGGCTTCATATAAATTTCTCCATTCTCTGTTACTGTCGACCTCTCGGAAAGTAGTATGAAACTCCCCCACCCCTTTGCTGATATTTGTGATGTGTTGTGGTTTCTAAAGATGAGATCTCTCTACTTACGCTCTGGTGTTCACTTTCTAGCTCTTTTTAGCTCTCCCTCAGCTGGTGTATTATTTTTCCTTGCTCCTTCTCCCCCCTGCCTCCACTGATCTTCCTCCTCGGCGTTATCTAAGTTTTATTCTCAGCTTCTGTCATGAGCAAGGCCATAGCATCTAAAGAGCATGGGGCCGTGTAGTCCTGACCTCTGATCTGACATCTGCCACCTTTGACGCTGCTTGACTTTGGGCAAGTCATTTCATCTTCCTGAGTGGAAATCCTTCACCTAGCTCATCTAATAATTCTCGTTCTTCTGTGGGCACATAGTAGAGTGTTCTTTCTCCTACCTCCTTGAAGTTAGGCGTGGCCATATGACTTGCTTTGGCCAATGGAATGTGAGGACAAGTGACACGTGTCACTTCTGGGCAGAAGCTTGAAGAGCCAGTGTATGTTTCACCATGCTTCCTTTTGCCTGCCTTCACCATCACCACATGCACAGAGATGGAGCCTCCCTCAGACTAGGCACTGGAGAGAGGGCAGCAGAAAACAGAGTCCCCATCCCACCTGCAGTGGGCACATAGCATGAGCAAGAAAATAGTCCCATGGTGCTTTCAGCCACTGAAATTTGGGAGATGAGTGTCACGACAGCAGGATGTCGAATACTGGGGCTAGAATACCTCATCGTCTGTGCACTGGGACTAATGTCTAAGCACAGTGTTCTCATGAGGGTTATGTATACTCACATGCATTTTTTTTATTTTAATTTTTTTTTTTTAGAGAGGGAGCAGGGAGGGACAGAGGGAGAGAGAGAGAGAGAGAGAGAGAGAGAATCTTAAGCAGGCTTCATGCCCAGTGTGGAGCTTGACTTAGGACTCAATCCTATGGCCCTGAGATCATGACCTGAGCTGAAATCAAGAGTCGGTTGCTTAACAGCCTGAGCCACCCTGGCACCCTAATGTGCATTTAAACTAGCCAACAAATATTCCCCTCTACTTTCTTTCTGTGGGGCCTCTAATTCCTCTCCCTGTTTTTCAATCTTGAGAAAGTTATTGGAAGGAATTGTTTGACTTTTCCTTCAAGCAGATGAATGGTTTCTAAAGCCCTGGGCACTGATTCGGTCACCCTAAACCTCCTTCTTCCTATGACCTTCTCTCTCTCCTTCCCTGATCACTTAGTATCTGCTGAGTAGTGAAGGAATTCCTGTTTTAACTCAACCAAGTTTGAATTCTTGTCATCTTCATCTTCCTTTCCCACCTTCCTTTTGCCTGTTCTACTCCTGCTCTTCCCACTGGGGAGTTTATACTCGGGTTCTAGAACCTGCAGTGTTTCTCTGTTCTCTTTGGTTTCTTGCTTGCTTTGCCCTCCTGGGAATCAACCGTAGTAGCAAATTAACAAATAGTTCTGAAGCGCCTCGAGCTTGAAGACATTTTCTTCTGCTCACCTAAGCAGGATCCTGGAGCAATTGCAAATGTCCCATGCCCGACTGTAAATCTTTCTTCATCGTTGCGAGAGATTCAGTCAGAGTCATTGAAGACCCAAGCAGAAGGTCTTGGCTGAGGCTCCCTGATGTTCCGGCTGTGCTGGGTGTTGTTGTATTGATTAAGCTCCTGGGACTACTGCCAGCAGCCTCTAGGATTAAATCAATAGAGTTTGCAAAAGTAAAAGCTTCTTTTGGAGGCACAGAGTATGTTCGTTTATTTTTTTTAATGATAAAGCTTCAAGGAGAATCTTCACAGACAGCGGGGCCAGCAGAGGAAAGGGCCAGGCAGACCCAAATATTTAGGGATGTGTCCGGGGAGCATGTGAAGGAGCTGCATTGGGGGCTTGGGACTTTCTGGAGAGTCTGTTTGACTTGGCTTGCCAGTGCAACAGCTGAGAGAGCTGGAAGACAGGGTGGAAGGAGCAGAAGGAATTGCTGAGAGGTAAAGAGAAATAAAGCAGATGTGGATTTATTTGCTCATTCAACAGACATTGATTGGGGTCCTACTAGGTGCCTGGCACTGGAAGAGGTGCTGAGAATGTAATGGTGAGCCAATTCTATGGCAAGTGTTCCTAGGAGGGAAGAGAAGGGGAGAGACACAAGAGACGGTCATGTGAAGACAGAGGCAGAGGATGGAGTGATGTGGCCACAAGCTGGGGAACACCCAGACCCCCCAGAAGCTGAAAGAGGAGAGGAGGGAATCCTACCCTGGAGCCTTCGGAGGGGGCTCGGGCTTGCCGATACCTTAATTATGGGGTTCTGGCCTATATAACTGTGAAAGACGACATTTCTGTTCTTTCAAGCCACACAGTTTGTAGTAATTCACCATGGCAGCCCTAGGGGATGAATACAGACAGTTCTATGAGGTTGGAGGTGCCTGTCAAAAGGCACAACAAGACACAATCATGCCAGAACATGACGATGTAGTGGGGAGGATATGAGATGAAGAAATACACCAAGTCCTCCTTCTTCCCTCCAATCTCCTGCTGATGCTTCCCATTGACCAAACCTTCCCAGAAGGTAGGAGATGAGACAAGAGCCAGCCTTGCCTCTCCCAGGACACTGAGCAGAATGATGAGTAGATATGTGGGGGAAAGGGCATCAGGAGAGTGGCAAAACACATCCCAGTGCACGAGGCCTTTAGAAAGTGGATATGGGTAGAGAAAAGAAGATTACCTAGGGTTGAGCCCCAGAGAAGACCAACATTTAGAGATGGAGTAGAAAAGGAGTAAAAAGGAGAGGCAGGAAGGTAGTAGGAAACATAAAAGGAAGGCGTGGCCAAGAAATCTGAGCCTAAAAATGTGGCCCTGGGATTTGGCAGCCTGGAGGTCTTTGGTGATCCTCACGAGGAGAGTTTTGGTTAAGTGATGGGGCTAGAAGACAGCCTGGAGGAGAAGGCAGAAGAAAAAAATCGAAGTGGAGAATTGGAAGCAACACGTGGAGTCAACTCCTTTATGAAGGGAAGCAGAGAAATGGGTTGGTGGCTGGAGGGAAATTTGGAGACAAGGGTGGGCTTTCTAATGATGGGAGAATATTAATTTCCCTAAATTGGGTCATTCCTAGCAGTGCACCAGTATGCACTGGTATCTTCTCCCATCTAGGACGTTAGAATTCTCAAATGCCCATTTTGAGGTTTAGGATCACAAATTTAACATCATCAGCCCAGATCGTTGATTTCATTCAGGAATATACCTCTGTACAAGCACGGGAAAGGAAACTGGTTGGGTTCATCCAGGGATGGGCTCTTTCCAGAAGGGAAGGAAATGCAAGGAAGTGATATACAGCCAACCTGCATAAGGTTGACAAGGATGGACATGAAGGCAGGAGGGGGCGCCAAGAAATGGTGGGATCAGCGAGTGGCAGGGTTTCATGGGACGGATGTTTGTTTGCATTTAGGAGAGCTAGTAAGTTGGGAGGAGGAGAGTGGTGGCTAAAGAAAAGGATGCTGGGAAAGGGTATTTTGGAGATGGCTGTGTTGCTTCTAGGCATGCATGGCTGGAGTGCTTTGAAGTGCTTTGAAGTTCACAGGAGTCATTGTTGAAGAGGTAGGGATATCTTCCAGTGATTAAGAAGGAAGGGACCAGCATAGACAGTGGTCTTTGCGGTGGAAATTGAAGGTCATAGAAAGCAACCAGCTCCACCAGAGTCTTACTCCCAGCTTTTGTTTTCCTGTGAGCCTTAGTATCTTGGCTGCTGGGACTGCCTTTAACTTTGGACTCCCTGCTGAGTCCAGTAGTACTGGGAGGGACCTTCATGGCCTGTCTGGTTAGAAAGGGAAGAATTTCTTGACCTGTGAATACCCTTTCTTAGGGGCCTTCTCATTGGCTGCACCTGGTTTAGAGAGGGCCTTCTTCACCTCACCTGGCTTCTTGGTTATTCTCACCATACATGGATTCGGAGGGTCCTTTGTCTCACTTGCTTTCTCAGGGCCCTTCTCCTTGTCCTCACTGGGTTTCCTTGGGGCAATCATGGCAGACATCTCCCTGGGCTGGATTTTCCTTTTGTTTTGGGTACTAATTTGAAGCTGTCAGTGGTCTCCTTAGCCTTGGAGTTGATGGCCTTCAGGGAATTTCCAGGTTTGAGTTTAAGCGAAGAGGTAGATGAAATGCACAGAGAAGATGCCAAGGCCATGGATGATTTCACTGACCACTGCACAGGGTGACAGTACCACACGTGAGAAGGACTTGCCTAGACAGAGTGAACATCCCAGGGAATGTAATTGTGTGAGCAGGTTATTCATCACAGCTTTGCTTGTAATGGAGACAAACTAGAAGCATTGAAATGATGATGCATTAATTCACAAGAATACTGCACAGCCTTTTAAGAGAGGGAGATCCAATATGTCAATATGGAAAAATGGGTCCAGTGTGGTGAAGGGCACAGCAAATGGCAGAACATTGCATATCACAATCGCATTTTTATAAAAGGAAAATACGATTTCATATCTTTGTTTTCATTCATTCAGTGAATGAATGAAATGAATGCTTATTTATTGAGCACTTGCTATGTGTTGGGCACTAGATGCTGGGGACACAGCTGAGAACAAGCCCCTAATGGGGCTGACACTCCAGTAAGCGACCAACGTAATAAGATAAATAAATAAAATGCATAGTTTGATGTGATAAGTTGCTAAAATAATTAACAAAAAACAAGCAGGGAGGAGGGATGGCCATGTTGGTAGGGCTGAGACTTTAGACCTAATAGCCAGGAAGGTCTCACTGGGAAGATAATGTTTTAGTACCACCTGATGGATGCAAGGGAATGAGCCCTGCCCATATTTAGGGGAAGAATAACTCAGGAAAAGACAGCAGCCAGTGTAAAGAACATGTGTAGGGAAAAAATCTGAAAAATAGACAGCAAACTGCTAGTGGTGTTATCCCTGGGCAGTGGGCTGGGGTAAGGGCTTTTCATTTTTTAAATGATACAATATAAATTTTAAAACTAAAAAAAAAATACAATAAGCATGTATTCTTTTTATAACTAAAAGCAGTTGTTATTTAAAAAGAAAGATCTTGAGAGCTGCCTGGGTGGTGTTTCTGTTCATGGTTCATGGCTCAGAGGAAAGTCAGTGAGTAACAGCATATAATAGGAACTCTGAGAATCAAGGAGAAAGAAAAGAAGCAGAACCAACAATAATTTTTTAGAAATTGAAGAAAGTTTTTAGAGATTCTCCATATCATGTAATATAATTAACCATCTTAAGGTGAACAGTTCAGTGTCATTTAGTATATTCACATCGTCCTGTGACCACCACCTCCATTAGCTCCAAAACATTTCCTACCCCCAAAAGGAAATCCTGTCCCCATGAAGCAATTGCTCTTGATTTCCTCCCATCCCTCTCCTCCTGGCAAATGTGACTCTGCATTTTGTCTCTATTAAGTTACCGATTCTGGATAGCCAAAAGGTCGAGACAGCCATCCGTGGGTGAATGGATAAATGAATTGCAGTACATCTGTACAATGGAATACTACACAGCCATAAAAGGAACAAAGTACCTGGACTCACCCCTACGTGGATGGCCCCAAAAACATTATGCTGAATGAAAGATGCCAAACAGAAAAGATCACATGTTGTATAATCCCATTTATATGAAATACCTGTTGGAGATTTTTGCAACATTCATTTTGAGCCTGGTATTTGTGGAATGGATCACGTACATTCACTGCATCCTGTTTTCGGAATGATTTCAGATTTGAGAGAGGGCTCAGTCAGCCATGATGGGAGTAGGTGCTGATGGTCTCCAGTGAAGGGAAGGGAAAGAGACTTAGATGGATAAAATGGAAGAAGAAAGGTTAATAATACTGGTAGCTGTAATTGTCATAAACATAATAATATAAGCATTGATTGCATCATCACAAGGAGATGAAACCATCTCATGCTTTTATAAGCATGTTAAGTTTTCTTGATATTAAGTTCCATCGCAGGAACCAGAGTAAATAATACCGAAACACATATTTATTGAGTACATACAAATGCCAGGTCCTGTTCTAAGTGTATTATCTGTGTCCATTCACTCTATTCTCCAAGGCCCTGTGAGGTAGGCACGACTTTCTGTAATTTATGCATGAGGAAACGGGCTCAGAGAAGGAAACTCTTTTGGCCAGAACCATGCCTGACCGCCAAACACTTTAACTACTCTGCTCTACGACTTCTCATGTAGATATTTCCAGTTTTCTGAGCAGAGGCATGATCCAGCTGCCCTGGGTAGACTTGTGTTGGGTGAATGGATAAATGTTGAAATTTCTTAGATTATATTAAAGAAACAAATGACAAATCACACCTATTTGGTGTTGAGTTTTCAATTTTCTCTTCATTTGATTTTCCTGGTGACATAATGAATCCTTTTCTTGGGGGGGGGGGGGTCTCTACTCTAGATGTGAAATGTAGGTCTTTACAAATGTCTCAGAGAGTGTTAATACTTGACTCTGGGTTTGCTTGCCCTGCCCCAGGCTTGCCACGTCTGGGTGGATGTGAAATTAAGCTTCACCACTTGCCGCTGGCCATGGTGCTGAAAAGTTCCCAAGCAGCGCCCAGAGTTGCCCTTGGTCGTGTGTTGTCACCATTAGAATTTCTAGCTGGTGGGCTGGTGGAAAGATCTTTTCTAGGTTTGATTTTTGGTTGGTATGTGCGTTGGAGAGTTCGAACCCCGTGTCTGAGAACTGGATACTCTCTGGGTTATTGGAAGTTAAAATTTTCATTAACATAAGCCACTTGGGATGGGCTTATGAGGGCGTGGATTAGCATGCAGTAGTTGATCATTACTACATTAAATTGTGGCAGTTGGGACTCAGTTGAGGTCTAATACATTTGGTCACAACCATATGGTTAAGGCCGCAGGTGTACCAACTCCAATTTTTAAATAAAGACAAAACTACCCACCTTCTAATAAAGGTACGCTGCTGAGTGGTCTTTGGGGACCACCAGCTTGCAAGCATGGATCTTGGGGTGAGTGCTAGCTCTTCCAGTATTTCCTGTTTGATCATAAGCAATTTACTTAACCTCTCTGAGCCTTGATCTCCTTATCTGGAAAATGGGGTTTGCAACCCACCTTGTAGAATTGTTGCAAGGAATTAACTGAAACGAGTGTAAAATTCTTAGCACAGTGTCTGCCCAATGAAGCGCTCGATAAATGCAGCTGTAATTATGGTTGTTTTGCCTGTTAATGGCCCCATAATAGTTTATCATTTTGCCGAGTTAAATGCTGACATTTGTTTAGCGAAGCAAGGAATATGTCCTAAACCCATACATCTAGGGCCCTGGTACCCCCCACTCTTTTCCTGGTAATTTGATGAGCATGGAACTAACATGAAAATAAGTTCTGTTTGGCTTCTCTCCACAAGTTCAACTGCCTGGTTGACTCACTGAAGTATCTGTTTCCTCAGAACTTCAGGCAGCCTCTATAGTAGACGAAAGGTCTTGATGAGTTAACAAACCTGATTTGATTTTCACAACAACCACAGGAGGGTGGGAATGAGATAGGGATGGGGGCACCATAAAGAGAAGAATGAATTACTTAGACATTCTGCAAGATCTTACTAAGGGGCTGGAACCATCAGCCATGCCTACTTTGCAAATTGATTTTCCTTGATGTTCTGGATCCCAAGAGCAGTTCCTGTTAGCAGATGCAGCCCTTCTTCCCGGGGAAAAATCACTTGGTCATTTCCAGTGTCACACACAGCCCCTTTCTGGGGCCTCTGTGGTCCTGATCAATCTAATTTGGTGTGTTGGGGGGGAGCTTTGCATACCCGCACTTGCCTGCAGGGCTGTTTGCTATCCTGACTTCCACAAGCCATTTCAGGAGCCAGCTTTTCCTCCCATCAGGGATGCTTCTCTCCTTTCATCTCTTCTCCCCACACTCCCTCCCCTTGGCCTCTTCGGCTGGCTGATTATTCTGGATCCCGCTGACACAGGTGCTTTCTCCCCGAGCCAATCGGGGAGCAGGAAGGCTCAGTTCAGCTAGCAGAGGCATTGCTCACCGCAGCTGTGAGTTAGAACCCAGGCTTTCTAAATTGGGAGGAACAGGCACGACTTAGGGTTGGGCTGAGAAAGCGTCACCTCCCCCTGCCTGGACTACCTTTGACTTCTGCCTGGGATGAGGCATCTTCTCCCATGCCAAGAACCCAGTACCCCATCTTTGTGTCTGTGTGCTGGCCACATCAATGCATATTTCAAGAAGATGATTGTGTTCTTAACATGCCCACCGAGACTTGGCATGCAACAGAGTGGGGGGAGAGGATGCAAAAACCAGGACCCACCCACCTTTCCTTCCTCATACAGGTGTTTATTGAGCACCTACTATAAAAACAGATGCTCTCTTAGGTGCAGAGAACAAAGCAGTGAACAAAGTAGATAAAAATTCCTACTTGCATAGAGCTTACATTCTAGCAGGGGAGACAAACAGTGAACAAGATAAAGAAGGAAAATAGAGTAGATGTTTGACCGGGGACAGGGGCCAAGGAAAAAAATAAGCAGGGGAAGGGGGCAAAGGCTTCCCTGGGGATGTGACCTTTGAGTAAAGACCTAAAGGGAGTGAGGGAGGGAACCATGTGGGTCTGTGGGGAAAAATATTCCAGGAGAGAGAACAGCAGGTACAAAGGCCCTGGTGTGGGAAGTGCCTGGAGTTTGGGGAACGTGGAGGAGGCCAGTGTGGCTGCCGCTGAAGGAACATGGGGAGATGGAGGTCATGAGAGCAGGGAGGTGATGAGGGCAGGTCATGCTGGGTCTTACTGGCTGCCAAGAAGACTGGCTTTTCTCCTAAGTGACATGGAAGTCATGGAAGGCTGTGACTCCTTCCATGTCAGTTAAGCTGGAATTTTCTTTTCTGCATATTTATCTCCTGCCAATTTGCTCTTATTTCATCAAGATCTTGGGTTTCTTACCAGCCCCCTTGCCTGCATGGGGCCAGAAGACTGGTCAGGAACTCCTGAAGTCCTCTCCTGGGGTCAGAATGTGGAGGAGAAAGTGGAGCCCCCACCACTCTTGAGATGACTCAAAGCCATAATTACCTGGTCTCCTCCTACCCCTGAAATAGATCTAAGGCAAACTTCACTGTGCACACAGATCCCCTGAAGATCTTGCTAAAATGCAGATTCTGACTCAGCAGGTCAGCGTGGGGGCCTGAGACTTTGCATTTCTAAAAGACGCAGCTGACGCTCTGCTGCGGCCCATTCGGTAGCAAGGGTATGAGGTCAATGTTGCAGATTCCCATGGGGGGCAGGTGTGTGGACATTAGCAGGGTCTGTGTGTGCATGGAGGGAGAAGGGTTAATATTTGATAGCCAGTATTGCCATGTTTGACAAGAAAAAGCAGTAAGATAGGAGTGGGCAGCCTCTTTCCGTTCTCTCCCATGCTAAGGCTTCATCGCTCTACCCGGAGAGCTCTGGGCCTGAAATCCAAGGAACACTGGGCAATTGAAACCCTGATAATGCAACCCATAAAAGTGCTGCTTGCTGCCAGTCTTTTGGGACTCTTCCTGGAACCTCAGCTCAAGTCTGATGGAGAGGAAGGCACATCCCAGCTGTTTAGGGACAGGAGGCCACACACCCCCTTCCCTCCCAGGAGTGAACCAGCAGCTCCATACAGAAGTGAGCAAGGAGCTAGTTGGCAGGGAAGGGAAGTGAAATCATCAGATTCAAATCGTGGCTTCAGAAGCCTCAGCAAGGGGAGGCCAGGAAAGGGCTTGGCGTTGCTTCTCTGTATACAAATATTGTCTCTTATTTTCTGGGCTGCAGGGTGAGGCAGAATGGAGTATTTGTGCAACATAGCCCAGCTTTGTTCTCTGTGCTCCTAATGACTGTCAGCTCAGAGGCAGGAAGCCAATCAGAGGCACTCGTCGGCAGGGCCGGCTTTTGTTGGCTCCCCAAATTGCCCTGAGTGTCAGATTTGCTTTTCAGAGTGTGCACAGAGCGCGGCTCAGACGCTTTCAGCTGGAGGCAAAGGCCGAAGCCAGTGACAAAGAAGTCCTGGTTTTCCTGATTTACTTAAACTCTTGCTCCCAGGTTATCCATTCTAGACTTTCTTTTCCCACCTGGGAAGTGAGTATATGCTCCAACTCCACCAGCCTATAAGATCCCTTGGTTTTATGGAGCTTCCAAAAGGCCAAACCTAACTCCAGGGCCAAAGGACAGAACAAGGCAAGTTAGGCTTCCAAGGGAGAAAGCTGGGAGGAGGCCATGGCTAAGTTCACCAAGACATGCTCTTTGATCCTTCCACAGAACAGTGGATTCCAGTGTTCCCAGGGGACACTTGGCAATACCTGGAGGTCAGTTTTGGTTGTCCTCACTGGAGAGGAGGAGCTGCTACTGCTCATCACCCCCACCACAGAGAATGACCCAGCCCCAAGTGTCAGACGTGCCGAGGTGGGGGAGCTCTACTCCAGACTAACCAGTACCCTGTGGCTTTCCCTTCCGACACCCACTTCTCTACACCCAGATTGACTGGGCGGTGCCTCTGTGGGTCTGGCAGGGGGACAGGGGACATTCTGTTTCACCAGCTGATCAGCAGATCAGGCCCTAATGTAATGTGAGCAGGACAGACCGTCCCCAAGTGCAGACCCTCCAGCAGGACACCCTGGCGGCCTCGTCCACCCGAAGGAATGTTCCCAGGATGCAGGAAGGAGTTTGTGCCTGGAGAGAGAGGGAATGCCACCTCTGGAAATAGCCACACAGACTAACCCTTCCCTCTGTAGATCTTGAAAGCTCAGCTTCTCAGAGGCTTTGCCCTGACCAGCATATTATTTTTTTTTATTGAGGTGAAATTCACATAACAATATTAACCATTTTTAAGTGACTAATTCAGTGGCATTTAGTATATTCAGAGTGTTTGTTGTACATTATCTATCTAGTTCCAAAACATTAAGCAGTCACTCCCCAACCCCCTCCCCCGGCCCTTGGCAACCGCCCATCTGCTTTCTGACACTCTGGATTTGCCTGTTCTGGACATTTTACATACACAGAATTGTACAGTGTGTGGCCTTTTATGTCTGGCGTCTTTCACTCAGCATAATGTTTTTGAGGTTCCTCCACACTGTGGCGTGTATTAGTACTTCATTTTTATGGCCGAGGATGATTCTGTTGTCTGGATAGACCACATTTTGTCCATCCATTCATCCACTGAGAGACATCTGGCTTGCTTCCACCTTTTGGCTGTTTGAATGGTGCTGCTATGAACATGTGTTTTGGTACCTGCTTTTCAGTTCTCTGGGGTGTATACCTAAGATATATATTGCTGGATCATATGGTAATTCTGTGGGTTTTTTGAGGAATCACCAAACTATTTTCCACAGAGGCTGCACCATTCCCACCAGCAATGCACAAAAGTTCCAATTTCTCACATCCTTGCCAACACTTATTGTTTTCTGGGTGGTTGTTTTTTTGTTTTTTTTGGTTTTTTTTGTTTTTAATTCTAGTGGATGTGGAGTGGTAGCTCATTGTGGTTTTGATTTTCAGTACCCTAATGGCTGAGGATATTGAGAATTTTTGCATGTAGTTGATTGGCTATTTGAGTATCTTTTTTGGAGAAATATCTACTTAAGCCATTTGCCCATTATTTAATTGGACTGCCTTTTGTTCTTGAGTGACAAATGTTCTTTATATATTCTGGATGCCAGGCTTATCAGATACATGATTTGCAAATATTTTCTTTCATTCTGTTGGTTGTCTTTTTACTTTTTACTTTTTTTGCCTGTTTTTTCTTTAGCTGATCGTGCTTTTGGTGTCAGATTTGAACACTCTATTTTTTTTAAAGATTTACTTATTTATTATTTGAGAGAGAGAGAGTGCATGTGAGCAGGGGGAGGGGCAGAGAGAGGGAGAGAGAGAATCTCAAGCAGACTCCCTGCTAAGCACAGAGCCTGATGCGGGACTTGATCTCACGACCCTGAGATCACGACCTAAGCTGAAATCAAGAGTCAGATGCTTAACTTACCCAGGAGCCCCTGACGACTCTACTTTAAATTGCAACACCCAGGGGCACCTGGGTGGCTCAGTCGTTGAGTGTGTGCCTTCGGCTCAGGTCATGATCTCCAGGTCCTGAGATCGAGCCCTGCGTCGGGCTCCCTGCTCAGCGGGAAGCCTACTTCTCCCTCTCCCACTCCCCCTGCTTGTGTTCCCTCTCTCGCTGTGTCTCTCTCTGTCAAATAAATAAATAAAATCTTTAAAAAATAAATAAATACATTGCAACACCCAACCTGCTTTTTCTCTGCATAGCATTCACTACCTCGTAACACTCTTTATGTGTAGTTATCTCACACACTCACTTCTCCACAAGAGCAGAGATTTTTGTTTCTTTTACTGTAAGCTGTATCCCCAGTGCCCAGAACAGGGCCTGGAGCCCAGTAGGTGCTGAATTAATATTTGCTCTATGAATGTTGGAGGTGAGATGGAAGAATAACATCTACATTTTCCTTAAAAAGTCATCTGCTGGGTCTTTAGAGCAGTGAAACTACTCCATAGGACACTCTCATGGTGGATGCAAGTCATTATACGCTTGTCCAGACCTCCGAAAGTTCAACACCAAGAGTGAACCGTGATGTAAGCTCTGGACTTTGGGTGATAATGATGTGTCAGTGTAAGTTTATTGATTCTAACAAATGCACCACTCTGATGGGGAATGTTGATAATTGGGGGGGGGGGCTTGTGCATGTGTGGGGGCAGGTGGTGTATGGGGAATCTCTCTACCTTCTGCTGGGTTTTGCTGTGAGCCTAAACAAACTGGAAAGATTTTCCTTAATTCCTCCATACTCCCTTTGAATATATGATTTTAGCTACCATCATAGCAAACTGCATTGTCCTTGCTCTGGAGCAACACCTACCTGACGATGACAAGACCCCAATGTCTGAACGACTGGTGAGTGATGTCTCTCTTGAGGGGTCTCTCTTTGCTTTAGAGGCAAGTTGCCATGGCCATGGGGCAGAGGGCAGAGTGGGCTCTCAGTCTTGGAGCCAAGAGCTGGATCATGAGCCCCCCACCTGGGAAGCCTAAATTTCATGAACACCAATAATCTGGGGAGAGAGATGCCTTCATGACTCACCGCCCCCACCAGACCAGGCAAACCCAATGCTGACCAGGAGGGCAGTGGGTAACAAGTGTTCACATAGTCCATAGAAACATCATATTAGAAACAAAATTCTTGTGGAAGATGTTGACTATACATTGGAAATGGAGAGAACAATACAATGAACCCCTCTAAGAACCTCTCACCCAGATTCAACTGTTGTCAAGACTTTGCCTTATTTGCTTCCTCTGGCCCCTTGCATTTCATTGGTTTGTCTTTCCTGGCCAAAATTGTTGAAGGCAAATCCCAGACAACTTGTCAGTTCATTGCCATATACTTACTTAAGTCTACATTGCTAAAAAATATAGGCATTTTCTTCCATTACCACAGTGACATTTTTACACCCAGCACAACTTACAGCAGTTCCTTGGAACCATCTAAGACCTAGTCAGGAATCAGATTTTCATGGTTGTCTCAGAAAAAGCATTTTTCAGTCAGTTTGGTCAAACCAGGATCCAGGCAGGGTCTAGATTTTGCTATGCTACTTAAACCTTTTATTTTTTTAAAGATTTTATTTATTTTTGAGAGAGAGTACACAAGCACAGGCAGGCGGAGGGGCAGAGGGAGAAGCAGACTCCCAGCTGAGCAGGGAGCCCAGCATGGGTCTTGATCCAGGACCCTAGGATCATGACCTGAGCTGAAGGCAGACGCCCAACTGACTGAGCCACCCAGGCATCCCTGCTTAAGCCTTTTAAACTAAAGCAACTGTTTTCACTCCTGCCCTTGACTTATGGCAGAAATCAGTCCCATGACCCTAAGGTATGTCCCACATTCTGATGTTAGCCTGGTTGCTTGTATATGGTGTCATTTGGCTTGTTCTTCTATCCTCTCTGTCTCCTGTCATGGATATCAGCTCTGGGGGACGTTCATAGTCCTCGTTCAAATTTACTCACTTGGGGGCGCCTGGGTGGCTCAGTTGGTTGAGCGACTGATTGCCTTCAGCTTAGGTCATGATCCTGGAGTCCCGGGATCGAGTTCCACATCGGGCTCCCTGCTCGGCAGGGAGTCTGCTTCTCCCTCTGACCCTCCTCCCTCTCATGCTCTCTGACTCTCATTCTCTCTCTCGCAAATAAATAAAATCTTAAAAAAAAAAAATTACTCATTTGGTGAAACTCAGCAGAGCTGTAAACTAGCACTAAGATCCTTCTCGATCCCCCTATCCATCCCCAAGTGCCCTGGTTCCTCTCCTGGCACTCTGACAGTGCAATGAAGAAGACTTTTTTTCCTTTCTGTCACCTTTTCAGATCCAGCTGTAATAGCTCAAGGGTAGGTAGAGGGGCATGTAAGAATCCACTCGTTCGTAATCCACAAAATATAGATGGTTCTCAAGACATCTAAATTTTAAGAGGTATGAATTATAACAGGTATTCTAAAACATATCACTAATCTATAAAACTTATGATTTCAAGACTTTTTAAAAATTTTTGTTTAAAATGAAGCTAAGTAAAGAGAGTCAGCTGGAAAACTAGGAAGCAAATAGTAGTACCATGGCAAGCTGATAGGGAAAGAATCATGAAGGCAGAAAGGATTGAAGCTTGAGAAACTTTGTAACAGATTGGAAAACATCCATGTAGGGGATCTGATGGAGTGGAGCTCATAGCTTGATTTCAAATATTATAAACTATCAGCTGGAAGCCAGAAACTGGCAAGAGGTTCAGTGAGGGGCTGGGGACCGGGACACTGGCCATTTGCCAGCAAATGCAGAAGTATTACTCCAATATTTTAGCAACCTGAATGGCTGTGCTGGTGCATACCAGCTGAGAACCTTCACGAGTGTCAGATCTGGGGGTGAGGTTGGTGTACAGGGTCTAACCTTAAAGGCCTTGAGTGGTGCGTGTGACAAACATACTGAACCAGTGCTTTCCAGTAGAATTTTCTGTAATGATGGAAATGCTCTCCATCTGCACTGTCCAATATACTAGTCACTGGAATGTTGGCTACTGTGTCTGAAAAGCTGAATTCTTATTTTATTTCATTTGAATTAATTTACAGTTAAATAGCCACATGTGACCCGTGGCTGCTATAGTGGACACCACGGATCCAAACAAACAATTCTGTTTGACCAAGTGATATATGAGGTTGGCCAAAAGGAAAGAAGGAGGGTGTCTTCTCCATGCTTCTGCTTCTCTTGCAAAGTCTTCAGGCAAAAGAACTCCAGGAAGGATGCGTTGGGGGGCAGTGGGTGCTGGAGGGTTGGAGAGGTGAGGAAAAATGGGTAGAGATTTCTGGATGGGCCAGGTCCCCAGTCATGCCACTCTCTACCCAGCCAAAGATCTTGACCTTACCTTCTCTCCCTTCCAGGATGATACAGAACCATACTTCATTGGAATTTTTTGTTTCGAGGCTGGCATTAAAATCATCGCCCTGGGGTTTGCCTTCCATAAAGGCTCTTACTTAAGGAATGGTTGGAACGTGATGGACTTTGTGGTGGTGCTGACAGGGTAAGTGTCACATGCTGTGTTTCTTAGAATTATCTCAAACTATAAAGACTTTGGAAACATCATGGTTGGTGTGTCCAGGCTGGGCTTGGGAAGGCTGAGTCCCCGTGCTCTTTTTCATCATGCCTTTGCCTTCTTGCACCCTGTCTTCATACCCTGACTGCATGTTGCAGCAGATGCTTTTGGTTACAATTAGAATAATGGCTTATTAGAGTTGACTGCTTCCAAAGAGCTTTCTGTGCATTCTCTCATTTAATCCTCACAGCAACCCAATGAATTAGGAAATATTAATATTCCCACAGGACCACAGAGAGATCCGAAGCACAGATATGAACTTGCCTAGGATCACCCTGCTAGTGGAACTGGAATTTGAACCTAATATCATGTGATTCCAGAACTCAAGGTTTTAACTGTTGTGCATGTGTGATCCTTTTGCCTCATTTGGAGACGCCTTTATTCCAAGTTGATCTTGATTTCCAGCTGGTAAATGTTTGTTGAGGACTTCTGGGTGCAACAGCTTGTGGTAGGGCTATGGAGAAAACCAAGCTAGATAAGGTACAGTGAGTGCCTTAGAAGAGTTTTTGGATCTGTATATAGCGCACCATAGTTGAAAGGTGAGTGTGTATACACTTTCCACCAAGGACCCTCTCTATAAGGTAATGCTAGCTGTTATGACAATAGAAAAAACTGGGTAATCTTACACACAACAGAAATTTATGTATCACTCACTGGAAGTCCAAAATAGTTGTTCCTTGCTGGCAGGGCTCTCTCCTCCAAGCAGTGATTGAGGGAACCCAGGCCCTTACCACACTGTGGCTCCTCATTGTTGACTCACAGCTTCCGAGAACTTTGTGCTTGTATGCATCAAACCACAAAAGAGAAATGAGGATGCAAAGTGATACTAGGGAGGTTTTACAGGCCTGGCACATGCCTCTTCCCTTCCTATTCTTTCGGCTAGAATTTATTCACATGACACACATCACTGCAGGGGAAGCTGAGAAACATTAGACTGTGCTTAGAAGAAAGGAAGGTGGATTTGCTGAGTAGCCAGTCAGGCTCTGTTAGGGACCCCAAAGTCCTGTAACAGATGCCAGCATAGACATTACCATTTTGTGCGCTGATTTCTGGCTCCTCTGTCCACCCACTCCTCTCCACGAAGCTAAGACTGGCTTGTCTTCCAAGACCCCTATTCATTCCTCATAGTTCCCCTCTGTGGGGTCACAGGTGTCTTCTGTGGTGTCACAGCTGTCCTCTCTGGGGTCACAGCTGTCCTCAGTGGGGCACAGCTCCCCTCTATGGGGTCGCAGGTCTACTCTGTGGGGTCACAGCTCCCTTGTGTGGGGTCACATCTCTCCTCTGTGGGGTCACAGCTGTCCTCTGTGGGGTCATAATTCTCTTCTAGGATCAAATTTCTCCTCTAGGCTCTGTTGCTGTTCCAGATCCTGTCTCTCCTGGCAGATATCATGGGTCTTAGGCTCTGTGCTGTGTTGGCTGGGCTCCTGCAATTCAGGTTTTGAGCACATTTGTTGTTTTAGAGCAATGTTGCTTTTCCCCAAAGGGCTTTGTCATATTGGGCTGTTTTGGTAGAGGCATTCAGGTGTGTATGGTCTGTTGTGGGTACCCTGGGCTAGCTCTAGTGGGCTTGAGTGCTCCCTGAGGGTCCTCTGTTGGTTGTTCCCATAGTCCTGTGGCTTGGGACCTTGGCAGGTTCCAAGGACATGTTGTGGTGTTGGGCACCTTTTTCTTACCTTAGTAGGAAACTTGTCTCTGAAACATCCTAATAGCTGACTTTGTTGTTGTTGTTGTTGTTAAAAGTGCATAACAAAGGGGCGCCCGGGTGCCTCAGGCCATTAAACATCTGACTCTTGATTTTGGCTTGGGTCCTGATCTCAGGGTCATGGGATCAGGCTCCGCACTCAGTGGGGAGTCTGCTTGAGATTCTCTCTCTCTCCCTCTCCCTCTGCCCCTCCCCACTACACTCGTGCTTCCTCTCTCTCTCTTTAAAAAATAAATAAATAAATCTTTTTTTAAAAAGTGCATAACAAAATATTCAGACATTCAAAAAATAGAGAATAATGTAACAAATATTTGTGTATGCAAATATTCGCTCAATGAATATTTTTTGTGCACCTATTATATACCAGGCTCTGGGACACAGCAGTGAACAAAACAGATAAAAGTCCCTCCTTTTGTGCAACAGATAGTCAAGTAGTGAAGAAAAGCTAAATGAATGAATGAGTGAATGAATAAATATCTAGTGTGTTAGGTGGCAATGAGGGCTACAGAGAAACAATCAATCAGAGGAAGGATGGGACGTGTTATGAGCAGGAGGGCTGGAAACCGGGGAAGACTTTATTGGGAAGGCAGTATTTGAATGAAAACCTGAAGGAGGTGAGTGAATGAGCCTTGAGGATAGCTAAAGGAGGAAAGTGACAGGCAGAGGGAATAGCACATGCAAAGGTCCTGAGGCTGGGCTGTGTCTGGTATGTTTGATGAGCAGTGAGGAAGCCAGAGTGGCGGGAACAGAGTAAGTGAGGGAGAGGGTGGAAGAGGTGAGGACAGGGAGGTGATAGAACAACAGCCTACCATCAAAATGAAACCTTTCTTTTTCTTTTTTTTTTTTTAAGATTTATTTATTTGAGAGACAGAGAGGGTGGGAGAGAGAGAGAGAGAGTTGGTGGGGTGGTGGAGGGGCAGAGGGAGAAGGAGAGAGAAACTCAAGCAGATTCCATGCTGAGTGTGGAGCCTGACACGGGCCTCTATCCTACGATCCTGAGATCATGACCTGAGCCAAAACCAAGGGTTGGACGCTCAACCAACTGAGCCACCCAGGCACCCCCAAATGAAACCTTTCTCATACAGTGTAAGTCCTCTGTGTTCTCTTCCCTGGCCTTGTTCATTCCCTTCCCCATGCAGAAACACTTCCTGAGTTTTGTGTTTATCATTTCCAGTTATGTATTTACCCTTTTATATACGTGTAAATAAGGATATGAGAAATACGTAGTACCTGTTTTACATTTTGACCACAAAAGTATATAAGAAATATATATAATGCGTTCTTGCACAGTTTTAAGTTTCTCTGTAAACATTTCCTTCTACAGCCTTCCTTCTGCCCTCACCTTGTGATTGACAAGACTAGGTCTCATTCATCCATTTTCCCTGCTGCATAGTATTGTGCAGTATGAATATGCTACCATGTATTTATCTGTTTGGGTTGTTTCCAGCTTTGGGCTATTTTGAACCAAGCTGTCCCCTCACTCTTGCCGGTGGATTTCTCTAGGGCATCTACCTGGGAGTGGAACTGCTGAGTTGTGTACTCTGTGCATCCTCGGCTTCACGAGACATTGCCAAATAACTCTGCAAAGTGGTTGTGCCAATTTATACTCCCTAGGGGCTGACTTTTGCTGGCAGGGGCTAGCTTGACCTTGCTGGCAGGAAGAAGCCTTAAAAAAAAAATCCCTGGTTTTTTATAACATGGTTTTTGGAACATCCAGAGAAGCTCGTATACCATGCAGCATATAGTAAGCCTCAATAAATGGTCATTAAGTTGAAAGGCGGCCGTGTGATAAGTTAGTTAGCCACTGGGGCGTTTGCATCTGCTTCTTGATTACAACAAGCTGATCTTTTTCCCTAGTTTTTAAACATCTGATGAGGCTCTAGAGAAGAAATTCTCGTCGGAGACAAATAGGTGCTAAGGATGAAAGCCTTAGAATTAATAGGATTCATGGACCCTCTGAAATTGCATGCAAAAATTATGTGTATATATATTTTTTTCTGGTCTGTAGTTTTCATTAGATTCTCAGGGGGTCCTGCTCCTAACACCATAAGGAGCCGCCGTTCTTTTCCTTTCTTACCCCTTTTCCTTTCCCACTTCATTTTTCCTGCCTTCCTTTCTCTTGCTTGTCTCCCTGTTGCTTCTCCTGTAATCAGCCACCCTTCTTTATTGTCTGCTGGTTCTGTCTCCTTCAAATCAAACACATAGCTCAAATTTCATTACTTCAAATTCCAAGGGGCTGCTTGGTCTCCTCTTGGGCTGCAGTTGAGGAACAGAGAGTAGGGACTGCAAGCCCCACAAATTCAACCTTCTGTGCAGTGGTGCTACCAGGCAAATGCTGTACACTCTTAGTTCTGTGTTCCAGGGGGAGGGGACCTGAGTGTATTAACCTGACCTGAGACAACATGGCCTTAATGAGCACTTTTTGATTAACTCATTGTCTTCTTACATTTCTAAGCAAACCGCAGCATTAAAACACCATTCATTTTTCATGGATTCATAAGATTCTTGCCTTCTTCTTGTGTAAAGTTTGGCAGAAAGTATCGTACCCATGGAGTTTGGTTTGTTCTGTGTAGTTCAAGGCCTCAGAGAAATTCTAAGTTTGCAATTTTATCAAACCCCTTTGAAGTGTGCTTCTATTGTATTTGAAGTTCTGATCGTTAAATTGAAATCGTGTAAGAGGAAGATTTCAGAAGCTTGGCTGTATTTCTGAGATGACAGAGCTTTGACTGTAATGCTTAGATATATATATATAAACATCTGGGAGGTCAAATAATGCAATTGTGTGTGTTAACAAAGGAGATTGTGGACATGACCAGGGTAGGGATGAAGACAGTTGTTTTTGTGTTCACAGGCTTAGCCCTGTACCTGGCGTAGGTGCTCAGTAAAATAAATGGCTGCAAAGCGGTAATACTTCTGAGAATCAGAGTGTTCTGGAAAATGCACTAAGCTGTTTATGGAGATGGGGACCATTGCATTGATATAGTTAAACAGCCCAGGAATCTATGACAGATACTCTGACATCAGATAAGGCATGGAACAGATGAACTCTGGGTCCTTGCCAACTCTGACATTTCATGACTCTGTAAAAATGACAGTTCCTTTTTGGAAGGTCCTACCAGCTGCCCCAGGCTTTGGGCAGTTTTGTTGAGGATCAGAAGTGAGGAAAATACCCAAGTACTCAGGGACCATCAGGAGAGGACGTTGGCTTTGGTTTCATAGCATCACTGAATTTTAGGACTCAATGGACTCTGGCAGGTCCAAACCCTTTATTTCACTCACAAGGGAGTTAAGACACAGAGAGACTAAGTTATTTGCCCAAAGTCAAAGTTACACTGAGATGGTGGCAAATCAGGAAACTTCCAGAATCAGAAGCTGTGCTCACATTAAGGAGCCTAGAACCCCAGTTTGGGGGCAGTGGGAGTGGTATAGATGATTAATGCCCCCCCCCTGCCAAGTTTCTGCCATCAGAGCCCTGCTTTTTCCTTACTTCTGTCCAAGTACCCAGCCTGTGGCCCCTTTCCAGAGAGATAGAAAGGGAGTCTCGATAGTAGCCCAGTTCCCCTTACACAGCTGAAGAAACTGGGGCCCAGAGGGTCAGAATGACGAGTCACACACCTCATGCTGTCTTCCCTTTGATCAGTTTAACAAACGTATGTCACCATTCTTCACTCTCTCCTCCTTTCTTCGCTTCCCATGTTGCTGTTCTGAGTTGCCTGAAAATAAAAACAGCATTCTAAACACAACAACAACAAAACCAATTGGCGCTCTAACTCATGAGACCAACTAACAGCTCCTATAAATACCAGCTGCATTTTATTTTAATGTTTGTCTGCATTAATTTCTCCCCCCGTGGATCAGTCACCCTTGGTATCAGAAGGATTCCCTACCATGGCACAAATGCTTCTTATCATTCAGAGAGTTTTATCATTGAGAGAGCATTGATCTTTTCATTGATCAAAGCATTTGGTTGTCATGATAGTTGCTGAACTGTGTTTCACCAGGAACAGCCTCACTTCCTAGCAGTAGGAGCTAGCCTCTCCATCTTGTAATACAGTGACAGTGATAGTAATGGTGTTGGCTGCCATGCTATTTCCATCATTTATTTGTTTTGTGCCAGCACTATATTAACAGTTTTATGTGCATTATCACATTTTAGTTGCACAAGCCTTTTTTAGAGATGAATCTGAGGCTCAGAGAGGTTAAGCTACTTGCAAAGGGTCCCCCAGCTAGTAAAAGGTGGATCAGGATCTCAACCACTTTACTGGGACAGTGCCCTAAAACTAGGATAACCTGAGACCCAAGTTAAGTTCAAAGAGCTATATTCAGCCCAGTATCCTTATGAACATAATACCTGTTATTAATAGCAGTGGGAACATTGACAAACTAGAACTTAGAAGACACTTTATAACATGATATACTATACATGTGTATATGCTCAGCTAATCTTTACAGCCCTCTGAATTAGGTACCACTATTACCCCCACTTTACAGATGAAAGCTCAAAGAGGCTAAACATCTTGCCCAATGTCACTTACCTCATAAGTGGTGAACTCAGGTGGATCTGGAGCCAGAATCCATGTTCTTGAGTCCTACACTATTTCTTTAAAGTCAAGTTTTCCAGGGAAGTCAGGAGGATCTTTACTTTTCTTCCCCATCTTGGACTCCACTATAGCAGGAAAAAAAAATCGGCAAAAGAGATGTCCACAAATGGGAGACTGGCATATACCAATGGTTAAGACCTGGGCTTCAGAGTCGGAGGGATCTCTGCCAGTGAGGAACTTGAGAACGTACTTGGATCCCTCCAAACCTCAGTTTTCTCACCTGGAAAAAGGGAGAGCGTCTGCCTCCTTGGGCTGTGATAGAGATTGGAGAAGGCAACATTGTGGCCGACACTGTGAACTGAGCCCCTGGACCATTCTGAGTTCTTCATAAATGGGAGTTGATGAATTGAAGGGATGGACCATTCTGAGTTCTTCATAAATGGGAGTTGATGAATTGAAGGGAAAGAAATTAGAACATATTCTTTTGGATGTGTGTGGTAGGTCCTGCAAATGCCCCAGTCCATATTCGTCCCACTCACCTCCGAGTTTACCTGTGGTGGGCAGTTCCCACGCAAGCTAACCTCTTTGTACCTCCAGTGCTCTCATCTCTCTGCATCTGTGCTGGAGGGTGTTCTCCAGCATTGCAGGAGTTTGTTCAGCCCACATGACAGATGTTTAACACCCCCAGGAGCAGCCCTTAACCAGTGAGAGAGGGAGTCAGTGTATAAATAGGCCTGGCTTCCCCATTGCTCAGTGAGAAGACTTGGAGGTGTGTTCTACCTCTCAAAGGGCCTTTCACAGGATTGAATACTAGTTGCTCACGATGATACCCATTCATTAGCGCACCCTTTACCGACTTCTCGCTTTCTAGTTTATCCCTTTTAATTCCAAGCATCATCTCCCAAAAGTCCTCGTCTTGGAGCCATAATAGTTTGAAGCCTGGGGGGGGGGGGGGGG
>NC_058403.1:205456618-205480871 GCF_002201575.2 Neomonachus schauinslandi
GGGGGTGTTAGAGATTTCAGCACCCTGGACAGCGCACAGCACACTTCACCAGATAAAGACGTCCTCCTTTCTCCCTCCGCCCCTGACTGGAGTGGGGAGGGGACTGAGTGAGGACCAGATGGCCAGCTGACATTGCTCCATACTGAGCTTCTTGGCCATTTTCCTTGTGTGGCTGGAGAAGACCTTGCCATCCATCTCTCAGCAGGTTTAGGGGCTGATCGAGGTCTTGTCCTCTTGAATTGCTATGACAAACACCAGCCTGCCTCCAGAGAGGCATCTGGCCACTGCCTCTACAGTTTGCAGGGCAAAATGACTCCTCTCTTCTCACCAGGGCAGGGAGGCTGATGCCTGGCGGGCAGAGGAAATCTCAGCGGAACGGGAGGCAAGTGGGTGCCTGGGGCTGAGGCAGAGGCTGCCAAGTGAGAGACACTGCTTTGCTTTATGCAGGGAAGAACTACAGGCATTGGAGATGCTCTGTTGTTACAGAGGTTGTAGAAACTGGACAGTCTTCTCTCCAAGCAGGACCTGGGCCTGACTCAGAGACCACAAGCCTTCGCCTTCGGTGCGGTCATGTAGTAGAATGGTAAAGCTGAGGTTTGGGGGGCGGGGTCTAGGAAAATCAAAGCCCCATTTTTCTTGACTTCTCTGGCTATAATGAGCCCTTTGGTGATACCTGCCAATCTCAAAGGTTTAAATACCTTCTGTACCTATGTTCCCCAAACTTAAGTCTTCTGCCCAGAGCTCTCTTGCAGTCCCCATGTGGGGAGGAGTCCACAGACATCTCACACTCAAGATGTCCAAAACTGAACTCATGTGCATCCTTCTCATATCTCTCTTCCTGTCTTTTTACATCATTGGATGGCATCCTTCCAGGGGCTCTGGCTAACAATCTTGACACCTCCTCCCTCATGGTCAATCCTTTTGCATATTCTGTAGGTTCCATCTTCTTCCACCTCCACTGCCACCAACTGGGCTGAGCCATCATCATCTCTCAGCTGGCTTGTTGGAGCAGGCTGTGCCCAGGTCTCTCTGCTTCTGCCCTCCTCCCCCATAGCCTGTTATCAACACAAGCAGCCAGAAGGATCCTTTTAACACATAAATTAGATCAAATCACTCTTCTGCTCACATCTTTCTCATGGTTCCTGTCTCACTCAGTGTAAAAGCAAAAGTCCTCATCACAGCCCACAAGGACCTGCATGATCTGCCCCCGTCACCTCCCACCCTCATCAGCAGCCACACTCGCTCACTCGGCACCAGCTGCACCAGGCTCCTCGCTGCTCCTTGAACACTTCAGGCACGTTTCCACCTCAGGGCCCTTGCACTTGTAGTGCCCAAACCTGGTATGCTCTTCTCAATCCATTTCCTCATCTTTAAGACTTTACGCCAGTGTCCCCTGGCTCCTTATCTACAATTCCAACACGTTTGACACTTCCTGTCTTCTCTTCTATTTAGATTCTTTTCTGTGCACTTGGCCGCTTTCCGACAAACTAGATATTTTACTTTATTTTCTGCCAGTCTCCTCCACTAAGTAAACTCCCTGCAGAAGGGGATTTGGTTTTTTCGCTCATGGTGCTATTCCCCCATGCCTAGAATAGTGCCTGGCACACAGTAGGTGCTCAACAGATGTTTTTGACAGAATGACTGAGTCGATGATACCTATAACCTGCCAATGTTGAGGGAAGTATCAGTGTATAATAAACTGGGGCACCGAAGCCCCTTCCTAAGTGCCCCTGCATTTCACGGCATCTAGATCAGATGATGCAGTTTTGAAGGGCAGTTGGAAGTGTCAACTTAACTATTATATGTACTGCAGCTATGATAAGCCCGCCCATTGGTTGTGGTCCTGCCCCAGGAATTATGGCGTGTCTTATGTGTTGAGCTCTCAATGGACTAAAACACCTCTGGAACCAGCTTTGTTAGCTACTTTGCACTAATAAAGTGGCACAAGAATGAACAGGTTTGAGTGGGGGGGGTGGTCTGGGCAGGGGTGCGTTCTCAGGCCTACTGTGTATGGTTGTGCAGGTTGCGCACTGAACCAGACAGCTGGAGTATATTTTCTAAGTGTGTAACTCGTCTACATTTAAACTTCTTTCGGAGACATCACAGGCTAAAAAGTATCAAATACTTCATGCCTGGGAGTCTTTCCACCCTAAGAAGCTTTGATTTTAGGAGTCACGTTTTTTTGTGGTGCCGAAGAGACATGATTGGTGCCGAAGGTCATGGGTTGTTTTGTTTTCACTATTCACAGGCATATTTGGAGGCCACCCACAGAATTTCAGGGCATGAAACTCTGGCAGTAGGAACAGAGGAAGGAAGGAAACCTAAAACTCTTAAGTCCTGCTCTGAGCACTAAAATGTGGCTGGGGCTGCTTTCCTTTGCTTTACATTGGTATGCCAGGGACGTGATGTTGAATCATTATAAGATTGAGAGGACAGGACGGATCAGACTGAGAGGTCTTTGTAAACTAGACTGATGAGTTTTGATTCATAGGAAATAGCCCTGGATGTTTTCAAAACAGAAACTGTGAAGTGTGTAGCAGAACTGCATTCTATGCAAATCTGACTTATACAAAATCATTGTTATGTAATTGGCACACATAGAAAAAGAAAAAGGATGAATATAATAATTAAATAGTGAGGTCATTTCTACCTGCCATTGCATTTAGTGAGTTTTTTCCAAGGAATGAACATGATTCATGTTCTTCCTAGAACCCAGTATATCAGCTAGGAATGTTTTCTCTTCAAGTAACAGAAGAGACATCTAGAAAGGGCTTTAGCATTAAGTAGAAATTTTTGTTACCTGACTTAGAAATCCACAAATCTGTAGACCGAGATTAGTTGAATGGCTCAGTGATGTCCTCCCACCCCCCTCAGTAAGTTGAATTTTGAACTCATGATTTGTTGCCCCAAGGTGGCAAAATGGCTGCCACATCTCCTCTCACAGCCTCATTCAAAAGCAGGAAAGTAATGACTGGGAGAGAAAACTCTCACTGGAGACTTTTCATTTTTATCTAGGAGAAACAAATCTTGCCCAGAAGTTCCCAGCAGGTTTCCTTCTACATCTGATTGGCTATACCTGGGTCATATGACCATTTCCAGCTTCAGGGCAGACCAGAAACATGTGTGTCTGGCATTTTTGACATTTTATGGGAGGCTAGTTCTGCTTGTAAGAAAGATGAGGGAGAGGGAAATGGCTGTTGGGACAGTTAGCGGTATCTGTCACATGAAGCATACTACTGACATTCTTTTATATCATATATTACTGTCCACATTACACATGCTTATTACTGCCCAGCCTTATATATGCAAAACCATACATATTGTACTTATGGATGATTTAAAGGTTTGTTGAGGGTGTTTTTTGAGTCTATGCAATTTTTCCTTTGTGCACTTACTTCAGAATCAGAACTTAACTCTCCCATGTAAGACAAAACATCACTTTGGGGATGTGGGTTCAATTCCTGGCTCTCCTGCTCAGAAGATGTGTGACTTCGGGCAAATGATTTACTCTTCTTAGTCTTTATTTTACTTATCTGTTAAATGAGGCTCATGTTAATACTTACTTAACCCCACTGAGCTGAGGTGAAGATTAGATGGATAATTTTTAGCAATAAACTGTAGTCAAGAAGAGGGAGAGGGGAAAGAGGATTCTTGTGGTGGAGCAAGTCCTAGAATTGAGGTGATCCCATGTCTGGGATGATTTGGGATGATAATGGAAATAGGAAGGGAAGGATGGATTTAAGGACTCTTTCCCAGAAAAAAGAACATTCCAGAACATGATAATCAACTGTTGACTGGTATAATGGTAGTGCCATTGCAGGGGCAAGGGGCACAGGGCGCTTCTAGTGAGAATTTATTTCAGTCATGCCGAAGTCCCTGAAAGACATCAAAGTCGAAATGTCATTTAGACAGACGTAGTTAGGGTTAAAGCCTGCCTGGCCTGTCTGGCCTTGAGAGTCATCCACAAAGAGGTTGGTTAAGGCCAGAAAGTGCCTGAGCTCTACAGGCCTGGTGGTATAACGGACAGGAACATGGGGTCAGGGAGCACCCACACCGAGGGACCCGAGGGAGGAAGAGGATCAGGGAAGGAAACAGAAGATTCAGGGGACAGGTGGTTAGGAAGAGAGGCAAACCACAGTCAGCCACATGAGTTGCAGCCAAAGAGAGGTCTTCCCAAAGCTTTTGGGACTTTGTAATTAGGAGGAAAAGAGTGACTCTAATTAGAGGTTGTCCATAGCGGGGATGGGGATGCATGAAATCTTGGTGGCAAAGTTCTGATTGAAAAGCAAATGAAGGAGGAAAAGCTTTGGTAGTTTCTACCATCTGCACCAGGGTTTGAGGGTTGGGTGACCTCATTAGGGGACTAGCTTGATTTTCTGGGTCTTTTTCCTCTCCTTTACAAAAGTTTTTTTGTTTTTGTTGTTATTGTTGTTGTTTTATCAGGAGACTGAAATGGTGAGCATGTTTAGAAAGATGAAGAAAATGGGCATCACATATTATTATGTATCTCTTTCCAAATAAAATTCTAGTTACATCATACTGGAACATCTGGACAGATCTTCATGAAATGGGGAAGGTACATTTGGGATGGTTTTACTTGGTGATATATAGGAAATTCACTTGAGAGGCTCTGTCCCATAGAACTAGGATATGATGCATCAGGGCAGCAGAAATAAAGGTTCAAACTGGCATGACTTCTCGGTAGTGATATGTCTGGTGAATTTTGGTTTCAGAGGTGAGTCATACATCAAAAGGTACTCGGATAGTAGAGGCTTCAAGTTGCAACCTTGGTTTGCCAGTCAGCTTCTCCTTGTGCAGGCAACTCTAGAAGAGGGGGCAGCCAATACACACACACAGTGGTTAGGACAATGGGCTCGGGAGTTTGAACAGATTCAACACACAGCTCCGTTCCCAAGTTGTGTGATCTTGGGCACGTGACTGTGCCTTCCTGAGATCTTAGCTTGCTCACCTGGAAAACAGGATATCGTGCTCTACCTTGTAGAGTTGTTTGAAAGGTTTAATGAGCTCATGTCTGACACGTGGGGTGGTGGGTTTATGGATGGTATTTACTGAGGGATGGTTTGAAGAGAAAGGGAGAAGGGCTTTGGTGTTTCTGCGGGCCTCAGCTTGCTCATCTGTGAAATGGGAATAAGAGTTGTACCTACCTCAAAAGGTAGGATTCCATGAGGTAATACATGTAAAGCACTTAGAAACTGGCACAGAATAAGTGCTCAGTGCTGTTAGCTATTCTAACACTAATAACTATAATTATAATGATGATAATAATTATGAGTGCTTCTCCAGGCCCAGTTCCACAGACCGGTTAGTTCGCTGTAGAGAACATTGGCTCCTGATAATTTGGCATGCAACATCTAACCCCCTCTTCCAATCTGGGGAGAACCCCCCCCTTCGTGAGTAGTACTCCTGGATCACAGGGCTCCACACTCACTCACAAACCGAAGGTTTCAGGAAGGGGGAGTCATCCTCTTTCCACCCCTTGGTAATCAGGGCGTGTGGTTCAAACTCAACCAGTCACACACTCCCTGACCCAGGAATTGGAAAGCAAAATGTTTCAAACACGAAGGGATGATTCTGGTTCCTTCCTGGCAGCGTGCTGCCATGGGGGTTGTCGGTCTGGCTGCATTGCTCCTGCCCACTTTCCAAGTCCCCTCCTCTGGACTCCGGCTGTTTATCTGAGCTTCCTAAAAATCCCTTTGATGCCTAAGACAGACAGCTGGTTTCTGATGTTTGCAATCCAGAACTCAAACTGATGCTGGGACAAAGATTTGAAGGCCAGTAGCTTGTTTGTAGATCCCAGGAAACACAGATGGAGAGTAGAGGAGTGAGAGAGTGAAGAGAAGACAGCCAGTAAAGTTTACATTAGCCAGTGAGTTAGTGCCCTTGGCAGCTGGTGCTTGCTTCATCTCTCTGGAGAACTTTGGGATGCAAGTAGCACACGTCCCTTAGAGTTAGCTCACCTAAGGAGCAAGGACGCTGGGCTGGGAGATCCTCCTGGGGCATGAGCTCCCGGGCTCTCCTGGTTTGCCCTGTACTCAGACTAAGCATGCTTCTGTGGCCAGGACATCCTAGACGTTCAGAGTGAGTGATGTGGGACACGGGCACAGCACCCACAGTGTCTGTCTTGATGGCTATACTTAGCTGGTTCTGCCATGAGTTGTGGCTCAACTCCTTAGCTTTCCTGGTGAAGCATTTTGGGGGTCAGTTCATCTTTAGTCTGCAGCAATGAGAGGAAAACAAGGCTCACCCTGTTGGCCCCACATGGGAGGTGAGAACAGCTGCTCTTCAGGGAAGGGATAAAGGAGGGGCAGCTGAAAACCATTCCCTTGACCTTCGGGGAGTTTGGGCTCCACTAATATTCTGGAGACAGAGGACTCTCTCCTTCCTGGCCTGATGGGCACGGGACTTCTGTGCAGAGAAGAATAGAGGTCAGGTGAATAAAAGGCATAGAAAGTTGAAGCAGAGGAGCCAAAGAGGATCCAGGTGGGATCCGGGGTCCGAGATTGGGGATGAGTTAGCAACATTTTGCATTGTCTTTGGCTGGCAGTGATGAGTAGAATTTGTTCCAGAAAGGGAGAAATGAGCAAACTGGGCTTCTCTCATGATGAGGTGAGAATTGCATTAGCAGGGTAGTCTCTCCACTGAGGATGGCACAGCAACCCATGTGTTCACACCTGAATAAGGAAGAAGTGTTGTTCTTATGTTCCTATTGTGGAGTTCTTGTGTGGCCCAGAAATGGCGAGTAACAGAAGAACCAACCTGTGGTGGCTTAAACAGATGGGGGCTTATTTTTTGTCATATTACAAAAAGTTGGCAGTGGGTGTTGGTTGGCACACACTGGCATCTCTTGGCCAATCTCTTGGCTTTCTCTTGGCCTTTACCTCATGGTTGTAAAACGGTTGCTGGAGCTTTTACCATCATGTCCACTTACAAGGCAGGAAGAAGCAGGGACAAGATGACCCCATCCAGCTCTGCCAACTTTTACATCAGGCAGAGCAAAATCTTTCCCAGAAACCATCCACCGAGCTTCTACTTACATCTCATGGCCAGAAATACGTGCATGGCCACATCCAGCTCCGAGAGAGCCTGGGAAAGTATTTCACGTTTCTAACCATTCTAGAGACTGTTCTAACTTTTGATTTTGTATATGATTAAAGAGTATATTTAAAGTCGAATGTTTTATTTTAAAACTGTCTTCATTCACCTTATAATCATCTCTTCTGTATGATTCTTCATTATCAGCTATCTATTGCCATGAGAGTGCTGTGTAACAAACAGTGCCAGAACCCAGTGGCTTAAAAGGACAGCATTTATTTAGCTTATGGTTCTGAGGGTTAGCAGTTCAGTGGGGTGCTTCATCTGATCTCAGATCGGCTCATTTATGAATCTGTGGTCAGCTGTGGGGCAGCTGAGTGGCTCCCCTGTTGGCGTGTTGGCTGTCTGTAGGCTGGTCTAGGATGGCCTTGGCTGGGACCACTGTGCTCTGCTCCATGTGGTCTTTTCCTCCAGCAAGCTAGTGTAGGCCTGTTCATATGGCAGAAGCAGGGTTCCTAGGAGAAAGAGGGAGTACATAGGCCTCTGGAGGGCTAGTCCCAGGAATGTGATGTCCTCACTTTGGCCACTGGTGGCCAAAGCAAGCAGTGAGGCCAGTCCCGATTCAAGGGGTGGGGCAAGAGATCTTATCTCTTGGTGGGAGGAGCGATACATCATATTGCAAAGGGTGTGTATCTAAGAAGTTATTCACTGGGACCATTGAGACCCTGATTTCTGTTCCCTGAGGACTTCTTTGCTGACTTCTGTTAGTCATTGGTGCCACACCTTCTCCTTCCTTTTAATTCTTGACTCGTAGCAAGAAACAGGGATGACATGTTATTGTTACCGTGTCAGTCACACAGTGAAAAGGAGAGAAAGTGTCAGCAAAGGCTCTGTTGAGAGCCCAGGGCCCATCATACGGCCACCTGGGAACTAAAGGTGGGGAAGATCACACAGCTTTTATCAAATCCTGACTTGATACCTGAGTTTTGAGCCCTCATGGGCAGTTGAAGTGAGGGAGCAGATTTCTTGCCTGCTATGTAAACCCAGCACAGTTCACAGCCATGCAGCCTGGCTCCTTATGTCAACTGGGCTTTTGATTTCTTTCTTTTCTTTCTTTTTTTTTTTTTGAAATGTCACCTGCTCCTGATCAGAGCTGGATGGAAACCTCCTCCAATTCTGTCAGCTCAGGGGGACAGAGGCCAGACTGGCTGACATCTGTGCAGAGACCGTTTCCCCAGCCTTTCTTCATGTCCTAACTCTGTTTTGCTTCTGCCCTCTTTTTAAGCAACCTCCACCTGTCTTCCCTCCCAAAACTCCAGCTTTATGAGAACCCAGGCCAACAGGAGGTCAACCTCCAAGAAAGGAAATTGCCATTAGCTGAGCACCTGTTATGGGCCACGCCCCTTACACACCTCATCGCCTTCCCCACAGCTCCATGAATATTATCACAGTTGAGGAAAATTAGATCCAGAGAGGAAGAGTCACTTGTCCGAAGTCACACGGATGGGAAGTTCTGGAGCCAGGACTTGGATGCAGATCCACCCCGCTGCAGAGCCAGGCTTCCTTCTGTTCACAGTTGCATTTTATTTATTTATTTATTTATTTATTTATTTATTTGACAGAGAGATAGAGAGCACAAGTAGGCAGAGGGAGAGGGAGAAGCAGGCTCTCCGCCGAGCAGGGAGCCACACGTGGGGCTCGATCCCAGGACCCCAGGATCATGACCTGAGCCAAAGGCAGCCGCTTAACTGACTGAGCCACCCAGGCACCCCCACAGTTGCATTTTAGAGGGAGAAAATAGGGAGAGGGATGCCAGCTTCCTCCATCAACAGCTTCAGCTCACTCATCCCAGGACCTTTGCAGAAGCTGTTGCCTGTGTCTGGAATATGCTCTCTCCTCTGTGTCTAGCTAATTCTGATATTTAAAGTATTTAAATGTGATATTTAAAGTATTTAACAACTGGAATGACATGGGCACTGACCAGTTAGAAAGGAAGCTCCCCTTTTGTGCCAAGTGTAGACCTTTAGTTTGCTGCACCATAGGAAGGTCCAGGGGACTTGGAGGGGGACCGAGGTGCCAAGGGGAGCATTCACGGGACTCAAGGAAGTATATATTTACTGGTATTAACTATCTCTTCCTCCAGAAAGCCTTCCTGACCTCCCTACACCCTGCCTAGTATCAGGCCAGTGTAGGTCCCTTCTTTATGGGATCTGTATACTGGGTAAATCACCCATCTTCTTCCTCTGGAGGACAAAGACTGAACTCAGAGCCTAGTACAGAACCTGAGAATGATGCTCAGTAAACATCTATTGAATGAATGAATGAACGAATGAGTTCGTAGCTGGTGGTAGAAAGAACCATGCCCTTTGGCAGGTTTGCCCAGGCGTTGCTGAGGGATGGACAGCGGGAAGCATGGGACATCCTTAATTTCAGTCATGTTGCTCTGAAGCCTGAGAGAATGCCCAAGACGCGGGAACAGCGAAGGTCCCACTCTCAGTCTGGCCTCACTCAGGGGACTGTGCCTGCCGAGGGGCATCCTGGGAAGCCAAGAGCAGTGGGGGCTTTGAGAACACAGGGATTGGGGAACAGCCCCTAATTTTACATTTCCTACTCCTTTGTAAAGGAACGGGCAAGGCTTGCATGTTTTTAAACTGTAGATTCAACAGCAGAGCCATGATCAAGAGCTGGACCCTAGAGTCCTACCAATGTGGGCTTCCTCAGTGTCCAGCTTGGGGACCTGGGGACATTACAGATCAGCACTGACATTCACTGAGAGCTTACCATGTGCCCAGTGCTGTCCTCAACATCGAGTAGATTATCTCATTTAATCCTCCAAGTATATCCCTCTCTGTAGGGGCTGCCCTTGTCCCCATTATACAGTTGGGAAAACAAGAACAGGCCCGAGGAGGGCGCGTGGCCGGGCAGGAAGCCGGGTGAACCTGGGCAGCTGGGTCCTTCGTGCTCTCCTCCCCTGCTCTGCTGACCTCTGGTGAATCTTCTTGCCTCTCTGAGCCTCAGCTTCCTCATCTGCTTGTTGTACCTCATTTGCAGGGCAAATAATGGGGTCAGTAATAATGGGGACCACAGGTGAAGCGCTGGCTGTGGCCATGCTCTCTGCTGCAAGGACCTTTACAAGGACCATCCCATTCAGTCCCTGCTTCCCATGAGGTGCAAGCTGTCGTCCCCATTTTACAGATGAGAAAACAGAGGCTTGGAAAAGCTAGAGCATTTGCCTCAGGCCACACGGCTAGGAAGTGGAGGATTGGGATTTCAATGATGAAGCCTGACTCTTAAAGCCACAGTCAATAAATGGAACAGAGGATGCTGATTCCAGGATTATCAGATGCCAGAATTAGGGAAGTGAAGACTCCGCTTCCAGGCTGCATGACTTAGCTCCAAGAGGTCGTGGCTGGTGGACCTGCCAGGGAGAGTTTAGCTAGATACACAGCAACATTTTTCTTGCTAATACTACTACTACTAATAATAATAATTCCTCTTATTTACTGTGCATGTGCTCTGTGCCAGGGGCTGCCTGAGCCCTCTGCATCAGGCCTGTTCGCTCCCCTGACAGCAAGACCCGGGTGGACGCTCTGACCTGCACCCTCAGCCAGACCAAGGCCAGCCTTAGCCCATCTCAGGCCCTTGATCCAAGGCTCTTGGTACAAATCGGTTTCCATGTTTCTAGAGGTCCATCTCCAGCTGACACGTGAGGTGCTGAATCAAATATCACTCCTACAAAAAGCTTTCATCATTGTCACCCAGACCTGCCACCCTGTTTGTCTCAGAAAAATCCGTCCAGGGGCGCCTGGGTGGCTCAGTCAGTTAAGCATCTGCCTTTGGCTCAGGTCATGATCCCAGAGTCCTGGGATTGAACCCCATGTCGGGCTCCTTGCTCAGTGGGGAGCCTGCTTCTCCTTCTCCCTCTGCCTGCCACACCCCTTGCCTGTGCTCTCTCTCTCTCACTCACTGTCTCTCAAATAAATAAATAAAATCTTTAGGAAAAAAAAGAAAGAAAAAAAATCCGTTTGGGTGCTGGGGCCCTAAGCCTCAAGGGCTTCCTCTTTTTCTTCATTCCTCTTTTTGTCAGGCCCCACACCTAGCCTATTAGCGAATCTTGTTGGCTCCATCTTCAGAATCTACTCAGAAATCCACCCACTTCTTACCACCTTCATGGCCCCCTCTCGTCCCGCCCCCATCATTGCTCTCCCTGTATCTTGGTCTCTTAACTGCTCCCCTCGCCTTTTCCCCACAGGCTGTCCCCCTGACAGCAGCCAGAGGGCGCCTGTGAGCACCCAAAGGCGGCTGTGTCCGGCCTCTGCTCATAACCCTCCATGGCTCCCACTTCACTTGGAGGAAAAAACCTGTCTTCCCTGTAGCCCACAAGGCCCTACAAGCTCTGCCCCTATTTCCCGCCGGCTGTCCTCCTCACTCACTGAGCTCCAGCCACATGGGCCTCCTTGTTATCCCTTTTTAAAAAATATTTTAAAAATTTATTTATTTGAGAGAAAGAGAAAGCACACAAGCAGGGGGAAGGGCAGAGGCAGAGGGAGAAGCACACTTCCCGCTGAGCTGGGAGCCCAACGCAGGGCTCGATCCCAGGACCCCGAGATCATGACCCAAGCCGAAAGCAGACACTTAACCAACTGAGCCACCCAGGTGGCCCTCCTTGTTGTCCCTGAAACACATCAGGCATGGTCCAGCCTCAGGGCCTTTGCACAGACTGTTCCTTCTGCCTGGAAGGCTCTTCCCCCATGTCTTCACCTGACTCTGCCCTCATTTGCTTTGCTCAAATATTCTTCAGAACTATAACTTGCTCGCCCCTCTCCTGACATTCCCACTCCCTCTTCTCTGCTTTATTTCCCTCCACGCTCCTGATGAGCAGCTACCAGACCACATTTATTTATTATTGGTTGGTTATTGTCCAACTCCGCCATGAGAATCTCAGCCCCATGAGGGCAGGGACTTCTGTCTCTTGTATTTGCTGCTGTGTCCCAGACGTAGAACCAGACTTGGCACATAGCAGGTACTCAACAAATAATCCATGACATGAATTTTCCCAATAAAATGCTCCAGGGGCTTCAAGCCCCTGCCTCAATTAGTGCCTCCGAGGCACTGGCCCTTCTGTGCCCACATACACTGTTGTCTCTCCCTGGCTATCTTGTCTCATTGTTTTTCCTTTAAAAAAAAAAAAAGTTTAATTGTGGTGAAATACACCTAACATAAGATGTACCCTTTTAACCATCTTTAAGTGTCCAGCTCAGTGACATTAAGTACATTTGTATTTGTCATACAGCCATCCCCACCCTTCATCACCCAGACGTTCTCATCTTCCCAAACTGAACCTCTGTCCCCACGAAACACTAACTACCCCCCTCTCTCCCCCAGCCCCTGGCGCCCACCATCTACGTCCTGTCTCTATGGTTCTGACTCCTCTAGGGACCTCTTGTGAGTGCAGTCACGCAATATTTGTCCTTTTGTGACTGGCTTCTTCCACTCAGGATGATGTCCTCCGGATTCACTGATGTTGGAGTAGGTGCCAGCATTTCCCTCCTTTTTAAGGCTGAACCATATTCTATTGTATGGACATACCACATTTTGTTTATCCATTCATCCATCAGTGGATATTTGGGTTGCTTCTACCTTTTGGCTACTGTGAGTAATGCTGCTATGATATTTGCATGAGTGTGCAAGTAGCTATTTGAGTCTTTGCTTCTGGCTCTTTGGGGTGTAGACTGGAAGTAGACTTGCTGGATCGTTGTTCTGCCATTGTTTAAAAATCAAGATTTAACTCACTGGGGCCCTGAAGGTTTCACCGGCTAAAGCTTTTCTCTAACCTTTCGGAACTAGAAATAGGGGTGGGGGGCAGACAGCTCTTGCATCAGCTGTTTTTAAACACACGGGGAGGAAGATGGATGAAATCCCTTCCTTCCCACCCCACCTGCTGTGGTATCTCAGGGTACCCCTTGTTTGGGGAAGTGGCTGTGGCATCAGAGAGAAAATGTGTGGCATCTGAGACACAGTATGGCAAGTGGCTGGGAGCCCAGAGAAACCAGGACAGACACGCTGGGGACGTGGACTGGAGATGGAGCTAATTTTAGTGGCTGGAGAGGCTGCAAAGAGAGAGAAAGAGAGAGAGAGAGAGTGTGTGTGTGTGTGTGTGTGTGTGTGTGTGTGTGCGCGCGCACATGCGCACATGCGTGCACGCACAGTGACAGAGGCCTCATGGGGGAGGAGTTGCTAGATAAATCAGCTTGGACAAAGTAAAATAATGGGCAGGAGACCGAGACCCAGCCCAGGGGGTGGTCAGCACATCTGAAGGTGTAAGCCCCAGGGTCAAGGTGAGGGGTAGTGTTAGTCAATGTTCAGAATATAGAATCGATTGTATTTATGGAGGCTTGATCTGGGTGAGGCACTGTTCACCCATGTCATCCTGACCACCATTCTATGGGAGAGATATTGTTACTGTCTCTCTTTTATGAGTAGGGAAATTGAGGCATGGAACTAAATACCTTCCCCCATCAGAAGCAGAGAATGAGCCAAGCAGAGAGGTGAAAATGCACGGTCAAGGGAAAAATAAAGACAGATAAGAAGAAGGCTCTTAAGTCATAGGAGTTGGCTCTGAAATCCTTGAGGATAGTCAGGTTGAAGGGAAGAATGCAGGTGGCAGAAAGTGGCCGAGCACTGGATTTGGGAATCAGGATAGACGTGGATGAGAATTCTGGCTCTTCCGCTCACAGGCTGCGGGGCCGCTCTGACACTCAGTTTCTTTATCTGTGAAACAGGATGATGCCACCGGTCTTTCAGCATTACTGTGAGGATGCAATGTGCCCAGTAGGGGGCTTGCTCCAGAGTAAATTCTCAGTATATGGTAGTCATGGTTTTCCTTGTGTTTGGGGACAATATTAGTGGATAAAGGGGAATTTTTTAGGAGGGGAGGGGCAGTGGGAGAGGGAGAGGGAGAGAGAGAATCACAAGCAGGCTTCACACCCAGCGCAGAGCCCAGTCTCACGACCCTGAGATCATGACCTGAGCCAAACTCAAGAGTCGGACACTTAACTGACTGAGCCACCCACGCACCCCAAAGGGGACATTTTTTATTCACTCAAAAATTGCTTACTGAGTTCCTACTGCATGCCAGGCCCTCAGGATGTAGTGGTCAACAGGACAAGCCTGGTTCTTGCCTCTGTAGAGCCTCAGTATAGCCATATTGCATCCTCAGCTTAATCATTCTCTGAAATTGTGATAAGAATACCAGCAACTAGCACTTACTATGAGCCAGGCGCTATTCTGAGCCTTTTTAAAATAGTAGCTCATTTAATCTTCACAAAGAGCCTGTAATGTAAGAGCTGTTATAATCCACATTTTATATAGGAGGAAACTGAGGCACAGAGAGGTTAAGTAACTTGCCCAAGGCCACACAGTGAGCGAGCGAGTGATGGAGCTGAGATTCACATGCAGGAGTGTGGTCCCAGAGTCTGTGTTCTCTACCATTGTGCTTTCCTGTCCCTCTGATAGAAATAATCATTGGTCACTTTGAACAATTGCTATGTTTCCGTGTCCTTCACACACACCTCATTGGGCCTTTGCAACAATCCAGTGAGGCTGATTTTTAATGATCCCCATTTGATGGAGAGAGAAACCGAAACACAGAGAGGCTAGAAGCACCTTGTTCAAGATCCTGCAGTGGGGACTCAGGGATTGCAAATTCGGGGTGGCTTTGGACCCCACATCCCAGCCTCCAGTGATTCATAGAGAGATGGCTTTTGTTGGTGCCTTTATTCTGTTTTCTCTGCTTCTGTATGAAGATAAACACCCTAAGCCCCTTCACTGTAAACTGTGGGATATAATTAGTTAATGGAAGGTAAATGCTTTAGAGATGGAAATTGCTGGGCTTTTCTTCCCCCCTCGGCATTGTTGTCTGCATGCTAATACAGCACTATGTGTCTTCTGTCAGACATTTTAGACAAATTCTATTTTCCTCAAAATATTTTGCCAAAGAAAGTAGCAAGCGGGAAGGAAAGAGACACAGGCAGGGAGAAAAGAAATCCTTCTCTCGGGTTTAGATAGAACAGCAGAGTGTTTCAGAGCACCGATCTCAAGTTTGGTAGATGCTAGTTGGGGACTGACTTCTCAGCAGGCTGGGTGCCTCGGTTTACCCACTCGTCAAATGAGGAGGATCACCTGACCCACCTCTCACTGGCCTCTGGACTCTCTCGCTAGCTCTGTCTAATCTGCCATTAACCACACCCATTAAGTTTTCCGTCTCAGGCATTCGCTTTTTCATCTCCATGGGTTCTACCTGATCCTTTCAAACCGGCTTCATCTTTTATAGTAGACTGTCTTCCTCCAGCAGGATTTCTCCACCTCAGCGCTGCTGACGTTTTGGGCTAGATAACTCTTTGCTCTGAGGGGCTGTCTTGTGCACTGTGGGAGGTTGAGCAGCATCCCTGGTCCCCACCCAGGAGATGCCAGGAGCGCCGTCCCGCCTCTCCCAGGTGGTGACAACGAAAAATGTCTCCAGATACTGCCAAATGTCCCCTGGGTGTCAGAGTCCCCGCCGGCTGAGAATTGCTTTTTAGGTATTTTCAGGCGTGTTTTATATTTCCTCAAATATGGCACACAAATAATTCTTTCATAATTAGTGTCTGATAATGTAAATATCTAAATTCTTTATGGCTTTTCTTCCTGTCTCTTGTTTTGAGTGTTTTCCTATTCTTGTTTATGAAGCTCAACATCCTTGAGACGATGTTAGGGGGAATTCTCTGGGGCCTGAGATGAAGGTGTATCTTCCCTGGAAAATATGCATTTACTTCCTTCCAGGTGTCTGGGGTGCTCCCATTCCAAGGCCATCTTCAACTTTTGGACCACCCACTTGTTGAGAATTTAAGACACCAGTGTTTGCAAAGGCCAGCTTGTGGTTATAATTTTGCAGAGACTTTTATTTTTCTCCTTCTCTGCTGAGTGCCAGAGTAACTTTCTTGAAAATCTCTGGGGAAGAGAGGATGGAGTAAATTGGCTTCAGGTTTCTTACCCTAAAGCAGTAGCTCCTTGGGGCCCTATTCTAATTCAGGGGGGGTCTCCTTTTAGATTCTTAGTCTTCACGGACCTTGGGCTTTGCCTTTTGCCCCTGCTCCCCAAGAGGCCATGGACCTCGAGGCAGCCGTTTTCTGGGTTAGGCAGATGCCCTCGGAGCAAAAGTGGTTTTGATACTCTGCCTGCTTCCTGGAGGTTCCTGGTTTCACTTGAATTTGAGGCTGATAATTATCTAGTTAAATTGTCAGGCCTTCCATGCTTCAACACGAGGGTCTTTAGATTTTATGCCAGATTTGTGATTGTTTTCAGCAAGAGGGCCAGACTGATTACCGGGCCTGCTGTATGACCAGAAACAGAGGTCTGTCACGTGGATTATATAAAATAGCAGAGCATCGAGCGCGGTACTTGGCGTGCGTTGGCTGTTTTGATTGTTACTGAGAGGATGGTTGAAAGGGAAGGAAGAGCAGTGAAGTCTTGGTTAGGGGCATTTTCCTGCAGGGAAGGGCAAGGTGGCTGTAGGGTGGAGAAGTCAGAGGCAGGGGACACAGGTTTTCTTGGGTGGTGTTTTAGATTTTAGCCAATATTAGCCCAAAGCCTCCTTTATTTCTTGGGGTAGCTCCAAGTACCCAAAATTCCACATTGCTCCAGGTGGAGTTTCTAAAAGAAAATTCTCTTTGGGACTCAGTTCTGACCCATGCAGCGCTAGTCAGCTCCATTTTACCTCCTCTCCCACCACCACCCCTAAAATACACAATGTGCATGCGCGTGTGCACACACATGCACGCGCACACACACACACACACACAACCCCATCAACTTCATCTATGAGCTTAGGTGCTACAGCTTGTCCCCATTTCTGGCCAGACAGTAAAAAAACAAACTCGCTAGCTTTCCATCACACATTCTGCCATTAAAGTATGAAGCATACTGACTTGATCTCCTTTCTATCTTGTCCTCCATTCTCTGAGCTGCTTGGAGACAGGGACCAGTTTTGTCTGTTTCTGAATTCACTAAAGCCTGACAAGCAGGCAGGACTTCTGAAAATGGGTTGAATGGAGTTGCTTGCTCTTGAGATGTAACTAGAACAGGAATCTTATTGGCCTAAAGCAAATTTAAGGTTGTAAGACTATGTATCAGGGGTCCCCAAGACTACCTTCAGATTTGATGATTTGCTAGAGGGGCTCCCAGGACCCCAAAGAGCTACGATTCTCACAGTTACAGTTGATTACAGGGAAAGGATACAGATTAAAAATCTTCAAAGCAGAAAGAGCTAGGGCAGAGTCTAGGAGAGACCAGGCAGGAGCTTTCTGTTTCCCCATTCCCAGGGGAATCTGAGTGCTCATCAGCAATGATGGGTGACAACATGTATGGTGTGCTGCCAACCAGGGACCCTCACTCCAGCCTTGGTGTCCAAGGTTTTTGGGGGGTTTTTTTTTCATTTTATTTACTTATTTGACAGAGAGAGACACAGAGAAGGAGGGAACACAAGCAGGGGGAGTGGGAGAGGGAGAAGCAGGCTTCCCGCCGAGCAGGGAGCCCGATTCTGGGCTCAATCCCAGGACCCTGGGATCATGACCTGAGCCGAAGGCAGACGCTTAACGACTGAGCCACCCAGGCACCCCGATGCCCAAGGTTTTTACTGGGGCTCAATCACAAAGGCATGGAGCACCCATGTGACTGATTTTAACTGCTTGGTCACCAGCACCCCCAGGGATCAAAGAGATACAGCATGCCCCACGGCCCCAGGTGACACAAGCAGGCATTCACCATAAATCACATTGTCAGCATGGACTACCTGGCCCAAGGCCCCAAATATACAAAGGCACTTTTATCAGGCAGGATATTCCAAGGTTATCCCCCAGGAGCCAGTCAAGGGCCAGTCCTTTGGAATATGCATGGTTTGGATTATAGAATGTAAATGCCAAGTCATTCATCTCATACAGTCCTCCCAAGGGGATCGTTACGCTTAGCAGGGCACTTGAGACCCTTTGTCGTGTGACTCTTGCCCATTTTGCCAGTGTCATCTCTCCTCTCTAACACCATCGAACTTCTTTAAGGTCCTCTAGCATCCTGTGCTTTCTCTCACTGGGCAGCCTCAGGGGTATTCATCCTTCTCCATGAAATACTTCCTCTCTTCCTCTAACTCTCTTGCTTTCAGGTCCCAGAATCGGCATCATTTCCTCCAAAAGTCCTTCCCTGAGCCTCCAAGTCTGTATTAGGAGGCCTCCTTTTTCTCTGAGAATACCCTTCTACCAGATTTCTTAAACTGTTATATTAGCATTGATATTTTAATGATCTCCTTTCTTCCCATGAGACTGTGGGCTCCATGAGAGCAGAGTCCAGTCTGATCAGTCCATTGTCACATCCCCAGTGCCTGGAACATCCTAGGCACACAATCAGTGGTTTGTTATATTATGTGGTAATGCTATGTTGCTGTAACAAGAGTTCTCAAAAGAACAGTGGCTTGAAACAGTAAAGAATGTTATTTCTCCCTTCCAGAATAGCTCAACTGAGCCATACAGATTGGCAGGGGAGCTCTAATCCACAGAGTCATTCAGGGATCCAGGTTCCTACCCTCTTTTTGCTCTACCATCACCAAGGGCATTTGGCATCGTTCGCACAAAGCTGACTGGCAGAAGAAAGGGTGGAGGTGTATCCCCATCTCTGAAGTCTCAGACCCAGAAGTGGCCCCTGTCACTTCTGCTCACAAGCCATTGCTGGAAACTTAGGTGTGATCACACCTAGTTGCCAGGGATGCTGGGAAATATAGTTTTGTTGGGCAGCCAGCCAGGGCCAGGCTAATATTCTACCACCATAGAAGACAGTAGATTTTGATGAGTATTCAGTGGTTAATACCATATTTATTGAATACCCTGTCAAACAGGAGGTATCTCATATGGAGTTGCTTCAAAATGAATGGACAGTATTGGGAGCAGAGGCATATCACCTCATTTTTCTCTACCTGTATTGGTTTTCTAGAACTGCTATAACAAAGTACCACAAACTTGGTGGCTTAAAACAACAGAAATTTATTTTCTCACAGTTCTGGAGGCTAGAAATCTGAAATCAAGATGTCGGCAGTGCCATGCTCCCTCTGAAGGCCCCGTTTTTTGCCTCCTCCAGCTTCTGGTGGCTGCAGGCATTCCTTGGCTTGTGATCACATCACTCCAGTCTCTTTCTCTGTGGTTACGTGGGCCCCTTCTCTTCTCTTCCAAAATTCTCTCTGCCTCTTTATAAGTATACATGTGGCTACATTAAGGGTCCCCCCCCCAATAATTCAAGAATAAGCTTCTCTGGAAAACTTTAACTTAATCACACCTGCAAAGACCCCCTTTTTCCCCAATGAGGCCACATTTACAGTTTCCGGGGATTAGGATGTGGACCTGTCTTTTGAGGGGTCACCATTCAGCCCGCTTTGCCCAAAATGCACTTTGAAATTCAACTTCTGACCTCTGGGGGCCTGCCTTGTGTTTAATGCCAGGAATGTCCTGCCCCCAACATTTATTGTACTACTTGGGAAAGGTGACCTTCTGCAGGCTTCATTCTACTTGCATCATGCCAATCACTGTTTTCTAGACTTTACAGGAATTAACTGATTTCATTCATGGTTTTATCCACAGAGAAATTGAAACACAGGGGTTAAGTAACTCACCCAAGGACAACACAGTAAGTGGCAGAGACAGGATTTGAACGTGTATGATCCAACTCTACATATATGTTCTAATCCCCTCACAAGTGTTGTCCCAAACTTTCTGAGCTTCTGCTGTGCTAAGTGCCAGAAAGGAAAAGAACATGGGACCAGGAGAGCCCACAACGGAGCTGGGGTGGGGGTCTGCACCTTGATCAGAAATGCCCTAGGTCTTGTTTAGCTCCTTGTGCTAAATTAGTGGAGAAGCCCAAGCCAGTTTAGTCCCAGAAAGCTGGGCGTTTGCAGGCAAAGCCGAACCGGAGCAGAAACTCCGCCTTGCTGGCCCCAGAATGGGCTGTGGGTGGGCTGTTCCATTTGGGGAGCCAGGTGCCTCCATTCTTAGCCCTCAGTCACTCTCTCCTGCTGTTGCCACAGCCATTGGGCATGCAGAAACCCGGGCATGACAGCTTTCCTTCCCTGTCCCTGCCCAGCGGAGTGGAAGTCCCCCGGGACCCGGACACCGAGTGTGTGCAGGCAGCACAGAGCAGCACGGCTAATGCAGGGCTTCTCTCCAGCCCTCCGGATGCAAGCTGACAGATTGGCATCTGGCTGCCTGCCAGCGTCCAGCGTGTTCTTGGCAGTTGCTTTCTGACCTGGGCAAGTGACTGCCCACTCAGGGAGGGGATGATGGTCTCTTTTGAAAGACCGTGAGTTTTGAGGTGGTCATCGAAACCATCCTTGGAGACATTCTCAGCGCTGCACTGTCCATTTCAGTCACCACTAGCCATCTGCGGCTATCCAAATTTTTTTTTAGATTGAGGTAAAATGTACACAACACAAAATTTAACATTTTAACCATGTCTGGATTAAGAGTTCACTGGCATCAAGTACATTCACTCTGTTGTAAACCATCACCACCGTCCATCTTCAGAACTCTTTTTATTTTGCAAAACTAAAATTCTGTCCCCGTTCAGTATTAGCTCCCCACCCCCCCTCCCCCAGCCCCTGGCATCCTCCCTTCTACTTTCTGTTTCTGTGAATCTGATGAATCTAGGGACCTCGTGTAAGTGGAATTATACAGTATTTGTTCTTTTGCAAAGGGCTTCTTTCAACTAACATTATGTCCTCAATTCATCCGTGCTATGGCAGGTGTCAGAATTTCCTTCCTTTTAGGGCTGAATAATAGTCTGTTGTATGGTTATACCACATTTCGCTTATCCATTCCTCTACTGATGGGCACCTGGCTTGCTTCCACCTTTTGGCTACTGCAAACAATGCTGCTATGAACTCGGGTGTACGAGAATCGGTTCAAGTCCCTGTGTTCAGTTCTTTTGGATATCTACCCAGAAGTGGGACTGCCGGATCACATGGTGATTCCATGTTTCGTTTTGTTTGTTTGTTTGTTTCGAGGAACCAGCATCATAAAATTTTAATTAACTAAAATTAAGTTAAATTTAAAATTCGGTTTCTCGGGGTGCCTGAGTGGCTCAGTTGGTTAAGCATCTGCTTTCGGCTCAGGTCCTGATCTCTGGGCCCTGGGATCGAGCCCCGCGTCGGGCTCCCTGCTCAGTGGGGAGTCTGCTTCTCCCTCTCCCTCTGCCCCTCCCACCCCCCACTCGTGTTCTCTCTCGCTTGCTCTGCTCTCTCTCTCTCTCTCAAATAATCTTAAAATAAAATTCGTTTTCTCACTCCCACTAGCCACATTTCTAGTTCTCAGTAGCCACACATAGTCGGTGGCTACAGGATTGCACAACGCAGGTGGAGAACACTTCCATCCCTGCAGGAGGCTCTTTCAGCCCTGCTCCTGAGTCCCGTGGGAACCAGCACAAGCAGGAGAAAGTCACAAGCCAGAGTCCTCGCACCTGCCAGGATGGCCTATTATGGGAAAAACAAAAGACAACAAGTGCTAGCGTGGATGTGGAGACTTTGGAACCCTTGCCTACAGCTGGTGGGGATGCAGAATGGTGCACCCGCTATGGAAAACAGTGTGAAAGTTCCTCAAAAACTTAAAAATAGAACTATCATATGATCCAACGATCCCACTTCTGGGTATTTATCCAAAAGAATTGAGATCAGGATCTTAAAGAGATATTAACTCCCCAGTGTTCATTGCAGCACTATTCACAGTAGCCAAGGTCTGAAACAACCGAGGTGACAGTTGACAGTTGAGTGGGTCAAGGAAACATGATCAACGCATACAACAGAATATTATTCCGCCTGAAAAAAGAAGGGAAATCTGCAATATGCAACCACACGGATGAATCTTGAGGACACTGTGCTGAGTGCAATAAGCCTTGGAAGGGTGGTTGCCAGGGGCTGGAGTGGGGGGGGGTGGGGAGTGGCTAATCAGTGTGCCTAAAGTTTCAGCCAAGCAAGATGAATGAGCTCCAGAGATTTGCTGTACAACATTGTACCTAGAGTCAACAATAATGCACCGTGCACTTAAAAATTGGTTAAGAGGGTAGATCTCGTGTTTAGTGTTCTTACCGCAATAAAAATAAAATAACAACAACAAAAAGAATTCTTAGAGCAAAACAGAAGGACATAGGCCAAGCTGATGAGAGACTCATCTTCTAGCTCCAGATCTGTCGCTTACTTGCTAGGCGACCTTGGACAAGCTTCTCAGCGCCTCTGGAACTTTTTCCTCATTAGTAAAATCGGGAGACTGGGCTCTGAATGACAAGGCCCCGTGTGGTTCTAAATGTATCGCTCACCGGCTCTGGACACAGAGAGGAGAACCTTGTCAGTCCGGCTGTGACATGTGGGCATCTCTGCCTTACCTTGGGGTGATAGAGCTGGCATGTAGAGGGTTCAGAGGGAGCTTACAGGGGACTTCTGGGATTGTATCCAGTGCCATTCCTTACACGCCTTTTAACATCTGTACCACCTCCTTCCACCCCACGCCACACCCTGTCTCCATCTCAGAGAAAGATAGGATTTTCCATGCCCCCAATTCTGTCCTTACTCCTGCTTCCCTCTCTAGCCACTGTCCTGACTCTCTTCAGCTTCCTGAGAATGTGGCCCACATTCTATGTCCGTGTCATCCCAGCAGCCTGTGTTCCCACACTCCCCAAGACGCTTTGGGAAGGAAAAAAGTTCCCAGTGTGTAGGCCAGTTGTCTTATTCAGGCATCTCAGAACTTCTCGTTCTTGAACATTTAGAGGCATGCTGACACTCTCTTTGTTTCAGCTCAGTGATGCTTCTTGGCTTGCATTTCTTCTTTTCTAATGACTCCTTCCCAGCCCCCATCGTGGGGTCATGAGGGTCTTCTGTCCACCTAGGGGACACCCTTTTCATAGCACACACGATCCCCAAGCCATGTCTGACAGCCCCAGGGTTTAAACCCTTCATTGCCTTCAAGGTACGGTCCACAAACTCCTTAGCCTGGCTCTCAGAATCAGCCTTATCTGGTCTCCACCTGCTCTTCCATCTCCCTCCCACTGCTCACTTCTCGTGTTCTCTACCATCCCCCGTGCACACAGCCTTCTCATACCTCCAGGCATGAGCTCATGGTGAGATAGCCCCCTAGGTCACCCTCCTCACCTCTTCATTCAGGGGTTATCTCCACTCCCTGGAGCTGAGCTCCGTTCCCTTTGTCATGTCCCAGAGCGAGTGCTGTATACATAGAGCAGAAGTTAAGAGCCCATACTCTGAAGTCCGGCTGCCTGGGTTCAAATCCCAGCTCTGCCACTTACCACCTGTGTGTCCTTCAGCAGGTTACGAGCCTCTTTGGGCCTTGGTTTCCTCATCTGTGGAATGGAAATAAATAAGAGTAGCTTCCTCATAAAGTCCTTTTGAAGACAAAATGAAACAATATGTGTAATAGTGTTAGCTATTGTTAGTATGACATTTAATACAGTATTTTGAAAGGGAAGGAAACATGTCACATTTCTTTTTATATCTGTGCCCCGGATACTAAGAAAAGTGACCAAAAGAAGAAAAGGAAAATGACTAACAGGTAGTAGGTGCTCAGTGTAAGTTAATTAAACTAAACCGAATTATCATCTGTACACACTGACAACACCTGTTAGGATAGGGTAATTGCTGTACCAAACAACCCCCGGGTCTCAGTGGCTCGAAGGACTGTTCCTTGCTTGCATCACAGTTTGATCAGAAGGGGGAGGTTGGGCTGGGCTCCACGTAGTCATACAGGGATCCAGGCTCTAGGCACCTTGTGGTTCTGCCATCCACAAGGGCCATGGAGTCCTCCTCTGGATCCTCTACAGTTGGATGCAGATAAGAGAAGAGGGAAAGAGTAGAGGGTCTTCAGGAAGTTTTAGGGGCGAGGCTCTGGGAATGGCTTCCATCACTTCCTCCCACATCCCGTTGGCCAGACTGTCTTACGACCCTGTCCTGATGCAAGCAGTGGTGGGAAACATAACCTAGCAAGATGCCCAGACAGACAAGGATGTGGAAACCGGGGGCGCCTGGGTGGCTCAGTTGGTTGGGCGACTGCCTTCGGCTCAGGTCGTGATCCTGGAGTCCCGCGGGATCGAGTCCCGCATCGGGCTCCCTGCTCGGCGGGGAGTCTGCTTCTCC
>NC_058403.1:205480881-205522114 GCF_002201575.2 Neomonachus schauinslandi
TCGAGTCCCGCATCGGGCTCCCTGCTCGGCGGGGAGTCTGCTTCTCCCTCTGACCCTCCCCCCTCTTATGCTCTATCTCATTCTTTCTCTCAAATGAATAAATAAAAATCTTAAAAAAAAAAAAAAAAAAAGAATGTGGAAACCAGAAAACATCTAGTCAGTCTGTGTTGTGACCCCTACCTCCAGGCCTGTGCTCAGTTTTCTCTGGGGAGCTCCATGGCTAAGCAACAGACAACTCAAATCACTTAAAACCGCAGCCTGTTCTCCTTCCCCTCCTACTCAGTGGCACCACACCCACCCCACTTACCCAGACCAGGAACTTGGACACCATCATTGCCTTCTTTCTCTCCCTCCCTCCCCTCATCCACATGAAATCTGTCAAGCCCACCACCTGAATGTGTCTGGGAGGCATGCGTCCATTTTCCTGCATCCCCTGCCCTTCCTGAGTTCAGGGTTTTCATCCTTCACCTGGACCACCTGAACCTGTGACCACTGTCCCGTTGGGCTTCCACTGCCAGCATCCTTCCCCCCACCCCCTCACCCACCGTCTGAACTTCTGACCAGACTGTTTTCGTCTAAGAAATTTAAGTTTAGTCAAATCACTTCCCACTTCAGAAACTGAAATCGTGGTCTTCAAACCCCTTTAAATCAATGGAACCCTTTCTCCCAAATTAATCTTATCTTTAAATAAACTTCTAATTTTAGGGGTGCCTGGGTGGCTCAGTCAGTTAGGTATCTGACTCCTGATTTTGGCTCAGGTCATGATCTCAGGGTCATGAGATCAAGCACCATGTCAGGCTCCCCGCTCAGCACAGAGTCAGCTTGGGATTCTTTCTCCTCTCCCACTGCCCCTCCCCCCTCGCTCCCGCACACATAGACTCTTTCTCTCTCAAAAAACCAAAAAAATAATAATAAAAATAAATACGGGTGCCTGCATGGCTCAGTCGGTTAGGTATCCTACTCTTGATTTCAGCTTAGGTCGTCATCTCAGGGTCATGAGTCGAGCCTTACATCAGGCTCCTGGCTCAGCACAGTGTCTGCTTGTCCCTCTCCCTCCCCCCATTTGCACTCGCTTGCTTGCTCTCTCTCAATAAAATAAATAAGTAAAATCTTTTTTAAAAATAAAAAAATAAACTTTGAATTTTAGGATAATTTTGGATTTATAGAAAGTTTGCAGAGATAGTACAGAGAGTTCCTGTCTACCCTTCACCCAATTTCCCCAGTGTTATTACCATCATACCTTACCGTCACAGTACCCTTGTCAAAACTAAGAAATTAACTTCAGTACATTACTATTAGCTGAACTTCAGAAGTGTTACTCGAATCCCAATAGGTAAAGCAATAAAAAAGGAGCTTTGAAGCAGAAAAGGACTTTCCAGAAAGTTGTGCCTGCCCAGTCTACACCTCAATTCCCCTTGCCCGTGAGGTGGTCCCTGTGGCACCTCTGAGGAGCCCAGTTTGAAGTCACTAACCTCAGGACAAAAGACAAACTCTTTGTCGTGACCACACTGGCCCTTGCTTAACTCATGGTCTTCTTTCTCATTGTCCTCCTTCTTTCAGTCTTTCAACAAATATTTACTGAGCATCTGCTGTGTGGAAGGCCATTTTCTAGGTGCCAGGAACACAATACAGTTTCCAGAATTCATGAAGCTGATAATCTAGTAGAGGGGAGACAAACCATGGACAATAAACTTAATAAATGAAATACAGAGTAAATAAATCATGATGAGTGATATAGCGAAAAATATAGCCAAGAAGGAACAGAGAGAATGTTGGGGTAGGGGTGCAATTTTAATTAGGATGGGCAGGGAAGCCCTGACTAAGGAAGTAAAAAGGATTATTCTGCCTATTCTGTGTCAAAAATAGACTGAAGGGATTGTGGAGGCGGGGACACTAATTGGGAAGTGACTGGGAAGATGGATTTGCCATTGACTGTGATGGGAAGGGGGTTGGGGGGCAAATTAGTAGCTGAGCTTCGGACACGCTAAGTTTTTCCTGCCTGCTAATGAGGGAAGCTATTGTGTTGGAGTTGAGTATTTGGAGTCTGAAGTTCAGGAACAGAAGACAGGCCTGGAGATACAAATGTGAGAGTCATCCGCCTGCGGAGGTTATTTTTAGCTATGAAAGTGGATACGGAAGTGGATGTAAGGGGCACCAAGCACTGAGCCCGGGCTGGCCCTCCATTGTTAAGGAGGCTGGGGAGATGAGGACAGAATAGCACGAGAGACAGAGAAGGAGCAAATGAGGGGAGTGTGGGTCCTGGACGCCACACAGGGGAAGTGTGAAGGCATTTTGAGTAGGGGGGAATGATCGATACTGTCCACCGAGGCCAATGGGTGGATTCAAATGAGAAATGAGAATTGACCGATAGATTTAGCAGCATGGAGGTCTTTGGTGATCCTCGCCAGAGCTCCTTTGAGCAGAGGGAGAAGCAAAGGCCCTTAGAGGGATTACTCATGGTTCTCATAAAGAGTTTTGCTGTGAAGGGGAGAGGGGGAGAGATGGGATGTTAGCTGGTGGGAAAAGTGGAGATCAGGGGTTTTCTTTTTCAAAGAAAAGAGATATGACAGCAGATTTTATGCTGATGGGAATAACCCAGTAGGAAGGAGAAACGCAGAGATGCCAGAAAGAGAGGGTTGGCAGGAGGGATCTCTCCCAGTGGACCGGAAGGGATGGCATTTGGTGCGGAGGGTACACAAGTCATCTACAGCCACATGAGGGAAGGCACCGCATGGTTACAAGTGCTGGGGCTGGGGAGTGGACGTAAGGTGGGGGCCCATGGAAGTTCTGTTTTAATGTTTCTATTTTCTTACAGTTTATCAAGGAAAGTTCTTTTTTTTCTTTTTTTTTAGAGGGAGGGAGGGGGAGGGGGGGCAGAGGGAGAGGGAGAGAGAGAATCTTAAGCAGGCTCCACTCCCAGCGCAGAGCCCAACATGGGGATCAGTCTCAAGACCCTGAGATCATGACCTGAGCCGAAATCAAGAGTTGGATGCTTAACCGACTGAGCCACCCAGACGCCCCTCAAGGAAGTTTCTTGAACAACAAAGTCTAGTGCATTCAATATTTGTGGGGTGGGTACTCCAGATCAGGCTGGCACTGGTAATACAGCTGCTAACAAAGGCATGGCTGAGCCTCTGCTGTATTCATACTTCAAGTCCAGCAGAGATGCCACACCATGCACTCATGGGTCTGTTAGACCAGCCATCTCCAGTGTCAGCCATGAGTGATGTTCATTTCTTCCTCTCCCCCGTCTCCCACCACTTCATCTTCCTCTTGCTGGATTTTAAGTCTTTCGACCCCCACTCTTTCCAGAACTCTCTTCACCCCTCCCTACCGTGATTCCATCCCCACCCCAAGGCCAGCACGCTATCTATCATTCGGGGAAGCAAAGTTCCAAAGAATCAAGATTGTATCAATGGGCCCGTCTCCGTGGCAACAGTCATGAATGAGCCAAGCAAGGTAACCCTGGAGATGGCGTGAATGAGAAGTGGTCCGTTGCCACAGAGACGTGCTGAATGGAAAGGCCCCCACTAGCAGGGATACGTCACTGAGATGGAACTGTCGGCATGAAGTCGGTGTGCCTATTTTCAACTCGGAGTTACAAAAATACATTTTAAAAAAGCTCACGATCCACCTCGTTCCTCTTCTGTGCCTCCCACCCCTTCTTTACCCTTCATCCTACCACTCAACCGGGGCTCACCAGGCCTCTTTCTAGCCCCTCGAGGACATCCTGGGGACTGCCACCTCACCATGCGTCTCCCTCCCCAGGCCAAGTTGGTACTCCTTTGACCAATTCCTGTCTGACCTTTTGAAACCAGCAAGGTCCTCGGAAGCCAGGAGCTGATGAAAAGAACACAGACTACATTTGGAGGGCAAGAACAGTCCATAAACTGGACCAACTCAGCCCCCATCTGTGGAAGTGACCTCATTGGTTAGACCGGTTCTCCATCAGGGAGCTGACCTCATAGCCCCTGCACAGAGGTACAGTCTGATTACGCGGGCGATGTTGAACACGCCCTCAGCACCGCATGGAAGCAGCAGGAGAAACTAATCATTGTGTTTGCCTTTGTAGGGCGAGTCTGAGAGACTTGGCATTAGCTATACAGAGAAAACTTATCTTCCACAGTAAATGCACTATGTTTTCCTGAATTGCATACTATGTGTGTGCATTATCTTCCACAAAACCAGCAGAGAATGGTCATTAGTCTTAGTCTACTCAGGCTGTCGTAACAGAATACCATAGACAGGGTGGCTTATAAACAACAGAAATGTATTCTTCACAGTTCTGGAGACTGGGAAGTCCAGGAACAAAGCACTAGCAGATTCGGTGTCTGGTGAGAGCCCTCATCCTGCTTCACAGATGGGTCCCCTTAGGGTCTCTCTACCCACCCCACCCTGATCTAATCACCTCCCAAAGGCCCCATCTCTAAATACCATCACATTGGGGGTTAGGATTTAGAAAAACATAGGTGAGCAAAATATTTTCCTGATGGGAAAAATGAAGCCCAGAGAAGTTAAGTGACTCACCCAAGTGGCAGAGCCGAGACTGAAAATTAGGCAGCCTGGATGCAGAACTTAGGCAGAAAAAAACAGAATGTGACCGGAGCTGTGTGTGTGTGTGCGTGCATGTGTGCCTATGAGAGTGTGCATGTGCTTGCATGCTGGAAGAGGAGAGCGGCAAAAGAAGAATCTGCAGGAGGTCAGTGGGGACCAGGCCATGTTTTGAGGGGTTGAGACTTGAATCTAAAGGCACAAGGGAGCCATGGAAGGATTCAGACAAGGGGTGGATATGATCAGATCTTTATTTAGAAGGTTTACCCTGGTTGCACCGTGACGGCCGGAATGCAGGTGTATGTGAAGGGGTCCCCCTGCCTAGATGCAGGGTTGTCTACCACCCTCTCTGCCCAGCACATATCAAGGGACCGACTGGATGTGGCCAAATTGAACAGTCCCACTTGGAGGTCAGACGGTGGATATGGAGTGTATCAGCCTCTTGTCCTGCTCAAACCCTGAACTGAAGCAGTCCTGAACTAATATAAGGGTCTGTTTCCCTGCTTTGTAAAGCTATCTTGTAGAAGACATCCGCCCAGTGGTGCTGGTGTGGGCAGTGAGAGAGGAAGACCGTGCAGATGAATCCTGACTCTGCTACCTCCTGCTTGTGTGACCTTGGCCAAGTCAGCCAGCCCTTCTGTGCCTCAGTTTCCTTACCTATAAAATGGGCCTGGTAGTAGCCTCAGGGGGTTGCAAATGTTGTAAAATACACAGAACATCATTATAACAGTGAGGATGATGAGGATGCTGTTTCCAGCTCCCTCTCTTACAAGCTGTGTGACTTGAGGCAGGCTCCCGAACCTCTCTGGGCCTCATTTGCTTCATCTGTTCAGTGGGGATAATAATACTCCTCCTTCCTACAGTTCTGAAGAGAATTAACTGATATAATCCATGTGAAGCTCTTAGAAGAGGGCCCAGCTCCTTGTAAGTGTTCAATAAATATTAGAGACTGTTCATGACAGCAATAATAATGCGTTCAGATCACCTCCATCATCATCACTGCTACTAAGGGCCTCTCTCTCCCTGCCCTGCCATGTCGTCAGTTTTCTCGAATGGAATTCCACACATGTCCCCTCAGGGTGGCCACATTTGGCGTCAGCGATCTGCCCCTGGGTACTACTGTTAGCTCATCTCTGGAAAGCACTTTAGAGCTACACATGCTTTGCAGATTGGAAAGATCACTGGGCTTGCATGATATTTTTTTTTTAAGATTTTATTTATTTATTTGACAGAGAGAGACACAGTGAGAGAGAGAACACAAGCAGGGGGAGTGGGAGAGGGAGAAGCAGGCTTCCCGTGGAGCAGGGAGCCCGATGCGGGGCTCGATCCCAGGACTCTGGGATCATGACCTGAGCCGAAGGCAGACGCTTAACGGCTGAGCCACCCAGGCGCCCCTGGGCTTGCATATATTGAAGCCAGCATTAAATCCTCGTGCCAGGCAGGTGGAGGACAGGCAGGGTAGAGCTCTCGTGCTTTCTCCTCCTGACCACCTCTGTTTTGCTCTGGGCCATTTCCTGTCCTGTTTGAGGCAGGCTGGGCACCTTCCTGCTTTCAGCTTCCTTGAGAGAGGACATCTTCCTGATGGAAGACCTGGGAGCACACGCCTGGTACCATCATTTCAGCACCGAGAAGCTTGTCCTCAAAATTAGCAGGAGTCATCGGAAGGCCACTGCCAGCCCTTTAGAACCCAACACACGTTTCCGCAGGTGGCAATGAGCCTGGATCTGGTGCAGGGCTCCGCTCTGCCCTCAGGTAGCCTGCTCATTCTCCTGAGCTTTAGGCAGGAACTGTGATAATTATTTCTTTCACAGACACTTATATAGTACTTACTGTGAGCCTTACCGTGTGTGTGTGTGTGTGCATATGTGTGTGCCTCTGAGGCTGTTCTGAGCACTTTGCAAATATCAACATATTTCATCCTCCCAACAACCCATTTTGTAGATGATAAGACTGGGGCACAGAGAGGTTAAGTTAAACCCCCCACCCCAAGATCACACAGCCGGTGAGTGAAGGGGCCAGGATTGATAACATGTACCTCCCCACCCTTATAACAGTCATCAGTCATAATTCTGTGGGCCTGGCCATGTTCACACACCATGTACAACATGGTGTATATTTTTCAGGCTAAATGAACAGCTTTGCTTTAGGATCCCCTTACGCTTGTCCAGGATATGTCGACTCTATGATATGGGCTTGAACAAAACAAATTCCAGAAGACCTAGACCCAGGGACAGATGGCCTGGGTTCAAATCCTGGCTCTCCCACTTCCTGCCTGAGTGCCTTCTCTGAACTTACTGTTTTATCTGTAAAGAGGGGGGTAATTATAGTCTCCATTTTGCTGAACTGCTGTGAGTACTCAGGTGGGTTTATACACAGAAAGTTTTTAGGGCTTTCTGGGCACAGAGCAAGCACTTGACTCAAATCAGTCCCTCCCTCTCTGTTTACCTATCCATTGATTTACTGAGCAGCTACTTTGTGCCAGGCACTGTTCTAGGTGATGAAGAGACCTGTGACCTTATGATCTAGCAGGGTGGGTGTCACAAACAATAACGGTGTTAGGTGAAGGGTGCCATGGGAAAATGGTACAGTTGGGTAAGGAGGTTGGCAGTGTTGGGTGGGGGGTACAGGATGCTGAATTCAATGGGGTGGTCAGAGTAGGCATTACTGGGAAGGTGACATTTGAGCATTTGAGCAGACTGAGGTGTTGGTTCATATTACTACCATTTGGAGGCACGAATATGAGTTTGAATTTAATGTGGGGAAGTCTCACTCATTACCTTATTTGTTTGTTTGTTTGTTTGTTTATTTAGAGAGCACGTGCTTGTGCAAGTGGGGGTAGGTGCCGAGAGAGAAGGAGAGAATCAATCTTTAGCAGACTCCATGCTGAGCACAGAGCCTGATGCAGGGCTTAATCTCATGACCCTGAGATCATGACCTGAGCTGAAACCAAGAGTCAGACACTCAACCAACTGAGCCACCCAGGCACCCCCTCACTTACCCCTTTTAATTGGCCTGAGATCCAAAACTTGGCTAAGGAGCCAGGTCCCTTGGGCTCCTTCTTGTTCCTGCATCTCACAGATCTTTATTAAGATCCTCGCCTGGGGAACCCACCCCCTTCCCCACCCCCATTGGGAGAAGGGGCTTTCTCCCCTGCCTATCTGCCAGATCATTGGGAAGCTATGAAATAAAGGATTCAGAGTCATCTTGAAGCTGGTCAGATGGTGAGGAGATGACGATATTTGCTCGCAAGGAGAACAAGAGCCATGCTGAGGGAAGAGACTGTGTTAGTTAACACCAGCTGCTATAACAGATAAAACCAAAAGCCTCCAGATTAAGAAAATAAGAAAAATAAACTTCTAGAGTGCAGCTGGCGAGGGTTGGGATAGGGTGGAGGGGTAGGTGAGAAAGTATGGCTGTGCTCCACACAGTCACTCAGGGATCCCGGGTGATTGAGGCTCTGCCTTTTTCAACATGTAATTTCCAGTGTTGCTCTAAGAGTCGGCTCCCAGCCAGCAGGTTGGTGGAAAAGGAGAGTGGAGTAAGAGGTATTTGTGGGCTTGGCCAGGAAGTGATGAACCTCCCTTCTGACCACTGGCCAGAATTTAGTCACATGGCCCCACCTAGATGCAAGGGAGACTAGGAGATGTATTTCCTGACCTGGCAGCCATTTCCCAGACACCCCATGGAAGGAGAATGTGAATCTTCACTCAGCATTCCATGCTTGCACCATGTTTGTACCAGGAATTCGGGCCACTTCCCACCCACCCTCGAAATCTCTATGTACCAGGCACTGTTCTAAGTAATTTGCACGTATCAACTCATTTCATGCAACAACCCTATTCAGTGGGCACTATTATTAGCCACACTTACAGGTGATAAAACTGAAGCCCAGAATAGTTACGTAACTTGCCCAAGATCACATAGCTAGGAAGGGGCAGAGTTGGAATTGGAATCCAGGCAGTCTGGCTACAGAGCCTCAAGCTTAGCATAAATTTATTATAGTTACAAGGAGGCTGAGGGCCCAAAAGACACAATCCACTTTTTGGTGACTAAGAAATTGGCCACTTGTAAAAATGAGTTCTGACTCAAAATATCTCACCCCAGGGCAACCATGGTCCACTGGGTCCACATCCTTGTTAATCAGGTTCTAGATCAGAGTTTCTCAGCCACAGCACTGTTGACATTTGGGACCAGATCATTCTTTGTGTTCTGTGCATTGTAGGATGCGTAGCAGCATCCCTGTCCACCACCCACTACATGCCTGTAGTACCACCCCTACCCCGTCATGATAATCAAAAATGTCTCCAGACATTTCCATATGTCCCCTGGGAGATGAAATTACCCCTGGTTGAGAACTGCTGTTTTAGATCGTTAAATATTATCCTGCAATGTAGTGCAAGTTCAAGGCAGACTGGCTTTGAAATTACCAACCTTGAAAAAAAAAAAAATGTAGGGTTTCATAAAGTCAGTAGTGGCAAACTGTGAAATCACACCCCAAGACAGAAACAGACAAGACCTGGACGGTGTTCATCCATCATGGATGGTTATAAATCGACAAGGACAAAGACTCCACAAGCTCTGTAAAAGAGAATGGTTTGAATATCAAAGGATCAAGACAGGGGTGATTGGTGAAACCCCTCGAGAATTTGAAAATAAAAATAATCCTCCTGAAAATTCATGATGCAGAAGTCAAAAGTGAAGTGTGGGATGTTATGTGCTATCGGGCTGTTTTGCAGAGGAAATTTCACCTGTGCACACACAACACATCCCTGCTTGAGTATGTGCTTCAGGTGCTGTGCAGCCTGCAACCTTAGAGGTAAGGCAGGAATTCCTGGACTACGTTTTTGTGATGAATATTATCACTGCTAATTTGTAGTGGGTACTTACTTCATCTTCACCACACCATCGCGAGTAGGTGCTTTTACTATCCCCATTTCATGGAGGAGGAAACTGAGGCTCAGAAAGACAGACTAACTCTCCCAGGGCTGCGCAGAGCCAGGATTCAGACCCAGCCTGGCTCCAGGTGCCATGCTTTCAGCTAGTAGGCTCCATAGCCACCCTGATCCTGAGGGGCCCCCACTTCTGGAATCTTCCATTTGCTCCCACTGACCCTTCCCCATTGACCAGAGGCAACATGGTTCCCCACTCTTCCATTAGCTTGGGAAACTTGATCATGGTGTGTGAATTCACAAGGGAGCTTGGGGCTTTGTGGGAAAAATGAAGTGGAAGGATGGAGACTTGAGGTGGGTTCTGGCATGATGAGGAACCTGCCTTTGCCTGAAGGAAGTAAGGAAGGAGATTGCTGGGGCTTGTGGAGAACTCACGGTGCCATGAGTCTGTGTAAAACAAGAAATAGAGGCGTGCTCAGTAGGGGGTTTGGCCGATGCCTTGGAACGGGAACTTGAGGACTTGTTTTCTGCTAAGACAAAGAATGAAGTGATTCAGGTCTGCTCTGCTCCTGCTTCCCCCAAGCCCTGCATCACTTCTACTTTTTTCCCTTCTCACTTTTGGATCCGGACTTCTGCTGACTCATCTCTCTGAGCAAGGAAGGAGGGAGGAAGTCAGAATTGTTCATTGACCGTTTTCTTTCTTCAGTGACTCAGCTGTGATTCACATTTTAATTAATGCGGGAGAAAAATCTGATCAGCCCAAGGCATGTGTCCAATCACCCATACCTCCAGGCTGGTTGTAATAAAAAGAATACCCCCGAAATGTAGGATGCCCTGAATTAAACTATGGCTCGTTTCCTCCATTAATCCCGAGGACTCCTCCAGGTTCTCCAAGTTCTGGGTCCCCAGTGGGGCCCCCTGATCCAGAGGCAGCTTCTCCAAGCCCTGAAGCAGCGGGTCTAATTCCCACAGAGTTAGTCTGAGGTCAGGATAAGAAATGGAGTCTCAAGACCTCCTGGGACAGCAGAAGGATCATGGGAGTAGAATAGCATTTCCTGTGTTGGTCTTTGGCTATAATCCCAGGCTCTAGCCCTGCCTCTCCCCTCCCCCACCCATACCTCGGGGCCTGAAATTTGTCAGACCTGATAGGAGTGACAATTTCAGAGTTTGGTTTGCCCAGAGAACAACAAATGTCCAAATCATCGTGACCACTACTTCCTGAGGGCTTACTATGCATCAGGCGGTGTGCTCAGCACTTTTCATGAATGGTCACATTGAATTCTCCCACTGTCCACAAAGACAAAAAGCTTTTATATAATTCTCTCTCCTCCCTATGAGGAAACTGAGGCTTGGGAATTTTCCCAAAGTAGACAGTAAATAATTGGTCAGGATACAAACCCAGCCCCTTCCCACCTGAGAGCCAGAGTTCACATCTGCTCTACTCTTCTGCCTTCCACTCAGCTGAAAAAAACTGAAGCTGACAGCTCAGTCACCAAATACTTATTTATTGAGGCCTACCATGTACTAAGGGTCCAGCAGGGAACAAGAAACAGATCTGTGGCCTCACGGGGCTGACATTTTAGCTGCACAAGTGTATTAGTCACTGTGTATTAGATAAGTTAAGATACTAATACGTGTATTGGATAAGTGCTTGCCGCTGTCACAAAGAACTCCCAAGATGTATAAGAGCTCAAACACAATAGAAGTTAGTTCTTGCACACAAAGTCCAAAATACATATTCGTAAACAGTGGGCAGCTCTCCTCCAAGCAGGGAGGAAGAAACCTGGGCTCCTTCCATATAGTGGCTCCTCATCTTCAACACGGGGCTTCCAAGGTCTCTGTGCTCCTTGGCATGAAGCCACAGAAGGGAAAAGAATGGAGGTGGACACCCAGGACATGTTTCTGGACCAGGCCTAGAAGTAGTCCACATGGCTTCTACTCTCCTTTCACTGGCCAGAACTTAGTCACGGAACCACGTCTACCAGCAAGGCTGCGCTATGAAGTCCAGCTGAGTGCCTGGGAAGAAGAGAGACTGAGAACAATGGGAACTGAGCTCCACATCTTCCTGGATCTTCCCCTGAGAAGTCCTACCTTAGGACAGCTTTCAGACACTCCTATCTTCTTCTACTTCCTCTGTTTCTTGGGCTTCCCACGGTGAGGAATTGCTCTTGCTTTGCAGTGGGGTGAGGCAAGAACCTGATGAAATGTCTTTCCCCCGACTTGAAGACTTACTTGGAAAAGGCAACAGAGTATCCCTGTGCCTGGAGGTTAGGAGACCTAGATTCAAGTCTTGCTTCTCCAGAAACCTTTGTCTCAGAAATTGGGGGATTTCAGAACACTCAGATGGGCAGTCTGCATGGATCATCCATTCTTCCCTCATTTTATTGGTCAAGGTCTCCACGGGAAACAGAATTCACCCACCAGATGGTTTCAAATGAAGAGTAGTCATGAAGAAACTCCTTAAAGAGGTGGGGGCAGGTAAAGGAAACAAGTAAGCAATGTTGAGATCCCATGAGGGAAGCCATTGCTATCCCAACACTTTTGGAACTCAGCCGAGGCAGGGCCACACAGGAAGGACTAGGCTCAGAACCAGGGAGAGGGTGGAAGCAATATTCCAACCTCTCTCCTTCACCTTCTGCTGGTGCCTCCCATTGGCTAAACCCAACCAGGAACCAGAGCAAAGCATTCTGGGAGATGTAGTCCACATGGGGTCAGCCTTACAGGGCACAGTGCAAGCTGGAGAATGGACGTGGGGGGCAAACGGAATAATAAGCACGCACCAATGTGTGACCGACTGCGTACGCTTGTTAATGTGATCTACTCTATAAAGCAGCTCCAAAGCTGCACAGTACAGCACAGTAGCCACCAGCCATATGTAGCTATGGTATAAAATATAAATGTAAATCAATTAAAATGAGCTCAGATGAAAAAATTCAGTTGCTCAGCCACGTTTTAAGTGCTCACTAGCCACACGTGGCTGTTGGCTGCCATATTGGACAGCTCAGCATAAAACATTTCCACCATCATGGCAAGGCTCCAATGTACCCTGAGCCCCTGCAGGTTATGGGATGGAAGAGAAAGAAGTCAGGGGTGAGGCTGGGCAGTGAAGGAGGCAGTTCTGAAGGCAGGCAGAGCTGTGGATCCATGGGGAGGAGGTTCTCTGAATAAAGGAGCAGAGGGAGAAGCAGGGAGGTTGAGTGAGCTGCTTGCCGGGCTGGAGGCTTACCCCATGAGGCAGAGTCAGAAAGCTTCAGTTCACGGTCAGCTCTGACACTTAGTGGTGTATGATCTCAGACCCTTGATCTCTTGGCCTCTTAGAACCTCAGTTTGCTCATCATCAAAATGGGTGTCAGCCCACCTGCCATGATGACAATGCCCATGAATGGGGCTATGGAGAAGTAGGACTATATAAGGTGTTAGCTGTTGCCATGTTGGGAAATGATTACTGAGGTCAGAATGGTCTCGAGAGAACCAGTGAGAAGGGTTCCTTTCTTTCCTCTTCAATATCCCTCAACATGTCTTCATCTTTAGTCACTGCCTTATTAAATTCACCCCACATCTGGTTCCAATCTTCCCCTGATTCCTTGAGATCTTGCCAACTTTCATGAACTCCCTTCCTTTCAATTTCCTCAGGATCATCATCTTTTTTTTTCCTTTCTCCTCTTTCTTAGAGAAATCCATGGCCTCTACTTTTTCAAGCCTGGGGAGTGTTGCAGAGTAACTAGAAATGTATGGGAGGTGGGACCAAAACCCAGCTTAGCCATGTACCAGATGTGTGGTCTTGGAGCAGTGACTCAACCTCTCTGATCTGGAAAGTAGAAGGAATGACAGGCCCCACTTCATAGGGTCGTCACGGGATTGATTAAAACAATGCACGCTGCCTGGCCCCCAGCAAGCCTCTGTAAATGTTACCTTCCTTCTGATTCTGCTTTTTCAACTTTATAGTGAAGTAGAACATACACGCAGAAAAGCACACATTACAGGTACAGCTTGAGTGATTTTCCAAAACTAAACACACTCATATAACCAGCACCCAAATCAAGCAACAGAATATCCCCAACCTCCAGAAACCCTCTCATTCCCCTCCAGTCACCAGTCACCCTGACATAGGACAGCATGGATTAGTCCCGCTTATTTTTGAATTGTAAATACATGGGATCACATGGCACACTCTTGTTGGCTTCCTTCCCTTGCTGTTGTGTGTGTGAGATCCACCCGTATTGTTGCCAGAGCTGCGCAGAGTTCAAAGTCATGGCTGCATGTTCTGCACGGGTGATAGGCATTTGGGTGCTCTGCACTTTGCAGCTATTACGGAGAACTGTTGACGCTCTCATGCTTGTCTTTGGCGGGAGGTGTTCCCAGGACTGGGGTTTCTGGGTCATCGGGAGGAGTCCGTTTAGCTCTGGTGGAAACTGCCCTTACAGTTCTGTGCAGTGGTGGGAATGGTCTCAGCTCCCACCAGCTGCAGGCGAGAATTGAGCTTTTGTTTTCATTTTGATCTGGGAGTGCCTCTCCCTCAGGAGATGCTCGGTAAATGTCTGGGAATTAAATTGAAAACATACTCGTCCATTTCCTCGAGAGCTTTACTCCATCGGATGTCTCATTTGGACCTTCAGGCTCTCCTTCCACACTGACTTGGTACACTTTGCTTGCAAACTTGGACAGATCCCTCCATGTGGAAGACACTTGGCCCCCTTGAGTCATCACGTTATCTTCCCCGCTCTCATTCCAGTGTCTCAGGGACAGGTTTCCCTTCTACTCCCTCCTCCAGCCTTGCGATCAGCGAGCAATTGCGACGGTGCCCTTCAGCAGGCCCGCGACCTGCCGATCCTCTGAACCCGCTTGTCTCGGCTCAGCCGCCATCCCCTTTTCCCCAGCAAACTCACACCTCTGGAGGGCCCATCTTTTCTAGAATCACTTACCTCGCTCTTTCTGGGGTTTTTACATGTGTTCCTGCTTTTTATTTAAGAAAACAGTGCGGTTTAAGAGAGCTTCAGGAATCACCGAAAATAGAAACGTGTCCTTTTGTGTAATCCTCTACTTTAAAAAAGTGGAAGAACGGCTCTGTGCAGAGGTTAAGGTGCTCGAGAGGACCTCGCGTCAGTGGTCAGAACTTCCCCTTCAGGGGCACCTGGGTGGCTCAGTCGTTAAGCTTCTGCCATGATCCCAGAGTCCTGGGATCGAGCCCCGCATCGGGCTCCCAGCTCGGCGGGAAGCCTGCTTCTCCCTTTCCCACTCCCCCTGCTTGTGTTCCCTCTCTCACTGTGTCTCTCTCTGTCAAATAAATAAATAAAATCTTTAAAAAAAAAAAAAGAACTTCCCCTTCATAGGAGAAAACACAGGAGAATATCTGTGTGGCCCAGAGTAGGGGAAAGACTTCTTAAACAGGATTTTAAAAGCATAAACTCTAAGGCAAAATAATACTACTAATAATGGATTAGATGAAAACTAATGTTCTGTTCGAATAAAAACATCATGGGGACAGGAACCAAACTGCCCGCATCCCAATCCTCCTTTCCCATTTCCTGTGAATCCACAGGCAATTTACTCAACCTCTCTGTGCCTCCGTTTCCTCATCAGTAGAATGGAAAGAATAGTATCTACCTGCGGGGTTGTTAGGAGTTATAAGCAAGTTGATATTTGTAATATTTAAATCCTGTAGAATAGTGCATGGGAAAAACTAAAGTAGGATTTGTAAATAGTGCCTAGGATGGTGGAAAAATAACTGACCAGAGATTAATATTTTACTGCTGTTATGTTACCCCTTAGCCACATGCGACTGTTTTCAATGTAAATGAATTAAAAGTAAATACAATTTAAAATTCAACTCCTCACACCCACCAGCCACATTTCCAGTGTCCATAGCCGCATGTGGCCAATGGCTGCCATATTGGGCAGCACTGATTAAGACTATACAAGGCAATGTCTGCAAGTCAACAAGAATAACACACAACCCCAATAGGAAAACAGGCAAAAACTGTGATCAGGGAGATTAGGGAAGAGAAGTCTGAAAAGCTAATCAGTATATGACGTGGTACTCAAAATCATTTGTAATCAGAAAGATGAAAATTAAAACAGCAAGTGTTTCTGTATGCCTCTCATAGTGGGAAGAATCAGCACCATGGATAAGCCAAGGGTCAGCAGAATGTGAGGACAGAGGAAGCTCCTGCCCGACTCCTGGGCCTGTGGCCTGGGGGGGGCCATGTGGAAGGTCATCAGCTGTGCTAAGTTGGGTTAAGTCAGACTCACCAGCAGTTATGCTCCCAGGCACCCACCCCAGGGAGATTTTTGCCGGGTCTGTAGGGGCGGTACAACGATGTTCACTACAGCACCATCTGGGGGGAGCTGGAGGCTGCCTGGGGTCCATCCCTGGAGAAGGGGATGTGGCGGATGCACCTATGGAGAGCCCCAGGCCCAGTGAAAGCTCCAGATAGCACATATAATGGACCACCCAGGATAGGGCTTAAAAACATGGTTCTGGGTGAAAACAGGAAACAACAGAATATGCTTTAACTTCGTGCCGTCAATGTAAGTTAAAAATATAAGCACTCAAAATAAAGCACATGTTTTGCAAGAATGCACTCCAATAAGACCAAATTAAACATTATATTGGTTGTCTCTCGGGGGAGACGAATGAAAGTAGGGTTTGGGGATAAGAGGGAATGAATGAATGAATGAATGAACGAACAGAGAGGAGCACTGCACAGACCAAAGGTGGAAAGATGCCATGAACTGAGGAGAGCAATTGACTTGACTCTCCCAGTTTGAAGATTTTTTAAAAGGAATTTTAGAAATACTTTCCCCAAGAGGAGGTAAAAGCCAAGTGATATAAAAATAAACTTGAAGAGGATTTACACAGTCTATGAATGGCAAGAATATAGACTGCATGAGAAGCAGTTATGCTTCTAAGTACCCATCTCAGGAAGATTTGACCCTGTCAATTTTGGCAGGTGCTTCTTCTAACCTGAGGTCGGGGATCCAGAGCAGCCCCCATTCTCTCTCCTGCTTTCTGACTGAACTGATACCTCCTTGTCATTCTCCTGTCCTCCGCCCCTCCTTCTCAGCCAGTAATCTCACCTTTTACCATGAGGTCTCTCCAGCTCCAGGGCCTTTGCACATGTTTCCCTCCTTACCCACCTGGCACATAGTAGTTGCTCCTCCACAAATATTTATTGACATCCTGACTTCCTGCCAGCAGAGAAAAATCTAGCTCCTTTCTATACTTGGGTTAGTGGAGGAATGAGCTTGGCTGAAGTCCAGGGAGAGGGTAAGTGGGGTGGTGGAGTTAACCAGGGGCAGCGAGGTGGAGGTAGCACAGCCAGACTCAGGAGCCAGGCACCACATGTTAGCTGTGTGACTGTGGACAAGTAGCTACGCCCTGGGTCTCAGTTTCCCTGTCAATGGAATGAGAGTAGAACACTCACCTGGTAAAGATACTGGGGCATAAAATGGGATCTCAGTATGTAAAGCAACAAGCATACAACCTGACAAAGGAAAAAACTCAACGACTTGCCTTTATCAGTGGGTTCTGGTATAACTTGGCCACAAGTAACACAAGAATAAAAATGATGATGGTGAAGAAAAAAGCAAACATTTATGGAGGACTTACTAAATTCCAAGCACAGTTCCAAGCATCTTGCATAAACCCCCACACCTATCGGGGTAAGTAAGACTGTCATCACCATTTTACTGTTCAGGAAACTGAGGGTCACACAGCTAGTGATTGGAGGAATGGGGATTTGAACCTAAGCTGCCTGGTTCTTATCCACTAGAAAGGATGTTTGTTATCCACATTACAAGAAGTCTGGAGGCCGGGTGGTTGGTTGCAGGATTGGCTTCACAGCTTAGTGATGTCCCCAAGGAATCCTTCCCATCTTTCCACTCTTTCATCTCCAGTGTAAGGACTTTCCTGGTAACCATTACCACTCATGGTCCCAAGATGGCCACCTTGCTCCAGGATGTCTACACAAAAGTCTTTGTCAGGCCAAAGAAGAGGAGGGAATGTCTCCTGCCATGTTACTCTTCTTGAGGGAGGGAAACTCTTCCCCAGAAGCTCCCAGCAGGCTTTCACTCAGGTCCTGTTAGGCACATGACCCAGTCATGTGACCAGTGCTCCCATCGAAAGGAATCCTGGGGAAAAGAGACTATTGGGCATTTTCTGACTCTTTGATGGAAGACGGACTCCACTGGCAAGGGAAGGGGTAGGACTGCCTATTAGATAAACAACCATCAGTATCTTCCGTGATTCTTTTCCTAGTTTAAGGCAAGTCTTGTCTCCTACCCAGCCTTCCATCTCTTCTAGAATATACTCTATTAGTTACTGCTAGGCTTTCCTATGTCCCACTTCCTTATTATTTATTCAACAAGCGTTTATTGAGCACCTACTGTATGCCAGGCACAGTTTTAGGTACCAGGGATACAGCTGTGAACAAAACATGAAAATTCCTGCCCTGGTGGGGTGGACATGCAGGAGCAGTGCCATCCAGTGGAACTTTATACAGTGATGGAAATCAACTGTCCACATGTGGCTGTGGAGCACTTGAAATACGTCTAATGCAACAGAGGGACTGAATGTCTAATTTAATTTAATTTAATTTAAGTATATATTTAAACAGCTACATGTAAGTGCAACTAGTGCGACTGAGGAACTAAACGTCTGATTTAACTTAAATTAAATTAAGGGTATATTTAAATAGCTGTGTGTGACTAGTGGTTACCATATCAGGCAGCTGAGCTCTAAAGGCAAAGGGATACATTATCGACCTCTCTCTCTGGACATGTAAACATATTTAGTGTCTCCCACCCTGAAAATCCTCCTTTCTCACATCCAGTCTCTTGTTTCTGGTTCATCTTCTCTTGTTCTCTACAGCCATCAGCCACAGCAAGACTCCCTGTGACCTGATGCTGCTCATCCTTTGCACCTAACTCATCCATGGGCTGCTCTGGAGACCAGTGGCCTCGCCTTTCTCAAAACACTTTTGAACTTGACCTCCAGGAATGACCCTCTCTGCCGGGTCTCCTCCCAGCTCCGTGACTTCCTCTTTTCCACCAAGCTCCTTCCTCAACACATTGTCTCTTAAAATGTTGCTCTTCCCCAACATTCCACTGGAGGCCCTTGGCTTTTTTCATTTGACCTATCTACCCTAGGATATCTGGTCTACCATAACCCTGTTTTCCACTACTCTTTTCTCACTTGCCAGATTTTTATTGAGTACCTGCTAGACCATAAAAGGTGCTAGAGGTACTACAAAAAAAAAAAAAATCTTTGTCTTCATGGTGCTCACATTCTAGAAGAAGAGGTGAATAATAAATACAGCTTAATAAGCAATATAATTCTGGAGAGTGAAGGATCTCCTTAGCTAGAGGGGCCAGGGAGATCCTCTTTGAGAAGGCAAAATGTGAGCTCTGAAGGATTTGAAGAGGGCCATCAAGGCAAAGAGGGAGAGAGTTGAGGGGACGAGCATTTGCAGTAGAAGGAACGGCCAATGTAACATTCCCATGTTGGGAAGGAGCTTTTCCTGTTGGAGGAACAGAAGATCAGTGTGGCCAATATGTGGTGGGACAGGGCAGTCAGTGGGAGTCTTGTGGTCATGGTAGAGTTTGGATTTTATTCTAAGCCTGATGGAAGCCAATGGAAGGTTTTAACAAGGGAGTCACAGAAAACTGGCATCTCAAACTCAACGTGTCCACAGCCCAGTCTTGATCTTCCTCCAAACCTACCCCTTTCCTATCTCAATTTACAGTGACTCCATCCTTCAGGTAGCTCAGGCCAAAACGTTGCAGGCATCTTTGAGTCCTCTTGCTCCCATCCCACCACGCTCAATCTTTCCATGGGAAGCCCTGGTGGCTGCCATATTGTTCTCCATAGCATTTCCCACCATCTGGCATATCATATGTTTTCCCATTGTCTCTCTGTGCATGGCAGTGTCCTCAGGCACCTATAGTAGGTGCTCAGTAAACCCTCATTGAATGAATGGCCATTGCTTAGTGGCTAATTCAGAACCAGGAAGCCATTCTTCCTTTCTGCCTTTCCCACCATGGCCCCCACCCCATCTAACGAGCCATGTGAGGTGGAGAACTGGGTTCCTGGCTTTGAGTTCTTGCTCAGTGGTGTGGACCTCCATGCATTAGTAACTTCTCCAGGCTCTAGTTTCCTCTGGAAAATGGGACTCATCCTGCCGACTGCTGGGATGCAGGGAGGATTTGATGGGCCCAGGCAAGCTCCCTGATGCCCAGCAATCAATGGCAGCTATATTTAAATTGGGGCCTCCTTTGTACTCCCACTGCCTTTGTCCTAGTTCCAGCCCTCATTACGCTGGCCTGCTCTCACCGCTCCCTCCTCGCTCTGCCTCCATCACTGCCCATCTGTCCTGTCAGCTGTCAGCCTTGTCTTCACCACGCCAACCCTAATCACATCCCTCCCCTGCTCTGAAACCTTACATGACTCCCACTGTCCACAGGATAAGACCCATTTCCTCAGCCTCCAGTTCACAGCCTCCAACACCAGCCCACCCATTTCTCCCCGCCAATATCCTGAACAAAGCTTCTGTCTCTGTGGTGCTTTCTTGGCCACAGAAGCCTTCCCTGCACCAGCAACCCCCCTCCACCCTGTTCCATCCCCTCCTAATTCCTTCTCAACTTTCCAGGATGGAGGATGAAAAATAGTACATCTTAGGTGCCGTTTAGGATTGCAGTGGGCCAGGGGGAGGTCGGATTATCTGCATTTCTGAGGCTTGAACAGGTTAGGACAAAGGCCACACAATGAGAAAATGCAGGGCCAGGGTTTAACTCTAGATCTGAGATTTTGTGCTGTGCTACCTCCTCGTACTTGGGCTCCGTGGTGATGCTGTCCCCAGCCCTCCTGTCTGTATTCAGGTCCTCCTCATTCTCCTGCAGCCTGGGGCCGGAGGGATTCATGCTTGAACCTCACCCACTTGTGAGGTCACCTGAGGATGGGGTCAAGTTCATCTCAGTGCTACCCCTGTGTCCAGCGCAGCCTGACCCAGACCCGCCACGGCTCACCTGGAAGTGCAGGGCCCCTTCCCCCGCCATCTCCCAGCTTCTGGCCTTGCCCCTTAGGGGGCCTTCTTGTAATTCATGTCATGTCCCAACCCTCCAGTGCTCAGAACCCTCCATGGCTCCCATGTCACTTGGAGAAGGAACCAGAGTCCGCACCATGGCCCACAGGGCCCTGCACGATCTGCCCGTCACCACCCTGCCCTTACCTCCTCCTGCTGTCACCCTGACTGGCTTGGCTCCAGCCAGCCACACCGGCCTCCTCACACTCCCTCAGCTGCACACCAGCAGAGCCACACTCATTGTTTGGTTTGGTTTCCTGTGGTGTTTTTTTTTTTTTTTTTCCTTTTCATTTATTTCCGAGTAGCTTAGCACACTTCCTGTGTGCCGGGCACCATGCTGATCACAGCACATGTATCAGTCCATTTAATCCTCACACCTCTTTGAGGCAATGTCAGTACTATTATTATCCCTGTTCTATAAAAGAGGAAACTGAGGCACAGAGAGGAGTCCTGGCTTGTCCAAAGTCACCCAGCTGGGAAATGGCAGAGCTGGGATTTGAACCCCATGCAGGCTGGGCTCCTAATACTGAACCACTTTCCTGCCAGTTGATAAAGGGTGCTGAGCTCCAAAGGGTCTGCCATTCTCCCTGGCCCCTCCCCAGGACCCCTGGGCCTCCCCACGATTCGTTCCGATTGTGCATTGTGAAATATATTGAACGTCATCCTGACCATGTGCAACAGGACGCTTCTGTTCCTCTCAATCCAGTGTTTATTACCACCATCAACCACACACCTTGTTGGGGTCATTATAAATCACCTTTTATCCTATAAGGCAGGTACGGTTAACATGGAACCTGAAACTGAGGCCAGCAAAGTAAAGTCACCCACCTGTGGTCACCTAGCCGATAAACGACATCAAATCCCATTCCCCTCTGACCCTGAAACCCACCCTCTGTTTTCCACTCTGGCTTCTTTCTTCCAGCATCTTGGCGACAGTTGGGACGGAGTTTGACCTACGGACGCTGAGGGCAGTTCGAGTGCTGAGGCCGCTCAAGCTGGTGTCTGGAATCCCAAGTGCGTGAGTTTCCGACCCTGGCAAGGGGTCTGCTCAGGGGTCCCGGGAGTCCTCAGTTTCCCCTCTGCAGAACATCTCAGAAGTGGCCCCTGAGTGCTTGCTTCCCAGCTTGTGCCAAGGCAGCCTTCTCTTGGGGGGGAAGCTCCCAAGGGACCCCCAGGAACCTGGTAGCAGGTCTCCATGAGCTTCTGGAAGCAAGCCAGGAGCCTCACCTATAACCACAGCACCTGTTTATTGAGCACCTGCTGTCTGTCAGGAGCCATGCTGATACATCTCAGTCAGTACTCACGATTCTGTGATGTTGGGAGAGAGTGCTGATATCTCCATTTTACAGATGTGGAAACTGAGGCTCAGAGCAGCTAAATAATTTGAGCAGGGTCATGTGGCTGAGAACGGCAGGACTAGGTGTTAGCAAGTGTGACCCCGAGCCTGGCCAGTAACACTGGTGGCAGTGACTGTGACCATCTATTGAGCACCTGCTGCATACTGGACACTGTAGAGAGAACTTTACATGCATTATCTTAGTTTGTCTTCCCAATCACCCAATGAACACATTTTACAAATGAAAAAGCTGACGCTCAGACAGGTTAAATTCTGCACCTGAGCTCTGACAACTTGACAGTGATGAGCTCCAGAGCCCATACTCGTCCCATCTGCTTGCTTTCTCCTCCTCCAAGGGTGCTTCTGCCCCACCCTTTAGGCGCAGCTGCCATATTCAGGGTCAGATGCAGGTTGTGCTGCCAAAAACCAAAGCAAAACAGGGTCAACCTTCTGTCCACTGCCTCAGTTAGTACTACTACTACTAATTTTAAAAGCACGTACTATGTGTCAGGCACTGTTCTAAGTATTTGCCATTTTAAAAATTCATTTGTCCTCACAACAAGCCTGTGATGTAGGTTCTATTATCAGTTCCCTTTTACATCTCATTGGCTTCGTTTGTCAGGTTCATTGCCATCTGGATTTAAAGAGTGAGATCTCCCAGACGACCACCAGCAAGGTCTTTTGGTAGAAAGAAGGCACTTCTGCTTAGGTGTTTGTAGGATTCCAGGAGCTGCCAGCATTGCATTAAGGGTCATCCCCAAGCTAATACTAACAAAAATTTCACCACCTCTGGTGGTACTTTGCCAGATATGTGCTCTCTCATTTAATCATGAGAGGGAGGTGCTATTCCAGTCCCCATTTACAGATGAAGAAACCAAGATTCAGAATGGTGACCTGACTTGCTGAAGGTCACATTGCTAGTAAGTAGATGACTAGGTCGGGTCCCCTCGATGCAGACTTAGCTAGGTGCCTAGGTGGCCCTGCTTTATCTGGAGAGTGCCGTCAGGAGAGAGAGAATGAGGGCAGCAGGATGGGATGGGGAAAGATGCCGAGCAAGGATGTAGTCTCAACCTGATCCCGTGGGGAGCTCTGGAGTGTGAGTAGCACCAGAGTTATCCTCGAACCTGAGGCAGAGGGACTGCTGGCCTTTCATCCTTCTCTGGTCACTTATTGGGGGCGGTGGGTGGGGAATGCCGAGAAGACAGTGGCTGCTTGGGTAAGGCAGCTCTTGATAACCAAAGGCAGTTGTATAAAGAGGAGGGGCAGCTGGGAGCTATTAGCAGCCAACACCCGCAGCAGCTGGAAGGGGGGCACAGCAGAGGTGGAGGATACCCGGCCTGGGCACTAACCACAACCAGTGTCCCCAGCCTTAACCACTCCGCCACACCACCTCCATTAGCATCACCCATACGTTGCGGGTCCCTGTGGCTTCCACCCATCAGGAGGTGCTAATCATGAGCCGTGTGAAGTTCTTCTAATCAAGAAGCAAGGCCTTAGGCTTTTTGTTTGAACCCTAATTTTAACCATACATTTTCCTGATAGCACAGTGGCTACAGACATACCATTTGACATCCCTCAGACCTGGGTTTAAGTCCCGGCTCTGTTATTTCTGACGCCCTTGGATGAATCACCTCTCTCAGACTTGCTTCCCAGCTCTGCAAAATGGGGATAATTTTACACGGGTGCCCACTTCATGGGGTTGTGTTAGAAGCCAATGAAATCATGTCTGGCTTCTCAGGACTGGAACTGGGACATTGACTGTCTTCCCCGTGCAGAGGTGCAGCTAGCCTTGCTGGTGCCTCTGCATGAATTAGGAAAAGACGCCCCCTCTTGGTGGGAAAAATTAGGAAAAGGCACCCTGCTCTGGGTAAAAGCTTCCCAACACCCAGGAATATGGCTTAGAAAGCAATCCATTTCCACTCCTTCCTTGCCTAAAATGTCATCAAATGAGAGCATATGTCAAATACTTTAAAAATATTTTAAAATAAGAAGTGCCTTAAAATATTAGGAGAGCTTGTTCCCATTTTATGATGACCAGCGAGTGTGGTCCCTCATCATTGCCCCACCCCCAGCCTCGCGTGTACTCTGGGTTCCTAGGGTTTGGGGTGCTTGCTCACAGAGCCATGGGGGCTCTCTCTGTGTCTTCTCAGGTTTACAAGTCGTCCTGAAGTCGATCATGAAGGCAATGATCCCCCTGCTGCAGATCGGCCTCCTCCTATTTTTTGCAATCCTTATTTTTGCAATCATAGGGTTAGAATTTTATATGGGAAAATTTCATACCACCTGCTTTGAAGAGGGGACAGGTAGGTCCAAGCAGCATGATGTGTTTTGTTTTGTTTTGTTTTCAACCTTCCTCCCTTGGGGACAAGCTCCTGGAAGGGATATGCAGGGCTTTGCTTCTTTCTCCTGGCAGCTGGGAGAACTTCCTTCCAAAGTGCTGCAGGCAAAGCTGGGGGTGAGGTAGCCCTTGGGGTCTTGGTTGTTCTAGCGCCTTGCATTGGGGTCTCCCGGAAGCTGTCCCAGGGGTAAGTGGTTTATTTGGGAAGTGATCCCAGGAAGTGCCAGCAGGGGAGTGGGGACATGAGACAGGGAAGGAAGACATCTAGTAAAGGGGTGTAGTGTTATCAAGTAGGATACCATTGTGGGCAGCTGGGGCTCGGTCCTCAGCTCCTCAGAGCCATCCCAGTCAGGGGGCAAGGGAACCAGGGTGTTATCCACCAACTTCTGTCTGACACTGATAAGGACTGTCCCTGGGTGGGCATTAATGCCCCGGCACGGCTGGCTGACCTGCACGCTGGGCTGGAGCAGGCATGAAAGGTGTTTTCAGGTGGGAGTTTGGGGGGGGCCTGGCAAACAGCAGGATATGGACAGGGTGCCAGCCTCTTCCACCTCGTAACCTTGCGGGGACCGCATCCCGTGCTGTGTTCTCAAGCAGGAAGAAAGGGGGCAGCCTGGTCAGGAAGGAAGGGGTCTGATTGCTTTTGGGGGGGGCAGTCCCCATTACCTGGAGAAAAGGAATAGAAAGGGTGGTCCTCCTGGCCTCCCCCAGAATGTGCCTTGAAGACACCCAGCTGGGAGGCATGATGCCAACAATCAGAACCTAGCGCAAGCAGGGTCCTGTGCGAATGGCAACTCCTCAGTGGTTGGGTCAAGAAATGGGTGGGGGGACAGGCAGAGAAAAGCCAGGAAGGCAGGAGGCTCACTTGTGGGACTCAGCTCTGAATCAGCGGTGTGGCGGGGCGGTGTCCGCCAATATCCACACATTCGGGGGACCCGGCAGCTTCCGGATACATTTTCCGTTAAATCTCCTGCTCCCCAAATTCCTTTGCTCTCTGGAGCCCAAGAACCAAATGGAACAGGATGAGGACAGAAGCCTGTATGTCAGTATTGGGACCACCGGCCATCTTGGTGCGGATGCGGGGCTGGCAGCACTAATCATGGGACAAGGGAACCATGAATTCAGGGGATGGACCTAGAGTGGATGGTGAAGCTGAAGGGGATCGCCTGTGAGAAATGAAAGGGGTTTTAGGCCTGTCTCACTGGGAAGAAGATTCTGTCCGGGAGTGGCTTCCTATCCACCGTCTCCTGATGACCCCCACATGGTGGAGCCCTGGCCCCAGACCACCCCAGAGGGAAGGAAAACTCAGTAGGGAACATTTATTCAAGATGTCCTTTTTCTTCCTCCTTTTCTCTTGCTCCTCCTGACTCCTTCTCTCCTGGGCTTGTGAAGTTTGCTCAATATGGGATGTCCTAATTATTTCTTTCCCCGATGAAGAAGGTGTTAATTGAGGCAGAGCTATTTCTGCGACTGGCCTCGTCACCCGGGCGGAAATGCAGGAGGGAGAGATACAGGACAGGGCCCCTCAGAAAAGTCAGCCAAGAGCAGAGAAACCAGGACTCCTGGAGCCTAGGTTTTGGGGTTTTATTGAGGGTTGTTTTTTTTTTTCTTTCTAGCTAAGCAGACACACAGCTGGCTTGGGTCTGAGTGGGGTTGTGAGGGGGCAGATGTGGGGGGAGCAGCTGGGGGGTTAGAAAGCCTCATTTTAGGAGGATGACTGAAAAGCTCGCGATTAAAAATATAAGGCGTGTGAGTAAGAGACAGATATATACAGACACCCAGGCAGCAGGTTAATTTTAAAATATATTTATAACCAAATTCCTCAGACTCTCTGGACGGTTGCTTTTCTAGAAGCAGCCCTCAGAGTGTTTCGTGATGGGGGGGCGGAGGGTTGAGGGGGGATTGAAATCAAGAGAACCACTGGGCCAAACTGCTAAGGAGAGACAGGTTTTCAGCTGCATTCCTTTATCCTCGGGAACTCAGTTCCCGCGTGCCCAGAACCGTGCCAAACACTCAGAGAAATGCAAAGGTAAAGTGGAAGGCGTTCTGCTTTCCAAGAGCCTCCAAAATCTTTTGAGGAGATAAGACTCCTCGTCTGCAACCAGTTCGTAGCAATGAAGGCTGACGTGTGCTTTTATCTCCCCACCAAATATGGACGAACACTGGGGAGCTCTTGTAGCCCTGAGGAAAAGGAGGGACCAGTGTTCACTGGCTGACGGGGGGGGGGGGGCTGCAGGGGGGTGGGAACTGAACCAGACTTGGTCGCAGGGTGGAGACGGAGAAGGTTCTGGACAGAGGTGACCTTCCCAACAAACAGGGGTTCTCGTTCCTTATAGAAGTCCATGCATTTTCTTCCCCCCTGCTCTGAGCCTTATGTTTAAAAGACTTTGCCTTCCAATCTGTATTTGTTAAATAATAGCCCCCTGTACCAAATCCAGCGTGAATGAGGAAGGCATTTCCAGCCGCTTAAACTAGTGGCCGATGTGGTCATTGTTTCTTTATATCAGAACTTTGAGCAGTAGGTGTCACTTCTGAGAGTGGTGGGTGTCACTTTGCATGACCTACAGTTTCTATTTAACTGAAGCTTCAAAGGCCAATAAGATTCACGCCTTCTGTGCTGGTTTATTTCTCTCTGCTGCATGCTGAGTGGGGGTTGGGAATTTGTGCCCATAGCACATACATTGAGAGATATTTTTGTTTTGTGGAGAGCTTGAGTTTGCACACTTGGCTGTTTGTTTTCTTGGCGGACAGTGTTGCTCTCTGAAAACCTTCAGAAGTGTGACTCGCTGAATAGGGTCCTCTCGTATCCACTGCTCTGGCCCAGTGGGGACACCCCTGGGTCATTCTGTGCTCCCCTGATTCCATGTGTTCCCGGGGTCTCGCCATCAACACCTTGGAATTCAGACTCCACCTTTGGCACCCAGGCCAACTTCACCAGGAAGCTGTCTTTGGTTGCCAACGGGGCATCTGTTGGTGTGTGTCTCTTTCCTTGTGGCATTTTTACAATCTGTCTCTTGCTGTTTGGGGAGAAACTTAGCTCCTGTGCCTGAGGGTAAGTACTGTGTGTACTGGCCTCCCTCGCCCCCAGAACAGCTCCCTGAGCCCAGTACATAAGAAAGAAAGGAAGGAAGAAAGAAAGAAAGAAAGAAAGAAGAAAAGGAAGGAAGGAGAGAGAGAGAGAAAGAAAGAAAGAAAAAGAAGAAAGAAAAAAAAAAAAAAAAGGGAGGGAGGGAGGGAAAAGGGGAGAGAAGAGGAGAGGAGAAAAGAAAAATCAGGCTACAGAAAAACAGCATCACATGATTCACATATTTGTCCTAATGGAAGTCTGGAGAACACTGCACCCAACCATCTCACAATGTGCATGACATATTCACCCAAATCCTCTGTATTAGGGTACATAAACCCTCTATATTAGGGTACATAAGACCCTCAACAGATCTTAAAGGACCGAATTACACAAAACATATCCTCTGATCACAGTGTAATCAAACTGGAAATTGGTAACAAAAGGATAACTCTGAAAATGTTTAGAAATTAAGAGGCATGCTTCTTATTTGTGGATGAAATGATAGGGTATCTGAGATTTGCTTTAAAAATATTCTAGTGCAGGGCAAAGTGTGGGGAGGGGATACAGATGAAACAAGATTAGCCCTGAGTTGATAAGCGTTGCAATTGGTGATAGGTACATGGGAATTCGTTATACTAGTCTATGTTTTTAAGATTTTATTTATTTTAGAGAGAGAGCGCAGGGGTAGAAGCAGAGGGAGAGGGGCAAGTAGACTCCACCCTGAGCACAGAGCCTGACACAGGGCTTGATCCCACAACCCTGAAATCATGACCTGAGCTGAAATCAAGAGTCGGACACTCAACTGACTGAGCCACCCAGGCGCCCCTATACTATTCCATTTTTGTAAATATCTGGCAAGTTTTTTTTTTTAATGCATCTTGGTTATCCATGGGTCAAAGAAGAAATAATAATGGAAATTGCCAAATATTGTACTTGAGCAATAATGATAATAATGCATGACAAATTTTGTGAGATACAGCTAAAGCTGCATGCAAATGACAATGTATAGCCTTAAAAGAAAGTGAATCCATCTCAAAAGTTTAGGAAATGCACAGGAAAAGTAATAAAGCTTGGAGAAGAAATTAATAAAACAGAAAACAATGAATAGATCAACAAAGCCAAACTTAAAAAAAAAAAAAAAGACCGATAAATCCATTCCAATAGTCATCTTTTCCCAACAGTATTGAATCTTTACAGCCCCTATTTCTCAGAGTTGGTTTTCCTAGCCCCTTGCCCTGACTTTTCTCCCCTTCCCTTTCATAGATGACATTCAGGGTGAGTCTCCGGCTCCGTGTGGGACAGAGGAACCCGCCCGCACCTGCCCCAATGGGACCAAATGTCAGCCCTACTGGGAAGGGCCCAACAATGGGATCACTCAGTTCGACAACATCCTATTTGCAGTGCTGACAGTTTTCCAGTGCATCACCATGGAAGGGTGGACTGACCTCCTCTACAACGTAAGTGATGCAAGTTCGGGGAGAGGTGGTTCTCCTGGACCAGCCAATTCCTGAGGCTGCACTGGAGGGACTCTGAGCCGGTGAGGTGGGGGCAGGGGGCGGGAGGCATCAGAACTTCAGGTAGAGGAGGCCATGGGGCATGGAAATCTAGAGGGCGCACAGATGCTGCATAAATTTTCACTGTGTAAGTGTTTAAATATAATTTTAGATTTTTTAATATGTAAAGGTTGTGTGATTCAAAAGCCCACATGGATAAAAGAGTAATATCCTGGGATCTATACAAAGGGGCTCTGTGCTGGGACCCTCGCTGGCCCTCTGCCAGCCATACTCCCTCCCTGGAGGGTGAGGAGTCCGTGGGCCTCAGGGGACATGTCTACCAGAAGCTGGCACCACCTACCCCACTTTCTAGACTGCCCTCTTGGATTATCCGGGATTCTGGAATTTTCTGCCCAAGCCCAGATTCTGTGGACTTGCATGAGATTCTTCTGTGCATCTGTTCTCCAACTGTGCCAGGTGTCCTAGGAGCATCTGTTGGCACAAATGTGGCCGGAGCTTAGATATGCAAGCAGGAGTGCCCATGCATGTGTGCATGAAGCCCCCTGCCCCCGGGCCAGACAGAGCCATGAGTAGGGGAGAAGGAAGGCCATGCGTGGTCTGGGGGCAGGGCTGGCTTTGCTCACATCATGATCCAGTGCAGACGTCTAGGTTCTAAATTCCACTCTGACCTTCCCAGTGCTTATGAAGGTATGTTTACAAAGGGGAAGCACACAGCATATTTTATTTAGTAGCTTTTAAATATTTACACAGAGTATGTGAGCCTCCATCAGCACTCTTGTCTGAGATCTTGAAAACATTAGAGACAGGCCCACCTGCCCCACTTGCATCTTGTTTCCTATCCCCCCACCACGTGCAACCCCTTCAGCTCCTTGGTGTATGCTTTCAGTGTTTATGCAAATATAAGTGTAATCAAATCTATATCGTCCTCCCTTTCTTACCCCAAAGTGTAACATTCTATACATGCTGTTCTATTCTGTGATTTTTTTGGGTCACATAACAATATATCCTGGAGATCTTTCCATGGCAGGACATGGAGCATGACTTCGTTCTTTTGTACAGCTGCATAGCACTCCGTTGTTTGGTGGGCCATGGTGCATTTAATCAGTTCCCCAGAGACAAATGCTTGGAGGTTCCCCATCCTCTGACATTGAACTCAGAGCTTCCATGAGCCTGCTGCATTTATGTCTTTTCATCCTTGCGCAGATATAGCTGGGGTTGGTGGTGTCCATTCCGAGAAGTGGGATCGCTGGGTCAACCCAACTGAAGCGTATTTATAATTTTGATAGATATTCAGATGTACAGGTCTTAGAGCTGTGTCTGCCCTAAAACAGCACACCTTCCTCACCCACCTGTGCTGTGAGAGGCCCCCCCAAGTCAATCACCTGTCAGCAGCTGGAAGTGGGTGGAGTCAGGGATTCAGAATCAAACACAGGATGCCACAAGTGTAGCAACCTCATGGAGCATCCCCTGGGGCTGCTCCACACATATACCTCTGTTGACTCACGGAGGTATCCTCTCTGCCTGCTTAAATGCTGAAATTGCCAGTTAAGGTTCTTCCCATATGAGCCAGGGCTTGGCCTGCTGGGGAAGCAATACCAGGCTTCTTCCTGCATGTGGGGTTGCTGAACTCTCCTCCTGGTGGCAGTTTAGGTTTCTTGAGGAAGGTTCCCCCTTGGGGGTGGAGGGAGATTTGCAGGAACCTATCCTTTTGATCAGTGGCTCATTTTAAGGTGGGGTTGAGAGTGCAGCCTGGAAGTGGATTGCAAAAGTGCCATGGACAGTTGAGCATGTCACACACTGCACAAGCCACCACATCTCAGGAGTGTAATTCATATTGTAGACTACATAGATGTCCACCATTATTACAGTTTTTTGACAACTATAAAGAATGTAGGAAGGTATTCTAATTTGTATGAAGACCTTGTCTGAGCATAGCATCTCTAGAAACAGACCACAGATCTGAGAGATGTTCAGACTCTCTCTTGGGCCTCACTTGCAAACAGCTTGGACAAAAGGTTATGCCCAATTGGCAAAAGCTTGCTGGGGGATTTTTATGGGTTCTAGATTTTTGCTTTGCAGGGTGGTGTGAGAGAAGGCTACAGAGGGAAATGAGCCCTCCTGGGAGTGAAACAGAGCTGGGGGCCAGGATGGTAAGGAACTCGGGCAGAGAATGGGACTGAGGAACAGAAGCTAAGAAAATTGTGAACGTGGGAAAGGGTTGTGTCATGGGGTCGGATGTCCAGAGAAAGTGTCCAGAGGTTCAGAGGAAGACACTGGGGATGTGCTTAGTGGTGGGAGAGGAAGCATGAGCAGGACCACAAATTTCCAGAAGATTCTCTAGTCATAAGCACCATTGTTGGAAGAGATATTTGTCCTGGAAGCTTAGAGTTGAGCTGTCTTGGGGAAAACAAGCTCAGGGGAAGTGGTGAGAGCAGAGTCAGGCACCAGACTGCCTGGGTCCCCATCCTGACTCTACCACTTCCTTGCTGTGCAACCTTGGCTAGTCGCTTGGCCTCTCTGTGCCTCATTTCCACTTGTGCAGTATGAGCAGAAGCATAGTCCTACCTCACAGGGCAGGAGGACTGAGTGAGGTGGGTACATGTAAAGTGTTTAGAACAGTGCCTGGTCCTCAGCGAGCTCTGTGTAGGCCGAATTCTCCACCCTGGTAGGCACGCCTCTCAGAAACATATATGAATTTTATATCATAAAAACCCCAACCGCCCCTGAGGAAGTAGAGTGAGCTGTGGGGTCCCACTTTATTCCCCACCCTCACCCTCACCCTACTGGTAGCTGCTACTAACTCTGAGTCACCTTCTAGAACTTTACATGTACTTACATCCCACCGTCATCCTGTGGGTAGAAACCCCAGCAGTGTTGTGGGCCTGATGTGAGCCTAGAGCAGTAATAAAATACCACAAAGTGGTGGCTAAAACAACAGACATTCATTGTCTTGCAGTCTGGGTGCCAGGAGTGCCCTGTCAAGGCTCTGGCAGGGCCAGGCTGCCTCTGAAGGCCCTAGGGGAGGATCCTTCTTGGCCTCTTGCAGCTTCTGGTGGCTGCCAACAATCCTTGGCATTCCCTGGCTTACACATTCTCTGTCCTCCACTTGAATATCCCGTCTTCACATGGTTGCCTTCTTATAAAGACACCAGTCATGTTGGATTAGGGCACCCCCTACCCCAGCACCATCTGGTCTTAACTAATGACCTCTGCAATGCCCTGATTTCCAAATAAGGTCACATTCTGAGGTCCTGGGGGTTAAAACTTCAACATACCTTTTGGGGGGGGTGGGGAATACAATTCAATCCATAACACCTCCCAAATAAACTACTGGACCTGAACCCTTGTCTGAGGCTTCTCAAATTAAGACACACACTTAATACAACCATTAGAGCGTCTCATTGCCAAAGGCAGGGGCTAAGGTGACTACCTTTGAGTTTCTGCTGCTGAGGACAGAGCTGTTGCTTTTCCAGGCGTCTGGGCCCTGCTCTTGTGTTCTGCCCTCTGCCGCCTCAATCCATCCGGCCACAGGCAGCCACAGGGTCTGGAATCTTTGTCCTCTGCATTTATGCTAGAGCTGAGGCCTCACTAGCCTCTGGCAGGTGAGACCCATGGGGAGAGAGTCCAGATGCACCAGCTCCAAGTGTCTTAGAATCCATGGGCTCAGATGCCAGATGGAGGCCACCTGCCTGGGTGGACAATGCTTTACAATCCCAACATCTCGTTTCTTTTCTCAGTATCATTAAAATCCATTCATGTATTCAGTAACTGTTGAGCACCTACTGTGTGCTGGGAAATGGGCAGGTGAACGGCGGCGGCGGGGTGGGGGAGGGGACCCACCATGAAGAAGAGATGGACAGAAACAATAAACATGATAAATAATAAACTGCTCGTACAGCAGGACATAGACAGTAAGCAAATGCATAGCAGGGGACATGGTGACATGCCCTGTGAGGACAAAAGAGCACAAGAGGAAGGTGGGGCTAGTCTAGGTCAGGCAATCAGGGAGGGCTCCTCCAAGGAAGTGGCATTTCCAGAGAGAAGGAGAGCTCCAGGCAGATGTTTGTGGGAGAGCATTGTTGGCAGAGGGAATGTCAGCAGCTCACCTACACGGCATGTTCAGCCTCCTTCCAGGTTTTCCCAGTTTTGAGTTGTTCCTTTTCTTTTCTGCTTGGCTTCCTGGTTAAATAAAGTGCCTTCTGGAAAAAGCCTAACCTCAACTAATCAGCAGTGCTGTCAAAGGTTCAGATCAGGATGTGCATCTCAGCATTATTTGTAAAAACAGAACAAAATTGGAAGCAACCGGTTCAGTACCGTATGGTCCTTTCATATGAGGGAATATTACGTCGTCATTAAAAAGCATCTGTTGGGAGAATATTTACGGATGCTTACTGAATATTTACGGAAATACCATATAATGATGAGTGGGGGGAATTGATTTTTTTTTTTTTTTTAAAGAATCAAGGTGAGGTAAACCTTATGTCTTGGCTCCGGCCACCATTACAAAATAGCATCCACCGGGCGGCTTCAACAACAGAAACTCATTTCTCACAATTCTGGAGGCTGGACCCAGGGTGCCAGCACAGTGGGGACTCTCCACCTGGCTTGCTGACAGCCGCCCTCTTGCTGCCTCCTCACACGGTGGGGAGAGAGACAGCTAGCTCTCTGGTGTCTCTTCTTATAAGGACACTAACCTCATCGTGGGGACCCCACCTGTGTGACCCCATCTAACCCTGACCACCTCCCAGAGGCCCCGCCTCCTAATACCATCACACTGGGGGTTAGGGTTTCCACATGTGAACACAGGGGCCGGGATGCACTTCAGCCTGTTGCACCTTCTGATCTCAAGTGTGTACATTTGAAAATGTACGTTAGGAAAAGAAAGACCGGAAGACACTGTACCAAGATGGCCTCTAGGTAGTGGGGTTCAGGAATCCTTATCTTCCCAATACTTCTCTGTATTATCAAATTTTCTACGGTGAGCACAATCACAATCAGGAAAAAAATATATTTAGACTTGTTATAGATTTAAGAGAAAAAGAAAGAGATTTTTGGTCATTATGACAAAGGGGGAAGGAGTGGGGGGACAAACATTTCCGGGTGTGTCCGTGGTGTGCTGGCTATGTCACCTGTCCAGAGAGAGTCCACACCAAAGGCTTGATCGACATAGCCGTAATCAATGGTCATTCTTATTTGTTTTATTATCACATAAACAAAGGAAGTGAAGAAAAAACATATCTTCTTTATGGAAGAATTCCATTTAATATATGCAGACACTCTCCCTCCAGAAGCAGAGCTGAATCCCCCCATTGGAGGGCGGGCTGGACTTAGTGACGCACTTCTGAAGAGTAGACTAGGGAAAGGGGAGATGAAGTCATTTTACAGTGGGTAAACCTAGCAGACACCACCTTAAGCAAGCGACCAAAGTCGGACTCCCCCTCCCCGGGTGAATGTGTAATCATGTGACCCTTGACGGATGTGATGAGCAGGGGACCTCCCCTCTGGTTTCCTTCCCCAAGACTCACAATCCCTGTGTAATCATGAGCAAAACATCAGACAAACCCAAACCCGGCGTTCTGCCGCGTAGCTGGCCAGTCCTGTCCCAGACTGTGAAGGTCATGATATATACAAGGGAGGACTGAGAAATTATCACAGACCAAAGGAGCCAAAGGGCATATGACAACTGGATGCAATGCGGGGTCCTGGAACAGAAAGGGGACATCAATCGGAAACCTGTTAAATTCAAATAAAGTCAGGAGTTTGGTTTATAAATAACCCAAGGGGTAGAGATTACTATCCCCCATTTTACAAATAGGAGTCAGAGGTTGAGAGCGTGGCCTGAGGTTGGCAGCCGGGGAGTGGCGGGACCAGGTGCCCTGAAGTGAACCCGGGGAAAGAGAGAGGGGGGAAGGGAGGAAGGGAGGGAGGGAGAGCAGTTTAATTTTTTTTTAAGATTTTATTTATTGATTTGCAAGACAGAGCATGAGCAGGGGGAGAGGCAGAGGGAGAGGGAGAAGCAGACTCCCCACTGAGCATGGAGTCCAATGCAGGGCTCAATCCCAGGACCCCGGAATCATGACCTGAGCTGCGGGCAGCCACTTAACTGACTGAGCCACCCAGGAGCCCCAGGAGAGCAGTTTAACTTTTAAAGGAGTAATTTCTTAAAACTCTCTTTAAAGTCTGGGGCAGAAAAGGTAGACTGGGGAGCAGAAGAGCCTACATTAGACACTTCAGGGATTCTTTCTGGTTTTTGTGTTATTGAGATACAAGTTTGAGAGGTACAGGATGATGATTTGACAGACGCATACTGCGCAGTGAGTTTAGTTAATATCTGTGACCTGATAGAGTTGCCCAAACTTGGTTTTTTGCCCCTGGTGGTGGTGGCGGCATGGGAAAGCTCAGGAGGGCTATGCTGAGCCAAAGCAGCCTGGAAGCAGCATGTGGGTGACGAGACCTGCCCTCTCTTGATGGATACCAGGGAGGGCAGGTGGAGAGGCAGGGGTCCTTAACCAGGACCCGTCATGAACAGCAGGGGAGTCCTGGCAGGACCAAGGCTTCTTGAGTTCATTTTTGGCTGCCATTTGCTGAATTTACCGGATGCCGCCTGTCTTCTTGTACTGTCGATCAATCCGTAAAACAACCTTGTGCAAATGCTTGTGCAAGCATTTTTAGACCCATCTTCCAGATGATGAAACCGAGGCCCACAGGGATAAAGCGACCTGCCAAGGCCCTATAGCCAAGCATGGTGAAATCAGGATTCAAACCCAGCACTGGGAACTAATCATCACACCCCCCTCCCCTCTGTTTGACTCTCCCCTTCTCTTCCTTCTCCCCCTCTGTCTTTGTGTCTCTTATGTCATGTCTGTCTCTGTCTCCTTCTCCTCCTGTCTTCTTCTCTTTCTCCCTCTCCCTCCCCGCTCTCTGCTTTTCTGTCTGTCTCTCTCACTCTGTTTCTCTCCATCAGTTAATGTCAATTAGGAAAGCAGCGAGACTGTGCTTGGTTGATGATTATAATTGTCTGCCCCTTGACAAATGGTCACTCGTGCTTGAAACTGATCTTTGACCTAAACCCTTTTTTATTCATAGATGCTCCTTTTGGCCAAAATCAAAGCATCAAAACTGGGGGGACTTTGGATCACACATTCATTCAACAAACATTCATTGGATGCCTCCTATGTGCACGCACTCTTCCAGGCACCCAGGATATGCAGTGAATGGAAGAGACAAAAATCCCTGTTTGGGGAGAGTTGACATTTTAGTGGAGGAAGCAGGTGATCAACAACATAATTAAGAGATTATATATGTATGTGTAAAGGGCAGAGAGTATCGTAAATATTTTAGGCTTGGCAGGCCATACTGTCTCTCTCACAACTACTCAATCTGCTATCCTAACACAGGAACAGCCACAGAAAAAATACATAAGGGAATGGGCATGGCTGTGTACCAATAAAACCATAATTTACAAACACAAGTGGCTAGGCCATGGGCTGAACTTTGAGGACTCCTGTGTAAGAGGGGAAAGAGAGCTTAAGGAGAAAAATTAAGCAGGAGAGGGGCTGTGGATTTTCAAAGTGAGGGGTTGCAGTTCTTCTAATAAGCCCTGAAGGAGGTGAGGGGGCTGCCATGCAAGTATGCTAGGGAAGAGAGATCCAGGCAGACAGGATAGCCAGTGCAAAGGCCCTGGGGCAGGAACGTTCCTGGCATTTGTGAGGAGCAGCAACGTGACTCATGTAGCTGGTGGGGAGTGAGTGAAGGCAAATGAGGGAGCTGGTGAGGCCAGAGGAGGTGACAGGACCGGACAGGCAGAGAGGCTATGTAATTTATCATCCAAACCGGGACAATTTTGAGAGCAAATAGGGAAAGGAAGACTCAAAAAATAATTAACAGGCATTTCATGATCTACAATGGGTATAAACTGGGACATACGACCTCCCTCACGGCCACTGTGGGACCTTGGCTCTTTCACGGTCAAACCCACACCATTTTTATCCAGTATGCTGGGGAATTGGGTGTTCTCCTGAGCTGAGTATTTTTTTTAAAGATCCTTTATACTTTTTCTGAACGAACCATGCTCAAAAAATTAGAGGAAAATAAACCATAAAACAGAAGGCACTTAAGAATTTTACTGGGACTCAGCCATTAATTTGTTTGATGAGTATTTATTGAACGCTTGCTAAGCGCCAGGTGCTGCGCTAGGCACCGGCAGTGCTGGGATGAATCAGTCTCTCCTTAAAGGCTCTCACGGGCCAACCATTATAAATATAAAATACTATGAAAGTGCAGCAAAGAGGTGAAGTAGAAAAAAAATTGCTCTGTTGCAAGCCAGAAGGACAGTTCTAGCCCCAGCTGTGCCATCCACACCCCGTGCGAGCTGGCGAGTCACGTTGCCTTCCTCAGCCTGGTTCCCCCATCCACTGGGTATGGAAACTGTGGGAATCGAGGGGTATTTTGTTGGCTCAAAAGTGCACTACTAAAATGACAGTGGTTGTCTTGCCTGCCTCTTTGTTCCCAGGGAAATAGCCTGATCACTTGGACCTGAGATAAATACAGTCTCCTGTCCATGGTATTATTTTTTTTTAAAGATTTATTTATTGAGGGGGAGGGGCAGAGAGAGAGAGAGAGAGAATCTCAAGCAGACTCCCCACTGATCATGGAGCCTGATGAGGGGCCCCATCTCCTGACCCTGAGATCATGACCTGAGCCAAAAATCCAGAGTCAGATGCTTAACCGACTGAGCCACCCAGGCACCCCTGTCCTTGGCATTATTTAAACAACCCACCCCAGAGACCTCAAGATTATGTGCATTCATCATGCCAACAATGCTTAGGAAGCACCTACTGTGTGCCAGGTGCTGTTCTGGGTGCTGGGGAGGTGACGTTTTAGGGACAAAGACAGTCTACAAACAAGCAAATGTATAAATTGACAAGGTGATTCAGAGAACAAAGCATGCCAGGAAGAGAATGGATGTCTGGCAATGCTGGAGGGAGGGGCTAGTCCTTTGGGTCAGGAGGGCTGGGAAGGCTTCTCTGAGCCAGGCACAGTGGAGCTGAAGGCTGAGTGATGAGGAACAATCAACCACACCAAGATCGAGGGGACACTGGGCTCCAGGCCGAGGCTCAGAGAACAGAAACAACTAGTACATTGTAATCTTGAACTTTACCCTTTGGTGTACCAATTTCTCCATCGGACATACTGGAGACATTCTTTTTCCCCACTTGCCTCATGAGATCCATAGAAGGATCAATGAGAAAGTGGCATTTGAGAAAGACCTGAAGGGGATGAGGGAGCAAACCAAAGAGATATCGTGGTGTATCAGCCAGGAAAACTATGTGATGCTGCAGTAACAAACATCCCCTGTGATATTAACAACAAATCTCTTTTCTTGCTCACACTACATTCCAGTGTAGGTTGGCAGTGGGGGAGAAGGGGCTGTGCTCACTATCATCACTTGGGAACCAACTAATAAAGCAGCTAGGACATTGCCACTTGCTGTCCCAAATAGAAAGAAAGCCCCGAGGGCCCCACACTGACAGTTCAGTGCTCCAAATGGCACGGCTGTCTCCACTCACTCCTTATTGGTCAGCACTCATCATGTGGCCCTCAGCCAACCACAAGGGGACTGGGACGGGCCATCCCACCATATCGTCAGAAATGTTTAGTGACAGCACTAATAAGAAATAGTGTTCCAAGCACTGGAACTCTTCGAGCCTTTGGAAAAAAGACAGGACTCTTAAGAACCCGTCCTTTTCAGTATTACTGATTATGACAGGTGAACAAGTTTCCATCCTCCTTCATTTCCCCAAACCCAGACTCATGCACACACCCGCCCTTTACCTGAACTGCCAAAGGAGGTCAGGCCCAGAAGGGGAGGTTTGGGCCCCCCACATTCTCTGCTATCAGAATAGCTGTGGCAGGTCTAGCCTTTCTTCTTGGGAAACATAGTTCCCATTTTGCTCCCAAGCAGACCCCAGGGAAAGCCCACCTCCTAATCAAAAACTGCACCCACCCCTCTGCCAACTTCTTCTCCATGAGTTGTTGGCTCTAGAGCATGGAATTGAATAATTTGGGCCACGTTGGAAGGAGAACAAGTTCTCCTTCAGTCCCAGGGAGAAAAGCAGACAAGGGAGTGGGGGAGGGAGGACAACTTGGGAACTGAGGATGCAGGCTATGTGGGGAACTTGGACCCACCTCTCATTCAGTCCTTCCACAAACATTTATTGAGCACTGCTTGCATGCCTGGCATTGTGCTAGGGAATATAGCAGTGAACAAACAAACAAACAAAAGGCAGAACATCCTTGCCCCTTGTGGAACTGACATTCCAGCTGGGGAGATGGACAGTGAGCAGGAGAAATAGGTAAAGTGTAGAGAGGGTGAAGTGCTAAGGGAAAAGATGGAGCAGGAAATGGGATTAGAAATGAAGGGCCATCAAAGAAGACCTCCTGGAGAAGGTGGCATTTGAGCAAAGACCTGAAGGAGAGTGAGGGAGGAGCCATGTAGGAATCGGGAGGAAGAGCCTTCCAGGCAGGGGGAGGAGCAGGTGCAAAGGTCCTGAGGTGGGACTATGCCTAGTGCATCTGAGGAGCTGAAAAGAGCATGTGGCTGGAGCAGAGTTATCCAGGGGCAGAGTGACAGGGGCATGGGGGGGGGGTTGGGGTACCTCTGCCATTTAGTAGCTCAGGGACCATATTCGTTTTCTGTGGCTGCCATCACAGGGAGGTTAGAAGTTGGAGACTAAGATATCACCAAGACCGTGCTCCCTCTGAGACTCAGTAGAATCCTTCCTCGCCTCTTTCTGGCTTCTGCCAGTGGCCGTTGACCCTGGGCTTCCTTGACTTCTCTCCACACTCTGCCTCTGTAGCCACGTGGCTGTCCTCTCCCCTGCATGTCCCAGTCTCCACCTGGTGTTTTCCTCTTCCTTAAAAGGACACCAGTCATATTGGATGGGAGCCCCCCATCATGACCTCACCTTAATGGTAGCTGCAGAGACCTATTTCAATTAAAGTAACATTCCCAGGTCCCGGGGTTATTACTTCCAACACATCTTTTGGGGAGACACAATGCAACCCAGAACGGACCTTGGGCATGGAACTTTATCTCTCCTTATCCTCCCAGGAAGATGGGAAGGATTGTGAACCACCTTTTGGGGTCCGTGAGAGGATTAACTGAGCTCAGGTAGGCTGAGTGCCTGGCATTGGGTATGTCTGTTATTAGGCTGGGCAGCATGTCATGGGCCAGAGGGTCCTAAGCCTGTTGGGGAGCTGGGTTGTGGGCAGAGTCTGAGATGGACGGGCTGCCTCAGTTCTGAGGGGCCTCTGCTGTTTCTCCCTGTTCCATCCCACCTCTCTCCCCCCACCTGCTCTGTCCCCATCCCAGACCTGTTTCCTGAGATGGCCCAGACTTTTTCTTGTGTTGGCTGGTGCGGGCTTTCTCTCCCTGGACTATATTTAGCCTAAGAAATAGGCATGAGAAGCCTCAGCTGCTGCAGCACTGGAAAGGAAAAGCACAAAGCCAGTCCTGCCTTCTGTCCAGCCCTGTCTGCTGACTCCATTCTTTCTTCTAGAACCTTCTAGAAGCAAAGCATCAGAATTTTGGGTGTTTGTTGGAAGAAGGACATGAGTTAGGAGCCCTGACATATTAATTGTCCCCAGAACTTGTCCATGTGTCCATGATGAAAGTTGACTTTGTTTGTCGGTTTGCTTTGTTTTCCGTTTTTTTACTGTGGTAAAAGACGCATGACATAAACTTTACCGTCTTAACCATTTTTAAGTGTCCGGTTCTGTGGCATTAAGTACATTCTCGTTGTTGTGCAGCCATCCCCACCACCCCTCTCCAGAACTCATTATGTCTTGCAAATAGACTGTGTCCGCACTGAACACTGACTCCCCGCCCCCTCCCCCAGCCCCTGGTGCCCGCCATCTACTTCCTGTCTCTGTGACTGTGACTCCAGTAGGGACTGCATAGAAGTAGAATCATGCAGCATTTGTCTTTTTTTTTTAAGAATTTATTTATTTATTTGAGAGAGAGAGTGCACGAGAGAGCACAAGCAGGGGGCGTGGCAGAGGGAGAAGGAGGAGCAGGCTCCCCGCTGAACAGAGAGCCCGATGTGGGGCTCACAGGACCCTGGGATCATGACCCGAGCCGAAGGCAGACACCTAACCGACTGAGTCACCTAGGTGCCCCCAGAGTTTGTCTCTTTATGACTGGTTTATTTCACTCAGCGTAGTGTCCTCAAGATTCATCCATGTTGTACCATGGGTCAAAATTTTCTTCCTTTTGGTGGCGCCTGGGTGGCTCAGTCGTTGAGCGTCTGCCTTCGGCTCAGGTCATGATCCCAGAGTCCTGGGATCGAGCCCCACATCGGGCTCCCTGCTCCGCGGGAAGCCTGCTTCTCCCTCTCCCACTCCCCCTGCTTGTGTTCCCTCTCTCGCTGTGTCTCTCTCTGTCAAATAAATAAATAAA
>NC_058403.1:205522124-205616079 GCF_002201575.2 Neomonachus schauinslandi
GTGTTCCCTCTCTCGCTGTGTCTCTCTCTGTCAAATAAATAAATAAAATCTTTAAAAAGTAAATAAATAAATAAATGGAATCTTCCATATATGTTCTTTTCTGTCTGGCTTCCTTTGCTTGACACTAACTCTGTAAGGTTTCATGTGATAAGTGGCAGTCATTCATTGCATGATATTCCATTTATTTATCCTCTCTCTTGTTGATGAGGATTCAGACCATTTCCAGTTTAGGGCTATTATGTAGATCACCACTATGAACAATCTTGTGCATGCCATTCATATTTCTGTTGGGTAACTATCCAGGACTCAGGAGTGGAATTTCCAGGTGGTAGCACAGGTACGTGACTTAATTTTAGTAGAAATTTCCAACCCATTTTCCAAAGTGGTTGTACCACATGTTATGGGTTGAATTGTGTCCTCCCTCCCCCAATTCATATACTGAAGTCCTAACACCCAGTACCTGAAAAATGTGACCTTAATTGGACATGGGACCTTATGGGAGATGAGGTCCTTAGGGTGAGCCCTAACCCAATATGACTGACGTCCTTAAAAGGGGGGAAGGAATTTGGACAGAGAGATGAACATGCACACAAGAAAGACGGCATGCAAAGATGAAGGTGAAGACCACGGTGATGCCTCTATAAGCCAAGGAACCACCAAAGATTGTCAGCCAACACCCAGACCTCAGGGGAGAGGCATAGGATGGAATCAGCCTCAGAGCCTCCAGAAGAAACCAACCCTGTTGACATTCCTAATCTCAAACATCTGGCCACCAAGAACTGTGAGACAATAAATTTCTGTTGTTTTAAGGCCCCTGGTTGTGGTCCTTTGTTACACCAGGCACAGACCACTCATGCACCATGTTACCCTCCCATGGGCAGCATATGGGGATTCCACCTCCTCCACAGACTCCTCAACACCTGATAGTATCAGTCTTTCTCATCCTAGCCTTTCTGCTTGGTGGCAGCAGCATCGTAGGTGCTTCTAAAGGTGAGCTTTTAAAGCCACACATGGGGGCCCCATGTTCTGCTGGTGCCCCAGAGCTGCTGAGCCACCATAAGGCTCCCTCTGCTCCGGCTGCTGACACCAGGGCTTCCCCAGCACAGAGCTTACATCCGTGGGCTCTGGGACACCTCCTGGTTCCAATCCCATGTCTACCACCAACCGACTCTGGGACCTTGGGCTGGCACTTTTGTCTTTCTGGGCCTCAGTTTCCCCAGTTGTAAATGGGCATGATGATAAAAATAGGGTCATCATGAGGACTAAATGAGTAACTAAGCTAACATAGCTAATACACTTAGAGCATCTGGCACAAGTAAGTACTTCATAAGCACTGGTTTTTAGATTTCTCTTTTTCTTTCTCTCTCTATTCTTGATTTTCATCCCCTCCTCTTACTTCCTTCTTGGCACAGTGTTCTCTTCTCTCCAGAGAATGTTTGACTTGTAGATGTCTTCCCTGCCTCTTTGAAAACTGAGCTGGGCACTTCTGAGAATTTTTTTGTGGTTCACACTGAGGCTGCAGGGCACAGAGGAGGGAGACACTTGAGGGTTCACAGGCTCACAGCCCTGCCGTCTGCCTTGGTGATTTAACCTGGTAGTCAGACTCTGCCTTCATGCACCTCCTCTAAGGGAAGAGTGTGACTGTGTCAGGGGGGAGGGAGGCAACCAGGGGATCATTTCTACATTTTGATTGGGTTTGTTCTTTTTTTTTCCTGGAGTTTGGTCTGGGAAGTTCTCTTGAGTTTCATGCTGGTTCCTGGGTCCTGTGAGGGCTACATGATTAGAGGGGGCCTTGTCCTTCTAATGGTACCTCTGGGGCTTCCCCCACTAATTGATCCCGTTTCATTTCTGTCTGGGCTTCCAGAGCTCCAGGACTCCATAGGCCAAGAAAATTTGAGAGCAGAGCTCCCCCTTCTCCCACCTGTCAGGTCATACCTGAGTCCCATGAACACTCACCTGCTTTCCCTCCTCACCTCCCACAGAGCAACGATGCCTCAGGGAACACTTGGAACTGGTTGTACTTCATCCCCCTCATCATCATTGGCTCCTTTTTTATGCTGAACCTCGTGCTGGGTGTGCTGTCAGGGTAAGTCTCTGCTACTCTCCCCATCCCACTCCCCCTCACCATCTTCTGACCATAAAGAGGCCATCAAACCTTTGTTTTCATTCTCCAGGCGGAGAATAGGCCTTCCCTTGGCTTGGCTTAGCCAGGAAGTTATTAGCAAGTCAGGTACAGGTGCACAGGTTGTGCACTGCTGAGAGCACCTAGTGAAAGGACTCATGGAGGCTGGAATCCAGCCCAACCATAGCTCACAACACTGTACCCCTGGCATTGAGCAACCTTCACCCAGAGAAAGGGGAGCTTCTTTCCAATGCAGACCTCTCATTCAGAAGTCTTTCCCAACCCACAACCCACCACACAAGAAACTTCTGTAGAGCTTTACTTTTTATAATTTACGTTTTTAAAAAAGCCAATAGATTGGGTTCCTTCCTTCCCCTGTTTTCCAAATATACTATATATTTCAGTATACAATCAAATATGCATTTTCATGACACACAGTATCCCTTACCCCCAAGACTGAATGTGGGTTTGGGGTTTGAGGGGCTTGATCATAAATAGGTTTTGTTTTTCTCGTCATAAGAAGTCTGGGGACTGGAATGGTGGCTCCACGGTGCCATCAGGGACCCCGGTTCCTTCTCGCTTTCTACTCTGACATCCTTACCAAGCAGAGGCTTTCAGTCTCATGGATGCCTCATGGTCTTAAGATGGCTGCCTCACACTCACAAGAGGGCCACCGCACATTCCAAACATGAAGAGGAGGGAGAGAACAGGAAGGGGAAGGATATATATCAGGCTACCACAGAAATCTTCAGCTTATGTCTCATTGGCCTAACTTAAAAGAGGGCTGAAAATATTCTTCACCCGAGAGTGCAGAGAATCAGAATGGAGTACCCAGCCAGCGATGGTTGGCGTGGCATGGTTCTGTGGTTTTACTTTTTTCCTCCAGCTGGGTGCAGTTGTTGGATAACGTGGGAAGCTGGCAGAAATACCCCCAACCCCTATGGTGTTCTGATCTCCCAGGACACCTGATTCCTCATGTTAAAGTCCACTGCCTGCCCTCTAGGAGTTTCTGAACCCCCAAACACACACACGCGCGCGCGCGCACACACACACACACACACAGTCCCTAAAATGCTGACAACAGCCAGACCTGGCTCTTTCCTGCTTCTGCAGGGAGTTTGCCAAAGAAAGGGAGCGGGTGGAGAACCGACGGGCTTTTCTGAAGCTCAGGCGGCAGCAGCAGATCGAACGAGAGCTCAATGGGTACATGGAGTGGATCTCAAAAGCAGGTGAGGCCCTTTCGTCCCAGGAGCCTCGGAGCACACGGAGGGTCCTGCATGCAGCTCGCGGGTGGGTGAGGGGAGGACCCTAACAGCGGGAGAAAGAGGACCTGGCCTGGTGGCCCCACTTCTCAGCAACAGGAATCTGGAGCAGGGTAGAGAAACTTCCAGGGCGACACCAGGATAGGATGTCACGTAATAGCTGAGGAACTTTGGTTGACATCCCAGCTCTGCCACCTCCTAGCCGCGAAGCTCACTTTCCTGCGCTCCAGTCTCCTTGGTTGTTAAACGGAGGTGTGATAGTGTCTCTCTTTGCCGGGCTGTGGGGTATGCAGTAAGATCATCCAAGCTAAGCCACCAAGAAAGAGCAGTGCCCGACACACAGTGGGCACGCGTTTATTGGTTCAGCCATTCAGCAGACGCTTATGGAGCGCCCACTGTGTGTCCGGAACTGTTCTAGACACTGAGGATATGGCAGTGAACAAAAGACCAAATCCCCGCCCTCAAGGCTCCGGCGTTCTACTGAAGGAGACAGAAAATAAACAAGGACATATACTGTTGAGTGCTCCCCAATGCTGAGAAGAAAAATAAAGCAGGGTAGGAAGTGGGAAACAGTTGGAGGAGGTGGGGTGGTCAGAGAGGGTCTCTCTGAGGAGGTGACTTCCGAGCAGACCCGAAGGAAGCCCTATGGATGTCTAGCAAAAGGGGTTCTGGGCAGAGGGAATAGCAAGTGCAAAGGCCCTGAGGTGGGAACGGTGTTGAGTCATAGCGAGGAAGCCAGTGTGGCCGGAGCAGAATACGTGCAGGGGAAAATGGGAGGAAGCGAGTACCGGGAGGTGACAGGGGCCGAATCAGGCAAGGCCTTACGGGTCACAGTAAGGAAACTGGGTTTTATTTTGAGGGAGGTAGAGGTGGTGTTGGCTCTTACACTGTTGTTGAAGTGAGGCTGGGAGTCAGGAAGAACAAAGCAGCTGCCACAATCAGCAAGAGGAGAGCGAAAGTGGCCGGGCAGACCCTTCTCCTTCCTGACCCAAGGGAACCCAGCCCAGGAGAGGCCTGCAGGCGCTGGAGCTTAACTATGTGCTCTTCCTCTTCAGAAGAGGTGATCCTCGCCGAGGATGAAACTGATGGGGAACAGAGGCATCCCTTTGATGGTAACTGCTCTGAACCTGGCTCAGGGTTGGGTCCCAGGGGAGAACACAGCAGCCAGTGCTGAGGGGACAGATTGTTTGGTTCTGAGGGGCTTCCAGGGGATGGATGTTCAGAGCCCAGGCGACTCCAAGAACAAACACGAGATCAGTCAGGACCAGGGAGATACAGGCATGGGGCGAATCTGCTTCTTTGGGGCATTTCAGGACCTTGGTGCAGGCTTTACATTTTCTGACCTGCCCTTTCTGCTTTAACCATGTGCCCCAGTCTTCCTCATTCATAAAATGGGCATGACAGTATTAATACCTACCTCACTGGACAGTTTATGGAGATTGCATTAATGCTTCCAATAGAATGCCTACAACAGTGCCTGGCTCAGGGTCAGCCCCATCTGTGTTCGCTAAATAGATCAATAACCAAGAATCCAACTTACTATTCAAGACAGTTGTCTCACATGTTAGAAATTTGGCTAGACAGAGCAATGACTTTGGATTGAAAAATACCAGGATTGAAAAGGAAGTAAAGGAGCTGGGCTTTATCTGAGTAGATTACAAAATGGGTTTTACTATTTTGGGGGGAGGGGAAGAGATGGACTCATGGGGGTGTCTAAATCATTTTGTTGGGAGTCTGTGCCTGAACTCATTGTCCCCTGGAGAGCTCATGGGGGAGGAATAGAACCTAAATATTGAGGGAAGGCATCCACAGTCTCAGCCTGCCTAGCAAGCGTGCTAAAGGTCAAGGGTGGGCCTGCTTTCATAGGAGTCCCGGTATGTCCAGTCCCAGGCATCCCAGAGGGGAGAGGGTGGCTGAGAGCCCAGACTTAGAGTCAGAGCGAACAGGACTTGATTCTCGTCTTTACCCCTGGGGCAAAATCATGTAACCTCCCTGAGCCTCGGTCTCACGTTTCTAAAATGGGCGTACTCTTACTTCCCACCAACCCGGATGACCACGAGGGTTAATTAACCCAACAACATGTAGCAAGTCCCTGGCGCCAAGAACCCAAGGACACCGAGATATGGTCTTGTCTCAAAAAGGGTAACGTCCTTTTCTCTTGCCATGTTTCCATTGTTGGAGCTCTGCGGAGAGCCACCATAAAGAAGAGCAAGACAGACCTGCTCAACCCCGAAGAGGCTGAGGATCAGCTGGCCGACATCGCCTCTGTGGGTGAGTCCCTCCTGCCCCAGCCTGGTGCTCGGCTCTCACTGATCGTGCGAGAGATGGGAGCTGAAGGGCTGGGAACCACGGTCCCTCGATTTGGGTCCCTACTCTGCCCCTTTCCGCCTGTGTGTCCTGGGGCAGATGATGTGATGATGGGAATAACAGCAGTGCCTGTCTCCTAATCCCATTGTGAAAACTTAAACAAAAGAATCCACATTAAGCATTTAGAAGGGTGCCTGGCAGAGAATAAGCTCCCAGTCATGATATTAGGGTTCATTAGTGCTCACTGAGGGGCTGCTGTTATTGGGTGCCAGCTGTGAACAAGACAGGAGCCAAATCCCTACCCACGTGGAGCTTGCAGTCAAGTGCAGGACACGGATGTTGAACAGATAATTACCGAAATAAATCTGTCATGGTAATGGTGCTGCAGAGGAGACACCCCGGGTTTGGCCTGCTCTGGAAGAATGGGGTGTGATCAGGGAAGCCTTCTCAGAGGAGGTGACACTGAAGCTGAAAACTGAAGGATGGGTAGGAGTTCGCTATGGCAGTGAAAGCAGAGAGAGCCATGGGGCAGGCTGTACTCCGTCTGTTGCTGTTGGTTGTCGCCAAGGGCAGGGTTTGAGGGGGAGGGGACATTTACCCTTCCCCTGCTCACCCCTCCTGATTGTGTTGCTTTTGATCTTCTCCGAGTAATGAAAGTGGGAGAGCATCCAGACAGGGGAAATAACACATGACTCTGAGGGGAGAAGGCATTTAACCTGTGTGGTTGGAGGAAGAAAGAGGGGGCAGGAAAAGAGAGACAGGAGGAAGAACTAGAGGCAGAGAAACAAGAAGGTGGGGGGAGCCTGGGTGGCTCAGTCGGTAGAGCATGCATCTCTTGATGTCCAGGTTGTGCGTTCGAGCCCCACGTTGGATGCAGAGATGACTTAAAAATAAAATCTTTTAGGGGAGCCTGGATGACTCAGTCTGCTAAGTGTCCAACTCTTGATTTCAACTCAGGTTCACGAGATGGAGCCCCGCATCAGGGTCTGTGCTGAGCGTGGAACCTGCTTAAGATTCTTTCTCTCCCTCTCCCTCTCCCTCCGCCCCCCCCCCAAAAAAAACAGCAGGAAGGAAGGGGAGAAGGGAATTTAACATATACACATAGTTCCAGTCTACAGGCATCATCTATTCTGTACTCTGCTGTTTTCACTCCATAAGGGTGGCTACACTGTAGTTTGCTTGGCCGTGGCCCTATCATATGGTGTTGGAGTTGTTTCCAATTTTTGCCCCAATGAGAAGCACCGCTGCGAACATTGAGGTACAATTACTCCCCACACCCTTTGGGCGTGTTTCCTTGGGGAATAATTATAGGATCAAAGATATTGACAGCTTTTCAACTCATTATTCACAGAACCATTCTGAGTTTCCAAAGCACTGAACCCATTTATAAACTTGCCAAGTACTCATACGATCATGGATCCCCCATCCCGGCCACTGCGTATTTCCCCTTTAATTTCCTTTCCCAGTGAAGTAGGTCTGTAATGATACCTTAAAGCTTGTTTTAATTTGCATTTTTAATTTCTAGCCAAAACACTCTTTTCCTTGTAACGATGAACTAGTTCTATTTCAACTTGTGGAATACATCTGTTTCCCTCCTTCCGGCAAGTTCAAGAACGGGAGTGCTCCGTCAGTGTTTTGTGTATTTGATGGGTTCTGTCTGGCCCACACATTTTCCCAATTAGGTTGCTTCCATTTTTTTTTTAATGTTTTGTTGTATTTTGATAGGCAAATATATTTTGTTCATACCACATGTTTTAAATGCCAGGCGCTGAAAAAAAAAAAATTGGCATACTCAAGTCAGGATCTCCCCTATGGATAAGATTGGGTACCTGCTCTTAATTGGCAGAGAAATTATTTTTCATCAGTCATTCTAGAAAAGATGGAAAAGTGATACTACCCAGTGTTGGCAAGGATGTGGGGAAATGAGCATTGTCATATGTTGTTGGCAGGCGTGTAATTTGCAGTGTTTCCAATATATGGTTTGGTATTATTTAATTATGGATGTTTATTTTCTTTGACCTAGCATTTCCACTTCAAAAACATTTCTTCCATGTGTGCAAAAGGCCTATGCCTCTTCTCAACAGTGTTGTTTCTGGTGTTCAAAAAAGTGAAAACCAGAGGTGCACCTGGCTGGCTCCGTCAGTAGAGCATGTGGCTCTTGATCTCAGGGTCGTGAGTTCAAGCCCCACATTGGGTGTAGAGCTTACTTAAAAATAAAATATTTTTTTAAAAAGTGAAAACCACAGGATGCCTGGGTGGCTCAGTCAGTTAAGCGTCTGCCTTTGGCTCAGGTCGTGATCCTGGGGTCCTGGGATCGAGCCCCATGTCAGGCCCCCTGCCCAGTGGGAAGTCTGCTTCTCCATCTCCTACAGCTCCCCCTTGTTTGTGTTCTCTCTCTCTAGCTCTCTCTTTCTCTGCCTCTCAAATAAATAAATAAAATATTTTTTTAAAAAGTGAAAACCAGGGGGTGCCTGGGTGGCTCAGTCGTTAAGCGTCTGCCTTCGGCTCGGGTCATGATCCCAGGGTCCTGGGATCCAGCCTGGCATCGGGCTCCCTGCTCCGTGGGAAGCCTGCTTCTCCCTCTCCCACTCCCCCTGCTTGTGTTCCCTCTCTCGCTGTCTTGCTCCCTGTCAAATAAATAAAGAAAATATTTTTTAAATAAATAAATAAATAAAAAGTGAAAACCAGAAACAACCCACGTGCCCAGAAATGGGGACATGACTAAAGAAATTACAGTATTTATACATGATGGACTATTATGCAGCCAGGAAAAAGAACAGGGTTGCTACTGGCATGGAAAAATGTTTGAAATCAATTTCTCAATGAAAAAAGCAAGTTGCACAGCATTATGTAAAATTTATGATCCCATTTTAAGAACAATATTAAGTATAGCTACTTAAAAATGTGGAAATTGGAGGATTGAAAGGGATTTTCACTTTCTGTGTGACATTTTTCTAAAATGTACGAATTAGTGACAGGCATTACTTTTGAAATTAAAAAAGTAATTACATGAGTTATAAGTTTAAGTTACTTAAAAGTGACAAAGTCTAATTATGAGGAATCTAATGGCTGGCTGTATGGGCAGGGAGGAATTTGGTGGAAAAGCAAAGCTTCACGAAGAAGTTTTTAAACTGGGCTTTATGCAGAACGGGGTGCGTGCATCCATTTATGAGGGCTGCCATGTTATACCACAAACTGGGTGGCTTAAAACAACAGAAATCTATTTTCTCACAGTTCTGGAGGCCAGAAGTCCAAACTAAAATCAAGGTATTGGGAGGGCCGTGCTGGCTCTGAAGGCTTCAAAGGAGAACCTGTTCCCTGCCCCGCACAGCTTCTGGGGGTGGTGGCGATCCTCGGCTTCTGTGTGCCTCACTCCAGTCTCTGCTTCTGTCGCCACATGGTCTTCCTGTGCACCTGTGTGGCTCCTCTCTTATAAGGACACCAGTCATGGGATTTAAGACCCACCCTAATCAAGTGTGACCTCATCTTAACTTGATTACAGCCGCAAAGACCCTACTTCCAAGTAAAGTCACATTCACGGGTACTGGGTGTTAGGAGTTCAGCACGTCTCTCTGAGGGACACAGTTCAACCCACAACTTAGGCAAGACCTATTTCCATTTACAGAGAATTTTAAGGACCTGTCAATTGCCCCAAATCCCCAGATTAAACCTGGGTGGTGACAGACTACCATCCTCACCAGAGAACATTCTAGACTGCTACTAGCCACCTGTAGCTCTTGATCTCTTGGGTATAGCTGGTGTGAACCAAGATGTGCTTCATTCTAACACATCAGATTTGGAAGTTCTAGTACCAAAAAAAAAAAAAAAAAAAGTGTAAACCATCTCTTTAACATATATCTATACTGATGCTATGTTGAAATGATAATACTTTGGATCTGTTGGGTTTCATAAAGTTTCTTATTAAAATATTTTTAAGATCTAAAGATTGCCTGCAATTACAATTCCAGACCACAGAGAAAAATCAGAGATGAGGATGGGTCAAGGTGGAGCATGAAATACAACACAGATGAGAATACACAGCTAATACGGGCCTAGCATGTAGTAGGTGTTCAATTAACATTTGCTTCTCTTTCCCTTCCCCAAGCGTGCTGTGCTTGAGGGATGTGCTTCCAGGCCAGTGATCAGGAAAGACTTGCTCCATAAGTTGGCATGTGAACCAGATCCTCATTGTATCTCTTGGGGTTACAGTATAAGATTATCATGGCCAATAAGCATAATGTGCCAGCATCATGCTAAAGTGTATTCCCCCCCACAGCCCTGCAAGGTGGGAAGTGTGGTTGTCCCCAGTTTACAGATGGAGACACTGGAGCCCCAAGATGCAAGGTGACTTGCCCAAGGTCATTTGGTGGTTGGTGATAGAACCAGCTTTTCAGGGAGGCTCCAGCAAAAGTAGGGGTGGGAGCCTCCTGCCCAGTGACTGAGCTCTACCCCAACTCTCTCTCTCTCCTTCTCTCCCTCCTTCTCCCCATGGAGCATCCCAACCTGACCTGAGACCTTCGAAAGTCTCATTCCTCTCTGTCATGCCCTATGGATGCTTGTGGGTCTGGGCACATCTTTGGGAGCTACAGACACCAGGGCCAGAAATGCCCCAAGTGGGAAGGACCATGAGGAGCCACCTTGGGGTTCTCAATGCCTGTGAGGTCAGGCAGGTGATGGACATGAGAGAGGTGTCCAGCTACAAGGCCTGGCCAGCTGCTGCTGAGCAGGAGTGTGTTTAGAAATTTGTGAATAGGGAGAAAGTGGCATCCTGTGAGATGTCTGCTGTGTCCAGTGCCTGGCTGGTGGGATGGGGTTGATGCACAAGCTGGATGGACGAATGAGTGACTGGACAAATCAGCTAATGGATGCATGAGTCAATGAACAAGCCAGTGAATAGGTGAAAGAGTGAATGAACCAAAGAACAATAAACAAATGAGTGCAATTGAAGGTTTTCAAAAAGAGATCATTTAGAAGATAAAATCAGTTCATCCAAAACTGAGCTCCGAACCTCCCCACAAACCTGTCCACTCTCATTGGAGGGCAGCTCTGTCCCTCCAGGGGCTCAGACCTAAAATCTTGGTTCCTCCCTCTCTCATACACTCACACTTGATCCAACAGCAGGTGTTGACATCTCCCTTAAGGAATACATCCCAAATCGGCCCACTCTTCTGCTTTCTCCGCCACCGCAGAGTCAAGCGGCATCATTGCTGGCCTGGACCAGTCACCCTTTCTCTGTTCCTGCCCTGGCCTTCCACAGTCTGATCTCCCCACGGCTGCCAGGGGGCGCTTGTGAGCACCTGAGTAGGGTCCCCTCCCTCCTCTGCTCAAACCTCCGTAGTCCCCATCTCATTCAGAACAAAAGCCCAGGTTCTCCCCACAGCCCATGAAGCCCTGCTTGTCCCACACTGTCCCCTCCCTGTCCTCACCAACTCCTTCTCTCTCCCTCAGCCACTCCACTCCGGCCATACTGGTTTCTGGATGCCATTCCCCAAATATGCCAGGCAGGCATATTTCTGCCTCAAGACCTGTTAACTCTTCCTACAAAACTGAGATGACTTAGGTCAACACCTTCACCTTGACCACTTGACTTAATATGGCAGTCTGCCCCATGGTCCCTTCTGGGGCTCTCCATCCCCTTACACTACTTTTTCTTTTTCCCAAAGTTCTTTGTAACTTGCATCACACTATTAATTTACTTTTTTATTATATTTGCTGTCTCTCTCCCCAGATGGAGATTGGGCCCAGAAAGGCAGGGCTCTGTCTGTTAACTAGTGTATCCTGAGCACCTAGAATAGAGTCTGGCACACAGTAGATGTTCCGCAAGTAAAAGTATATGCAGGCAGATTCCTTGGTGGCTCATTCCTTGGTGGTCATGCCTAAAGTGAAGTGTCCATGGAAACTAGGGTCCTATTCACACCTCTTCCTGGAGGCCTCCCAAGCATGCAGCATGCAGCTCTGCTGCTTGGCCCTGCACCAAGGGTCCTGAGCTCCTTCCTCATTCCCCCTGTGGCATGACCCCCAGAATCATCAGATGTGGCCAGGAGAGGGAGACACAGAAAGTTGACTCCATCAGTGGAGAGCCATCTGCCTCCCCACTGACATCCAGAACTTTCATTGGTTGTTTCCAATACTATTATTTTTGCCTTCTTGTAAGCTCCGTCTCTGGAAGGCTAAGCCCTGGGTCATGTTGGTTCCCTCGGGCCAGAGGGCTCACCAGGGAGGCTAATGGATCCCCTGGCCCGATTCCATGCCTGGGCCGCCCATCAGTTAATTTCCTCCACAGGAACACCCTGACATTCTCTATCCTTTCCTTGGCAGGGTCTCCCTTCGCCCGAGCCAGCATTAAAAGTGCCAAGCTGGAGAACTCGACTTTTTTTCACAAAAAGGAGAGGAGGATGCGTTTCTACATCCGCCGCATGGTCAAAACTCAGGCCTTCTACTGGACTGTGCTCAGTCTGGTAGCCCTCAACACGCTGTGTGTTGCTATTGTTCACTACAACCAGCCCGAGTGGCTCTCCGACTTCCTCTGTGAGTACCACCCGGCCCTGCACCCACCTGCTCCCCAATCCCTTCCTCACACCCTTTTCCCTTCCCCTCCTCTGGTGGTGTGTGTTCCTTCCTTGGCTCTTGTTGAATCTGTCCTTTCATTTGGGTGGGTCTGTAACTGCTACCACAACAACAGAGCCCATCTTCTTTGGGCCTGGGGGCTGGAAGCTGGAATTCAGGCCACCAAATACTACTGTGATGCTTTTTTAAGAGAGAGGCATAGGGACACTGGTGAAAGGGGCGTTGGAAGAGAGACAGAAAAGGGTAGAGACCACAGAACAGCCAGATAGAGACAGAAACACACATCTAATTAATGGGTGTATCTCTGAGGATGTTAAAATAAGTAATTTGTGGTTGAGAGATGGGGATGCTTTAGGAACAAAGAGTGGCCCTTATGTTGTCTCCATTTTCTCTGCTCATTTCTGACACTCCTGGCTTCTCCCCTCTTCTTTCAAACCTTCTGCTTTTCCCCCCTTTCCTCTCTTGCTCTTTTTGACTTCCTTAAACCTGGAATTCATTTCTAGAAGATCTCCTCCAACAAGTGTGAGGACATCTTGCTCCCTCAGGGGGTACCAGGACCCCTAAGGCTTTGCCCTTCTGGGCCTATTCCCAGATTCCAGGAGTTAGCATAAGATAGTATCAAAGTTGATGGCCAGGTGAGGGTGAGGAGAAGCAGTGAAAGGTAGGGAGACTTCTAACCAGTATTTAAAAAATAAAGAGCTCTGAGAAATCAACAAGAGTAGTGTCTGGGCAGTGAGGAAGGCAAGTCCATGCCCGGGCTCTGGCTTGTGGGCCCCAAGTGAAGATTTCCTTCAACCTTTTTGCCTGATGGCTGCCCTCCTCCTGCATGTACTGGGTTTATCTGACTTAGGTCTGTGGCTTCTTTCCCCTTCTGACCTCTTTTGGAATTGACCCAGACAGCCAGTGGAGATAGTCGAGTCTTCAGCCTGGAGAGGCCCAGGAGCCTGGTCCAGGTCATTGTTTCCTTGTAACCTTCCTTGTTCTCGGTCACATTGGTTGACCCCCCTCAGGACACCCCCCAGGGACCAGCTCTCCTTCTGACCTAGTTCCAAACTTAGTAATTGCATTTGGTCCCCCTGGAGTCTTACAAATGAGGACTCTATACTTCTTGTCTTAACCTCCTCTTGTAGTCTATTTTTAATCTCCCATATTCTCTGCACTAATCACTTTGCTCTGTCTGTCCTGGTTCAGGAACAGGGGGTTGGGACTTCCTGCCCTGGGCCTCTGTGTCTGTAAAGGTCCTTTAATTATCCCCAGTTGAGAAAACTGAGACACAGAAAGGTTAAGTAACTTGCCCAGGGTCACACAGCTAGTAAGTGACAAAGCCAGGATTTGAACCTAGAATCCAAGCTGTGTCTGATGACAGATCCCTTCCCTGGTCACCAGGTGACCTGGATTCTCAATGTCTGCACTGCTCCTAACTCATCATGTGACCCTGGACAAGTCACTCCCATCATCCACCAATCGAAAGCATCTTCATTTATAAAGCACCCTTCTATCTTATTTGCCACTAAGAAATAAAGCAGTGCTACCATCTTACACTGAGACATGTCAATTTTAAGATACACCCCAAAGTGTGTGTCTTGGCATCAGTGAAGTGTGGTAGTTTCCCAGGGTCTCAAATTTCTCATCTGGAAATTGGAGTTGATGGCCCTGAAAGTTCTTCCAGACCCACCAGTGCTACAGACAATTCTCTCAGGTCTTGTGCATTGCCAGCTCTCAGGTTTCCATGGTAACTGGGAAGCAAGCATCTCAGAAACTCTTAAGTACTCCCAGAGTTGTTTCTGGTGGTTCTTAGAATACACCAGATGTTATAGACAGATTTCCCTTGCTGATATTTTGGCCTGACGATCCTAGACCTTGGTTTCCTTCAGATACTAGGAGCTCCCTGGAGTCCAAAAAACTAAGGGGAAGTTTCAGTCAGGAATGAATGCGAAGGACCTTGACAGTTCAAACCATCTCTTAAAAGAATGATTTAATAAACACCCTTGACTTTCAAACAGAATTAGTTATGTGACCAAAATTGACATTCTTGGAAGTTTTGAGTCCTCCGTCTTCCTTTCTATATGTTTTCTTCCCCTGAGACACCCTCCATATTCCCGCTTCCCATCCAGGGGTGAATATCCATACCCTTCCTGATGACTCATCTTCCTACCCCACCAAGAAAGCTCTCTCAGAAAAGGTCCTGAAATTAGCCATGCCTTTGCTGTAGCAGACAAATACCCTTATGTTACCTCTCCCCAAGGCATTTACCATTATGCTTTCTCACCAAAGGACAAGAATGCTTTATCTTGTTGAAGACTTTTAGACATCAGCAAGACAGGATTTTGCCAGGGGACCTCAGATAGGTTTTCCAAGTTGGGAGAAAAGCTGTACCTTAGATGGGTTGCCCCTGAATCTCCAGCTAAGTCCCTGACACAAGGATTACTAAGAGGACACCATTATGATTTCGATTTCTATTTTTCCTTTCAAGCTCAGGCATATAAAAGTGGATTAATCATCATTCTTAGATTGTGATACACTGGCATCCTGGGGCCATTGGCTGTTTTGTTAGTTAGCCAGTTAGTTTGTTAGTGCATTAGTTTTAAAAACATGGTAAGCACCCAGGAACCCACCAGCCAACACAAAACCTGGGTCCTTGGCCATGACCCACATCCAGCCCTTCTCACTGAACCAGGGCAAAAACTACAAGGGGGAGAGCCAGGGAACTTTTCCTCACTCCTTTTTAAGATTGGTCAGGGGTTGGTGGGTTGGAGGGTGGGGGGCCATTGTTGTTCCTCCCCTTTAATAGAGGAGAAACTGAGGCCCATGGAAAGGAAGCCTTGCATAATCTTTGGCCAAGGCCACCAATAACTCTCCTCTCTCCCTGCCTCCCCAGGCCAGAGCAGGACGGGATTGCTATTAACAGGAAAGTCAGAGCCACCTGGAACTATCCCCACCCCACAAACTTAACCTCCTCTCCGTTTCCCCCCCTCTCCCCTTCTAGACTATGCAGAATTCATTTTCTTAGGACTCTTTATGTCCGAAATGTTTATAAAAATGTACGGGCTTGGGACACGGCCTTACTTCCACTCTTCCTTCAACTGCTTTGACTGTGGGGTAAGTGTTCTGGTTGGTAAGGAGTTCATTTCTCCAGCTCTTGCCTAGCATGGCTGAGGCCTGGGGACATCAGAAAGGGAACGATAGGGGTCACCCCCTGGATGCAAGAGACTCGGCCAAATGTGGAAGGAATGAGAGGGCCATCCCAAATATTGGTGAGGATGCAGAGCTCCAGGGAAGTGTGCAGACCCTCCTTTGCAGGGGGGATTTGGCGATTCCCCTGCTCGGGCTTCATGCAAGAGCAACTCACAAGAATGCCCTGAGTGGCTTTGTTTGTAATAGCCCAAACCAAACGACCCAACATCCCTTTGCAGTAGCACGGATAAATAAGTTGTGACATAGCTATATAATGGAATTCTCCACAGCGATTAGAGGCAACCAACAACAGCCCCACCTAACAACTGGATGAATCTCACCTGCATGATAATTGCACAAAAGGAGGCAGACACTGACAAAAATCAGTCCATACAGCATCTTTCTGCTGATGGAAGTTCAAATGGATAAAACTGAACCATATTGGCTAGGGATGATGCTTGAAAACTTTAAAAAGGCAAGGACCTCGAAAACATTATGCTAAGTGAAAGAAGCCAGACCCAAAAGGTCACATACTGCATATTTCCATTTAAATGAAACGTCCAGAACAGGCAAATCCATAGAGACCGGAAACAGATTAGTGGTTACTGGGGCGGTGGGGGGTTGGGGGACAGTGCTCATGGGGTCGGGCTCTCTTTTGGGGGTGATGAAAATATTTTGGAACTGGAGAGAGGTGAAGGTCACACAACGCTGTGAATGTGCTAAACGCCACTGAGACGTGTGCTTCAAATGGTTAGTTTTGTCTTACGTGAATTTCACTTCAATTTTTTAAAAATGCAAGGAAATGGTTATTACAAAATTCAGGATGATGGTTATCTCTAGGGGTCCCTTGAGGCTTCCAGGATGTTGACATGTCTTATTTCTTGATGGAGGTGGCAGTTACATGGATCTTCACTTTGCAGTTACACATTTCAGGAATTCTTTGCTCGGCGTGACTTACCATTCAATTTTAAGAAAGGGATGGGAGGAGTCTGAGACCCTCATCCTGCTTCCATTTGACGGCAGCTGGGTTGGATTCCTGCAAGGCTCAGAGCCAGGGCATGTTTTCCAGGTCTCTGGACACGAGGCCAGGTTCTCTGTTCTAGGTTATCATTGGGAGCATCTTCGAGGTCATTTGGGCTGTCATAAAACCCGGCACATCCTTTGGAATCAGCGTGTTACGAGCCCTCAGGTTATTGCGTATTTTCAAAGTCACAAAGTAAGTCCTTGGAGTTCCCTGGCATCCCAGCAGGGGTGAGGATGGGGACCAGGTTGGAGCCACCTCCAGCACCTCCAGCACGCCCGGCCTGACCACCCCTCCCCCACCCGGCCTCTGTTGGCAGGTACTGGGCATCTCTCAGGAACCTGGTCGTCTCTCTTCTCAACTCCATGAAATCTATCATTAGCCTGTTGTTCCTCCTTTTCCTGTTCATCGTTGTCTTCGCCCTTTTGGGAATGCAACTCTTTGGTGGCCAGTAAGTGCTCAGCAGATTCCCCGACTTCTGCTTGCCTGGGGTCAAGTGCCCCCGGGCCCAGGTCCAATGCATCCAGAGACCCACGCTCACTTGCATCCCACAGACCACCCTTCCTCATGGCCCGGACGCCCAGTGCACTCATCCAGAAGGGCGGGGCCCTGGGTACCAGTCAGGGTTTCTTCTGAGGAACAGAGATGCTGGAGATGTTGCCCTGGAAACTGGATGCTGAGCCAAGCCCTCAGAGCACCCGGGCGGGGCCAATGTGAAATGCCTATGTCCTCCCTGCAGGTTTAATTTTGATGAAGGGACTCCACCTACCAACTTCGACACTTTTCCAGCAGCAATAATGACGGTGTTTCAGGTACAGTCTTCACCTGGCCCCTTGGGTGGATGCCCCTTAGTGTCAAAGATTAAAGGTCCCGTTCAGCGTATGAGGGGCTTCCTTAAATCCCTCTTTCTCTGCTTTGTCTTGCCCTTCTGTTTTAAAATACAGGTTTTATAATTAATTCAGGTATGGTGAGGCCAACAGATCAGTAGATAACTGCCGTTGGAAAGACAGTTTGTTATACTTGCAGATCCCAAGAGAGGGAGTCATGCATGCCACGCAGGGCCATGCAGGGAAGCACCAGGGTGGGTCAGGAGGCAAAGGGAGGGGGTACACGAGCACAAGGCTTTGACTGTGGTTTCTGCAGGAAGGATCAGTAAGGAAGGCAGGCTAAGCAGATTCAGAATTGGCTAGTTTGAAGGATCTCAGTGGGCTCTGGGCATCAGGGCTGTCTCGGGTTGGCTGATACCTGCCCTGAGTGCCTAGGGCAGGGGATTTTGGGCTCTGAGTGTAAGAGCCTATAGAGCAGGTGGTTGGGAGTAGAGGCTCTGGATTGGTTGGTTTGCATTTGAAAAGTGTGCTCACAAGGCAAGTTGTTTACTATTTGTAGGAATTAGCTGGCCCTAACTCCTTCCACAGTCAGCAAGCCCCAGCTGCCCCATGTCAAAGCATCAGAATAGAGAAAATAAAAGACATGATTGCTACACCCACCCTCCCCAGATTGGAAGACACACTGATCCCACATTCTAAGGCAAAATAGACCTTGGGTGGTCTCCCCAAAGCAACTTCTGCACCTATGTGGACATATGCCCTGAGGTTTGGACCTGACCTTGCTCAGGACCACCAGAGCCTTTCTGGTGGGTTCTGTCTCTTTGGGGTGAGGGCGACAAGGGAGTTTATGGAAAATGTGACTTCACTCTCTCCCTCTCCTGGGAGGGTAATTTCCAAATGAGACCGCCTAGACCAGGGGTTGGAAAGGGAAACCACCCATGAAGTTCTGAGCCCCCGCATACATGATTGCTAATAGTTGTAATCACCACTCATATATCTTTAGCACAGGGCTTCTTGTCCGAGAGGGATTCTGTCCCCCAAGGACGCTTACTTGGAAGTTCTGGAAGCGTTGTTGGGTGGAGGCCAGGGCTGTTGCTCAGCACCCCACAGTGCACAGGACGGCGCCACCACAGAGAGTGACCCGGCCCCAAATGTCAGCAGTGCCGAGGCTGAGAAACCTGCATTAACGGATTGACATTTTTGGAGTTCTTTCACATTTACTTTATCCTTGTGAAAATATTACAAAGGAGGGAAGCTGGATTTTTTTTTTTCCCGATGAGCACGCCTGTCCCCTTAGTGCATCCCATAAGCATCGGGGCAACTTATATTTGCCGGCGCCTGCATCCCTGTGCCTGATGCGTCCTCTGGTCACTGGCTCCCGCCCTGCCCCCAGGCCCAGCAGTCCAGAAGGACCAGTGAATATGTGGCTTAAGCGACAGAGCTCGGGAGGCTGAAAGCCCATGACCGGTGTGCTCACAGGGTCGGTTCCTGGGTAGGACTCTCTTCCTGGTTTATGGATGGCCACCTCCTTACCCGGCACAGAGAGAGACAGACCACGTTCTCTGGTGTCTGTTCTTAGAAGGAAAGGCACCGATCCCATCCCGAGAGACCCACCAGCATGGGTCCCATCCCCAAATACTGTCACATGAGGGTTGAGAGCTTCAAGCAATGAATTTAAGGGGTACATCACCATCTGTAGCAAATCCCCTTATCATACCATGGAAGACAGAGTTGCAGAAAGATTTGTGACCCCACCAGCGTCACCTTTTCCTAAAAGCCAGACTGAGGGACCCTCAGGGCAGGGCTGGCCCTTCCTACTCACAAACGAGGCAAGACCCCCCTCCCCCAGACAAGGGCCCAGGAAGAGCTGCCTTGGGCAGGTTCCAGCCCCACAGCTGCGTCTCCGCGGGGCCCGTGGCTGAGAGGGGTTGGCTGTGTGTTTCTCCGTCCCCTTTCAGATCCTGACGGGCGAAGACTGGAACGAGGTCATGTATGACGGCATCAAGTCTCAGGGGGGCGTGCAGGGCGGTATGGTGTTCTCCATCTACTTCATCGTGCTGACGCTCTTCGGGAACTGTATCCTCCATGGGGGAGGTGGGGCAGGCCTGGGCGGCTGGCGGAGCAGATGGGGGGGGCGGCGAGGGAGGGTCCGGGAGGCCCCGGTAGCCAGGGTCCGAGTGGCGGTGCTTTCCCTGACTCCAGCGCCTGCAGACACCCTCCTGAACGTGTTTTTAGCCATCGCGGTGGATAATTTGGCCAACGCCCAGGAGCTCACCAAGGTGGAGTTGGTGGGAGAACGTTTCTCCCTGTGGCAAATTTACCACCTGCTCTTGGCAGATCAGGACTGGGCTGGGTGTGGGGGGTGGGTAAAGGGTTAGAGCTTTTGTCCAGGATGCACCAGGCCAGGGAGGAGGCACCCCCTCCCCCTGAAATAGACTGTCCCTGACCAAGCGGATTCCAGAGCAGAGGAGGTGGGAGGTGGTAAGGCAGAGGGGCTGCCACAGGGAACAGACGGCAGACTCCACCGGAGTGCCCATTTATAGGGAGTAGGCAGCATCAAGGGACCTCCAAGGAATGGTGTAGTCCCCAGGCTAGCAGGCATTGTCACCACCCTAGAGCTGACAGGACGGGACAGATGGGGTATAACCTGCACAGGGTCCAGAGGCTCCATGCGTGGCCCCATGAGCTTGGGAGCTGGCAGGACTTCGCCTCCAAGTGGCAGCAGTAAAGAATTAAGTGATGCTCACGGTGCCAGGCATTGCTGCCATCTCCCTTTTGCAGAAGGGGAAACTGAGGCTCAGAAAGGCAAAGTCACTGGCCCCAGATGGTAGGATAATAGCAGCTACTATTTATAACATCACACAGTGCACAGGCACTCAACACGGTTCTTGCTATACAGTAAGTGCTCAATAAAGGGAGCCTGCGTCGGTCACTAGGCACGACCCGGCCCTAGAGCTTTCATTGGACAGAGCTGGTAAAAGAAAGCCTGAGAACCCAGGCCTGACAAGCTCCAGAACCTGAGTTCTTTACCTACAGGCTCTGCTGGCTTTCACTGGAGCTCCAGCTGAGCAGGAAAAGATACAAAGTAAAAACCACAGTGAAAGAGATGGGGATTTACTGTTCTCCCCATTACACAGATGGGAAAGCTGAGGTCCAGAGAGGTTAAGTGACCTTGCCACATAACTAGGAGCTGAAAGAGCAGAGATGTGATCCCCTCAAGAAGCAGAAATGAGAGAAGAGCTGAGGACAATGAAGTCAGGAGATAATTTGGGAGAGGGGGCTGAGAACCATCCACGCGAGAAGCCCAGTTATCACTCCTGTCAGTGATGTTGAATTACCCAGGCAAAACTTGCTGGCAGACGCCCCTTTGAGCAGCCTTGAACTCCCTGGGACTCAGGTCCAGCTCAGCTAGGCACAGAGGAGGCAACATTTCTTTCAGTCCCACAGCTCACCTCCCTGAGATAGCCCATGAACAGGGCCGCGGGGAATGGTTATGCAGGTTGTACATTGCGCAAAGGAAGCTGGGCACATTTTCTTGCAATTTGAGAGGAGGGTGTTGGGAAACAGCCCCATCGCATTAAGAGAACATGTGCAGAGTCTTCCTGTCAGCCCAGGAGGGCCAGGCCTAGGGCATCCCTCCGCTTCACGGGCCCATCTCCCGAGCCTCGAGGTGTTGAACCAAACTGAGTGGACCCTGCCAAAGCCTCCATCTGCTGGCCCTGGCAGGAGGGACGGAGAGTTTCCTGGGCTCCGCTCCGAGTCAGGGGAAACGGAAGTCTCTGCTACCCCAAGCACACGGCCCCAGGCCTAGTCACCATGGAGCCTGCTGGCTCCAGGGGCTGATCCAACCGTGTGCTCATCCAAGTTCCAGGAACCCATCCTCAGAGGCTGTCACCGGGGAGAGGGTGCACCAGGAGGGTGGGAGAGGGGGAAGGAGAGAGGCAAGATCATCTATGAAGGATGGACATTCTCCTCCAGACCCATATTGTTTCCTTCGTTTATTCTACAAGCATTTCTTGAGCGTTTCATACAAGGCAGGTACCCTGCTTTGCCCCTAGTGTCTTTTCATCTCATTGAATCTTCACAGAAACCCTGAGAAGTCAGTTCTCTGAGCCCCACTTTACAGACTGTGTCATTCATCCAAAAGCATTTATTGAGCACCTACTGTGAGCATGCTGGTCTAGGAGCCAAGGACACGGCAATGAACAGAATAGGCAGAAATATCTGCCCTCGTGGGGCTGACATTCCAGTGGGAGAGATAGACGAGAAATAAATATGTCAGATGGAGAGAAGAGCGAGGGAAGGAAAGTCGGGGAGAGTGGAAATTTTAGGTGAGGATGGTGAGGCCCCGAGACGTGAGGCAACTGGCCTGACGTCAGCAGTAAGCGGAGGAGCTGAGATTTGAAGCCAGGTAGGTCTAGAACCTGCAATCTTAGCCACGTTAGCTGCTGCTTGAACTTGACCCATGCTTGATACTCACCCGGGCGCAGATTCTAGGGCCCAGACCCGGGCTCTCGCAGGGGCCTGGGAGTCTGCATTTGCAGTGATACTAAGGCAGGTGGTCCAGGGACTGGGCTCTGAGAAATGCCGAGTGAGGTGCCAAGGAGGAAGGGAGGTCTTATGAGAAGGGGCGGCCGGCTGGGTCCCACCTCCATGTTGTCACTGGCAGAGTGTCCTGATCTGAGCATTTCCGAGGTGGTAAGGTTGCTGCTTGCCCCAGAGATCCCAGCGCAGGGGGAGAGGTGCCCTGCCATGGCACGACTCTTCTTATGGGTGGGTTCATCTCTGGCCATTTCTTTCTCGTTGCTTTTTCTTTGCTTTTTCTTTGTTGGCTTTTCTGTTTTACGAATGAGGCCCCGCATGAAGGCTGAAGAAGGATTTAAAGCCCCAAAACATCTTTTTCTGTATGTATTTTTAAAACCTCTTCCCCCATCCTCCTCCTCTCTGAACCTAACCGGCTGAGAATATAAGCTCTCCTGAATCCCCCTCTGGAGGCTGTTGGCAGTGCATGGGATGGGCCAGGGGACGCCAGTTTTTTTTTTCTTCTGCACGTGGGGGCTAGTCAGTGTTTTTGAAAAGTCTTGGTTCAGAGAGCACAACCCAGAAGGTGAAGTGAGAAGAAAATCCCTGCATTGATTTCCAGCTCATTGAGACAGGGCGCAGACAAATCTCCATTGTGGGAGAGGAAGAGAGTCTTTTTTTTTCCTTTTGTTTTCTTTCTGGCTGTGTGCTAAAATAGGGTTAATAGTGAGCTGGATATCAAGGCTGCATATAAAGGGGGTAGCAGTGCACTTGACCGACATTGGGCACCTGTTCCCACCTGCAGGCCTTGGCTCTGGTCGGTCAACACCCAGGCCACACAGGTGCTTATGAATATTCCACATGTTGCCCCTTATTAGCAATAGGGTCCAAGGTGAGGCTCCAAGGCCTACTCCATGTTTTGTGAACGGGGGACTCCATGTGTCTTTTAGGATGAGCAAGAAGAAGAAGAAGCAGCCAACCAGAAACTCGCTCTACAGAAAGCCAAGGAGGTGGCAGAAGTGAGTCCTCTGTCAGCGGCCAACATGTCCATCGCTGTGTAAGTGCTCCCAACTCCAGATTGCTCCTCAGCCTGTACCCCCTCTCCGGCAACTATCTGGGGGCAGGAAGCAGTCCCTAAGAGAGTTGAGCTTTAGGATGAGGTACTTCTGCTCTCCCACCACCTTTTACTTGATAAATAGTTAATAACCACCTCCTATGTGCCAAGCCCTGTTCTAGCTGCTAGGGATGCAGGATTAACAAGAGGCTAAGGGGTGTACGAAGAGCTAGAGCTGGAGAGAGTTGGGCTTTTAAATAAAGTTGTCAGGGAAGGCCTTACTGAAAAGGTTATGATAAGACCTGAAGGAGGTGAGGGAGGAGCCATGTGGGGATCTGAGGGAAGAGCATACCAGGCAGCAGGAACAGCATATACCAAGGCCCTGAGGCAGGAATGTGCCTGTTGTGTTTAGGGAACATGAAGGAGGCCATTGTGACTGAAATAGAGGAAGGGAGGGAGGAGAGCGGGAGGAAGTGAAGACAGACAGGTGACAAACAGATCTTGTGGGTCATGGGCGGGACTCAGACATTTGCTCTGAGTCAGGTGGAAGCTATGGAGGGTTCTTGAGCACAGGAAGGACAAGACCTGACTCGGGTGTTCATGGCCCTCTGGTAGCTGTCCGGGGAACAGACTGTGGGGAGCAAGGGTGGAAGTCAGGGGACCAGGTTGGAGAAAAACTACACTGGTCCATGCAAAAGAGACAGTGGGACTGGAGTAGGGTGATGGATGTAGCTGAATTCTAGACAGATCATGAAGATAGACCGGACAGAGTTTGCTGGTGAAGCAGAGGTGGTGAGGTGGTGGGAGCTGAGGTGTCTTGATTAAAGGGACATTCGTTGACACTGATATTCGGAATGGTGTCTGCGTCGGATGTCCCAGGGATTTTGCACACTGTGAGGCAGCGCATCACGTGACAGTGGGGAGGGGGCTTTCTTTGCCAAAGTGGAAGGAGGTGGCTGTGAAAGGGGAGCCCAGGAAAACACATAATCTGACAGTCTGTGGAAGGTGATGATCTGTATAAAACTATCAATGCACACAGAAATCCTGGAAAAGTCTATCCTCCGGGCTGGGCTCCACCTGGCCAACACTCCAGCAGCGGCCCTGTGGGTAAACAGGCAACCGTGGATAAAGAGGCGCTGCCCCCCAGACTCCCAAGCGCCCACCCTGGCTCTCCCTGGGACCACCCAGACCTCCCGTGACCCAGAACTGAAGGCTCATGCAGGCACCGTGGACGATTCCAGAACCTGCTCCAGGCCAATGTTCATTATGATTGGCTGTCTCAGAGGTTAAAATAGTTTGAAGGTCAAGGCTACATCCCCCAGGGGGTCATGTGCTACAATATGCAAAGAGTAGAGAAGACAACAGGGACGCCCATCTGGGCTGAGACCTCCGCCATTAGACAAAATATGCAGTCAGACTGAGACACCTCACTGGATTGGGACACCCACCTGGGCCAAGGCGCTTGCTAGGCCAGGATGTCCAGCTAAGTTAAGTTTTCTGCACAGGCTGAGACACCTGGTTGGGCGGAGATACCCAAGCCAGGCCAAGATACCCTTCTGAGCTTCCATGCGCCCTGGACCAAGACCACCTGGGTTGAGATGCCCACTAGGCTGAGACTCCCGTTAGTCGGAGCGCCCTGAGCAGGCCACAGTGCCCCCAGGGGGGGGGCTCTGAGCCCTGCACCCTCCCCTTGCAGGAAGGAGCAACAGAAGAACCAGAAGCCCACCAAGTCGGTGTGGGAGCAGCGGACGAGCGAGATGCGGAAGCAGAACTTGCTGGCCAGCCGGGAGGCCCTGTACAACGAGATGGACCCGGACGAGCGCTGGAAGGCCGCCTACGCCCGGCACCTGCGGCCGGACATGAAGACCCACCTGGACCGGCCACTGGTGGTCGATCCCCAGGAGAACCGCAACAACAACACCAACAAGAGCCGGGCGGCCGAGCCCACGGTGGACCAGCGCCTCGGCCAGCAGCGGGCCGAGGACTTCCTCAGGAAACAGGCCCGCTACCACGACCGGGCCCGCGACCCCAGCGGCTCGGCGGGCCTGGACCCCCGCAGGCCCTGGGCGGGCAGCCCGGAGGCCGAGCTGAGCCGGGAGGGGCCTTACGGCCGCGAGTCGGACCACCCCGCCCGGGAGGGCAGCCTGGAGCAGCCGGGCTTCTGGGAGGGCGAGGCCGAGCGGGGCAAGGCCGGGGACCCCCACCGCAGGCACGCGCACCGCCAGGGCGGCAGCAGGGAGAGCCGGAGCAGCTCGCCCCGCACGGGCGCCGACGGGGAGCCGCGCCGGCACCGGGTCCACCGCAGGCCGGCTGACGACGGCGCGGAGGACAAGGCCGAGCGGAGGTCCCGGCACCGCGAGGGCAGCCGGCCGGCGCGGGGCGGCGACGGCGACGGCGACGGGCCCGACGGCGGCGAGCGGAGGCGGCGACACCGGCACGGCCCCCCGGCCACGTACGAGGCGGACGCGCGGAGGGAGGACAGGGAGCGCCGGCACCGGAGGAGGAAGTAAGTGGGAGGGGAGGGGAGGAGGGGGGGGAGGAGGGTCTCTAGGCTGTGGCCGGTGACAAGAGCGGTAATAATGCTAAGCGCCAACGTGGCGCCTGCGGGGTAGCCCGCACCTGCTGAGTCTCAGCCTTCTGCGGCAGACCCCACTGTCACGGATGGGGAACCGAGGCGCAGAGCGGCTGGCCCAGGGCCGCCCGGGTACGAAGTGGCCTGAACCTAGGCCGTCTGGGCTGCCGCCAGAGGCTGCAGGCTCACCATCTCGCCCTGCGCCCTGCGCGTCTCAGGGAAAAGCTGTGAGAAATCCCCCCTCCCCACCCCCGCACCACCGAATTCTTCAGCTCTTCCATGTTCTTGCTGTGTGACCTTGGGCAAGTGACTTCACATCTCTGGGCCTCAGTTTTCTCGGTCTGTATAATAGAGATGGGGGGATCAAACTGGGTCATTGCTGGAATTCAAAGAGATGATTCCAGCAAAAGGCCCGGAGAAGAGCCGAGGACACAGAAGTGCTTGGTAAATGTAGACCGTTTTTAGCTGTTAATGAGTCAACCATCTTTTTTACCTGATGGCTGTTCCTGAGGGATTTGAAAAGCCACTCGAGGCCCTCAGAATTGAATGGAGAGCAGGGCTGAGGCTTTTGGAGGCTTCTTCCAGGGCAGCGCCCTACCCAGTAGGAAATAGCATCCTTGTTTTCTTAATATTTTGCAACAGTCCTGTAGTAATTCTAGGTATAAGAGCCCAACCGTGTTGAAGCAGACATTGTTCTTGTATTCACTGACGTCCTGTTAGTCTTTGTTTATATCGCCACGAGGGCATCATATTGATTTCTTAATGACGTGTTTAAGTGGCTCTGCTGTATGACATGACATGGGCACTAGGCCAGCACTTACCAAAATTGAATGTGTACGTGAATCCCCAGGGACCTCATTAAAATACAGATTCTAAATCAGTGGGTCTCGGGTGCAGCTTGAGATTCTGCATTTCTTAGGAGCTCCCAGGCGAGACTGATGCTGGTCCGGGGACCACACTTTGAGTAAGGAGGGTCTAGAGGGCAGAGTGAAGTGACGCAGGGCCCTTTGTGCAGAGGCACCATGAATGGGACAGCTCCCGATGCTGGCTGGCTCCAGGTGGGGCAACTCAGGTGACACGAGGGAGTTGCCACCAGTGTTGAGATTTTCCAAACTGGAGAACACCTCTTGCCAAAGTTCCTTACAAAATAGAGTCTAGTCTTCCTTTAAGGTGCCCAGTAGTTGCATTCCGGGAAAATGGGCTGTGTATTTAAAACATACAAGGGGTGTCTGTGTGGCTCAGTCCATTAAGTGTCCAACTCTTGGTTTCAGCTCAGGTCATGATCTCAGGGTTGTGAGATCGAGCCCCACATCGTAGGCTCTGTGCTCAGTGAGAAGTCTGCTCAAGATTCTCTCTCTCCCTCCCCCTGTGCCCAGGGCAGGGTCCCAAAAGGAACAATCTGAAAAGGGAGTAGAGTGTTCTAGGCTAAGAACAGCATGTGCAAAGGCCCTGAGGTAGATCGGAAGGAGGCCGGTTTGCAGTTTGGAGGGTGAGGAGAGAGTGGCAGACAAAGAAATGGAAGGGACAGTGATGGGTCAGCAGGACCTTGAATCCTCTAAGGGCAAGGAGAAGCCACAGAAAGGATGTTTAGGTGGAATATAGTGCTTAGAACATGACTCGATAATTAAGGACCCGTGATTCACCAGCGCCGTTCTTCTCACTACTGCTAGTATTGCTATTATTGTCATCCTTGTTGTTACATGACTCCTGTGATTGAAGGAGGCCGAGTGACAGGGACGGAATGTCAGCACAGCCTGGTGGTGAAGGCAAGAACTCTGGAGCCGGAGGTCACACTCCTGCCGGTCACCTCCCGCCTGTGTGCCTTGTAGTGTGTCCCTTCCCCTCTGTGCACCTCTGTTGGCTCATCTGTAAAGTGGGGATGAGAGTGGTACCTACCGCCTAGGGTAAGCGGAAGGTTCAACTGAGTTAATGTATGTAAAGTGCTTTGAATCATGCCTGGCGTATAAAAGTACTCGGTGAATGTTAACTGTTATCACTGTGAAGATTATTACTACGTACTCAATATATGCTAACTATGTGTAGTAATGGTAACAGCAAGCTTTCAGGAAGTATTAGCTATTACTATTATTATTATCACTCACACTGTTAAGATTTTCTCATCGAAGCACCAGGATGGCTCAGTGGGTTAAGCGTCCAGCTCTTGTTTTCGGCTCAGGTCACGATCTCGAGGTCGTGAGATCAAGCCCTGCGTCAGGCTCTCCGCTCAGCATAGAGTCTGCTCGAGATGCTCTGTCTCCCTCTGTCCCACCCCCACCTCTCTCCCTCCCTCTCTAAAAAAAATATTTTTTTTTCTTATCGACAGACATAAAAAAAAAAAAAACTTTAAATCCATAGCCTTTAGAGTAACCACTCCAGCTCCTTTCTTTCACAGATGGGGAAACTGAGGCCCAGAGGAGGAAAGGATTTTCTCCAAGGGCAGCCGGCTGATAGCAGCAGTGTGATAAGAATGCAGCTTTCCCGAATCCCACAGGTGGCCCCTGCCCCCCTCCCCACGGCCACCCCCAGACCTGCACCAGGAGGGCGCTGCTATTCCCTTGGTAATGGACGCACCAGATGCCCTGGCCAGGGGAGGCTTTATTCTCCTGGCTTATGAAAATGTTCTAATGCTCGTTGGAAATAAAACTTCACGAGGATTCCGACACTTCTAGAGAAAAAAAAATCCAAGACGAGGCATTCATCTGCTTTAAAAAAAAATAGCCAAGAGGAAACTTTATTCACGAATATAATATGCTAAAAAGACATTTCAGGTCTCTATGGTGACAAGCCAGTTGCCCTGCCTAAGGGGTCTGCCACCAGCATTTTTCCTTTCTGTCATTGCCTAGAGCCTTTTCCCAGACCCGCACTGTGTTTTTCATTCGCCAGAACATTGATTATATATATACATATATATATATATGTATATATATAATTGCTCTCTTTCCGTTCCCTCTGCCTCTCCCCCAATTACACCTTTGTCTCTTCCCCAGCTTTAAATGGCCCCCCGAAGCTCTCACAAGCTCACCCCAGTGAAAAGTGGACGGAAGCACATTCTATTTCATTCATTCTACATCGTTCAGCAGCCACTGACCCCAGATCCCCCACCCCAGGTGGCTGAGCCCAGTGGCACCCCAGGGCGACCAGAGCAAAGGTAGAGATCTCCCCGCCTCCCAGGAAAATGCTGCGGGTCCCAGAGCAGCTGCCACTCCCCGTACCCGGGCAGTGCCTCCTGCTGGACATGGCTGAGTAGGGGCAGCTCTTGCTAAGACCTGCACCACCCCGGAATTAACCTCTGGGTTCTCTGCGCCCTAGTTCCAACTGCTGCTATCACCACGAAACCCACTCCCCAGAAAGAGCAAGAGGAGATCCTGGACCTCTGAGCCTCATAGAGTCTATCCTGCCTTAGAATGTGTAGGACCAGAGTCCAGCCCAGCCCTTTCCCAGCTGGGTGACACGTGGCAATGGCCTTTGCCTCTCCGGGCCTCAGTTTCCTCATCTGTAAAATGGGCCTGATCCTAATCCCACCTCCAGTGGTGGTGGCTGCGGGGATTAAACGAGGTAATACACATAGGTCCTTAGGACATGGTGGCACCAGGAAGCAGGACCATCCTCTGCACCTGGGGGCCTGAGCACGCCCCGGGCAAGGTGTCCATAGCCCTTGGCAGAAGGATGCTGAAGTGATTAGCTGGCAGAGGGATGCGGTGCAGGACAGGGTTATGCAACCAGCTGCCTATTCTGGGCAGATGATGCACATCCCCAAGAGGGAAGGGGGAAGGGGCCTGACTTCAAAGTTTTCTACCCCTTTTGAGTTCTCCTTGGAGACGCTTGGCAGTGAAGCCTCCTGGAGACTTGATGTGAGGCCTCTGCAGGCTGAGTTTGGTCCGACTCTGCAGCGGACAGAGCCGGCAGAGGGAGCCAAGGTGCTCTCGGTCCTGGGCGCAAGGCTGACATCCCCGTGAGGTGTGCCACGGTCTCAGCTGCTGTATTCTTTAGTATAACCTCTTTACGTGGTGGCCGAAGGATCTAGGTTCTCTTTGAAATAGTAATTTACCCGAACCTGCTTTGTGCTAGGGATAACTCTCTCTTAAAAAAAAAAAAAAAAAATTGTTAAGAAAAATGAGGAGACAGTGCCAGCCAGATTTTCATCTCATGGACAACTTCCCACGAAGGACGAGGAGTGAGTTCGAATTAGGAACCTATTTGTGGGCTGTGTCAGACATTGGGAAAATTCAGGTGTAGACTTTATTTACTCATACCATTACAGCTGACGCTCGCTGTCCAGGCACCGTACGAGGTTCCCAGGGCGTTTGGCAGTCCTGGGGGCTCAGTCCTCCTGGGCCGATAGATGCATCACTGCACACTCTGCCTCCAGCTTTGCACCCCTCCCCCTCTGTGTCCTCTCTCCTTGTCTTCTGAGGACTGGTCATTGCATTCAGGGCCCACCCTGATCTGGGATGACCTCATCTCACGATCCTTTTTTTTTTAAGATTTTTATTTATTTATTTGAGAGAGAGGAGAGAGCACAAGCAGGGGGGAGGAGAGGGGCAGAGGGAGAAACAGATTTCCCACTAGCAGGGAGCCCAACTCGGGGCTCGATCCCAGGACCCTGGGATCATGACCTGAGCCACCTAGGCGCCCCTCATCTCACGATCCTTAACCTAATTACATCTGCAAAGGCCCTTTCTCCAAATAAGGCCACATTCACGGTTTCCAGGTGGACGTATCTTTTGAGGGGCCACCATTCTGCCCATTATAGTCTGCCCTCTGGCTCCTCCCCCCAAGATATATGTCCATTTCACGTGCAGAATACACTCACCCATCCCAACATCCCCAGAAGTCTTAGCCTGTTACAGCATCAGCTCAGAAATCCTACATCTCATCATCTAAGTTGGGTATGGGTGGGACTCTGGGTATGATCCATTTGGAGGCCAAATCCCCTCCCATCTGTGGATATGAACTAGAAGACAAATTCTCTGCCCCCAGAATACAGGGGTGGGACAGGCACAGGGTAGAGAGTCCTATTCCAAAAGGGAGACACTGGGAAGGATAAAGGGTCACTGGTCCCAAGAAGGTTCTAAACCAGGCAGGGAAGATTCCATCGGGTTCTGGGCCCGGGAGTCATTATTACACCTGATCCTCACAGGGACCCAAGGAGGTTACCACACCTTTGTGACAGATGAGGAACAAGGCTGAGTAACTTGCCGGTGGTTATGTAGCAACTCAGCTTCAGGATCCCCACTGTAGTCTCCAAGTTATAGGGAAGGTTCTGCTACTCTAGCCCCAATTTAAAGACAAGGGACTTGGGGCTCAGAGAAGTTAATCAAACTACAGAGGGTCACACAGCTAGTGAGGGGCTTTGCTGAGACTCAAAGTCAGGTCAGTCTGGTCCACTCATGTGACTGAGAAGTGAGAAAGTGCTGGGCCTGTCCTTCGCCCCATGCAGCCTCAGAGAGGCAAGTCTGAAAATAAATTACCTCGTCTCTCTTCTGCTTCCTAAAAACAGTGTGGACTTTGGCGAGTTAAAATGCAAAATTGAAACGAGGAAGTGTTAGGTGGGTTTAGGGTTCCAGATTGGGCTTGGGCTTTGATGCATGCGATTGCGCCTGATCTCCCAGGGGGTCAATGAACGTGTGCAACCTGAGAAAATCGTCTTCTGCTATGACTTGGCTTCTCCAGGACTCAGTTTCCTCATCTGCATAATGGGACTAACAGTACTGCCCACTTCCCACAATGATTCTAAGGACTGGAAGAGCTGGTGTGTGTAGCCTGGCCCACAGCAGGTGCTCAGTACATGTGAGCTATTATGAGCAGAAGTGGAGGACAGAGGAAGCAGAATTGGGGTTGCCTTTAAGAAGAGCCCGAGAGATAAGTTTCGGATTGCAAAGCCCTCCAGGGAGAGATGTCGTTGAGATTATAAACCACAAATATCCTAGCGTTTCCAGGGAACAGACTTGCTGGGGACAGCGCCCAGGAACTAGGGAAGGATGAGACCCCTCATCTGAGGACCGAGGGTTTAAAGGGGCATCTGAAAGCAAACAGAGCAAACTTGGGGACCAAACTCTCAGGGAGCTGACTGGGAGCCCAGTCCGCTTGGCGCAGGCAGGCAGAGCCGAGGCCAGCTGAGGACGGACGTGCAGCCGGGAGGCACCAGACAGGCTCCAGAGCCCAGCCACCCTCACTGGGGCCACAGCTTCTGCCATGTGTCAGGCCCCGTTCTGGGCACCGGAATCACAGAAGTGAACAAGAAAGACAAAAATTAACCACTTGCCTCGAAGAGCTAATGTCCCAAAGGGCATTGGGGTAGAAAAAGCCCAGCCAGGACCCTTAACATTTTTCTCTCCCCTCCAATTGCACCGAACACTCAGACTCTTCTTCTCCTGTCCATCTGCATGGTGTTAACCATTTGAGTAGCTGAGGCACCAAACTCCTACCCAGCTTGTCTCCCCCACTCTCCACCTCCAGCCACACCAGCCTCCTGAAACTCAACAAGCTTGTCCCCGTTTCAGGACCTTTGCACTGGCTGTTCCTTCTGCCTGGAATGCTCATCACACTTGTATCCCCGTGAAAAATTATCATGTTCATTTGCCAGCTGCGTGGCCTTAGATAAGAGACTTCACCTCTCTGAGCTTCAGTGTCCTCATCTGGAAAACGGGGCTAGTAATTGCTCCTCATGGGGCTGGGAATGAAGGGGTTATTATAAGCCGAGTGCTTAGAACAGCACTGAGAGCTTTGTTACTGAAGCATTAGCTGTTATTATGTTTATTATTATTTATTATGTTTGCTTGCATGTACTGCGTGCTCCCCCTAACTGGAATGTTGGGAGAGGACATAAATACCTCAGGCACGCTAAGCCATGAGGCAGTTCTACCCCTAAAGAGATGGTGGCCCCACGTCTGCTTTAGCACCCCTGAAAACACTGTGAGCCCCAGTCCTGCCCAAGAGCTCCCGGGGGGCCTGTAGGCAGAGGCAGGGAGCTTCGGGGTGGAGGAAGGTAGGCTCTGGCAGAAAGTTCTTTTACCCTCGGGTTTCTCCCCATGGGAGTAGCCTTGCCCCCCGGGAAACAGCAGGAGAAGCACCACACTGAAACCCAGGGGGCCGGGCCATTACACTTACGTGGGGTGGTGATCTCTGAGCAGGAGTCAGCCGGGCCCCTCTTGTGCCAGGCCCTGGGGAGCTCTGGGACTTGGCCTCTCCGGGTCCAAGCGTGCCCTCTTGAAGGGCGGAAGCCAAGGCAGGGTCCAGAACGTTCAATCTGTTATTCTAACTCAGTTATGGGTCCTTTCTCATTGGCCTGCCTTCCGCAGAGAGAACCAGGGCCCCGGGGTCCCTGTGTCGGGCCCCAACCTGTCGACCACCCGGCCAATCCAGCAGGACCTGGGCCGCCAAGAGCCGCCGCTGGCTGAGGACATCGACAACATGAGGAACAACAAGCTGGCCACCTCGGGGTCAGCCGGCACCCACGACAGCCTCGGCCGCCCCGGCCTGCCCCAGAGCCCCGCCAGGACCGGGAACAGCGCCAACCCCGGCCCGGCACTGGCCCCGCCTGCCGCAGCCACCAACCCCCAGAACGCCGCCAGCCGCCGGACGCCCAACAACCCGGGGGACCCGTCCGACCCAGGCCCCCCCAAGACCCCCGAAAACAGCCTTATCGTCACCAACCCCAGCAGCACCCAGACCAACTCAGCAAAGACTGCCAGGAAACCCGACCACACCACGGTGGACATCCCCCCGGCCTGCCCGCCCCCCCTCAACCACACCGTCGTCCAAGGTGAGACCCCCACCACCCCCGTCGCCGGGCGGGGCACCCGGTATCCCTGGGGCCAACGGGGTGAGCAGGGCTGCCTGGACCCAATCCTTGCAGGCTTGGCTGGGTGACCCTTGACAGTGACCCTACCTCTCTCTGGCCTCAGTTTCTTCCTCTCAAAATGGGTATAGATGTGGTTTCCTGCCCCATGGGACTGCTGGGAGGGTTAAATGAGATAATATGCCGCAGTGCCTGGCACGTGGCCCCTCAGGAGGTTTAGTGATATTGCCTGCATCCCAGATTCCCATAGGGAAGCCAGGAAGCCACTGTGTTTGACAAGCAGTGGATCTTTTAATGGAAATCGAGGGGGCATCAGGTGATTCCCCAGACCAGCGCTGTCCGAAAGAAATGCGAGATGGGCCACGTGTGTAGTTTTAAACTTTCCAGTAGCCATATCGAAAGAAAAAAAGGAGAGAAGGAGGAAGGAAGGAGTGATTTAAGAAAAGAGGGGCACCTGGGTGGCTCAGTCAGTTAAGCGTCTGACTCTTGATTTCAGCTCAGGTCATGATCTCAGGGTGGTGAGATCGAGCCCCGCATCAGGCTCTGCCCTGGGAGTGGAGCCAGCTTAGGATTCTCTCTCCTCTCTGCACGCCCCCCTTAAAAAAAAAAAAAAAGAAAAGAAATAGGTGAAATGAACTTTAATCACATTTAACCCAAAGTGTTATTTATTTGTATCCAAAATGCTACCATTTCAAGGTGTAATCAACATTTTTAACATTATTAAACAGCTACTTTATGTTCTTTGTCTTGTACTGTGTCTTAGAAATTCGGTGTATTTTACACGTACAACGTATCGAGGTTTGGAATAGCCACTGTTCAAGTGTTGGACAGTGCAGGTCTAGGCCCTTGAGGGATTGGCAGTTTGTGACCTCCCTCCAAGCCCCCCACCATGTAAGATTGGGGTCAGAGAAGCAGTGAGAATTTAGAAATGGCCCACCGAGCTAGTTATTCCTGAAGATGGTAACAAAAGCCCGGTTTCTTTAGCGCCGGCTCTATGCAGGAGATTCCCGTGAGTCTGCTTGATAAACACTCACCACAGTTCTATAAGGTGGGTCTTGTCATTGTGCCCATTTTATAGATGAAAATACTGAGGCTCAGAGAAACTCAGCCTGCCCACAGACACATAGCAAGGTTAGGCTGCAGAATCAATGCTTGGAAGGGTAGTGGCCCTTGCCATCAAGAGAGAGGTATTCATGGGGGGAGACCCTGCAGTTTGACAAAGGGAGAGCTTAGTATTACCATCTGTAAAGTGGGTCTATCGGGCCTCATGCTACCTGCCTCCGAGTGATGGTATGAAGATCCAGCGGGATGGGGGCAGGTTTGTGTTAACATCCTGTGAACATCCCACCAGACTCAAGGCTATCGAGTGGTTGAGAGCAGGCACTCTGGGACCAGGTTCAAATCCCAGCATTGCCACATCCCAGCCGTGTGACCTTAGGCAAGTCGCTTCACCTCTCTGTGCTAGTTTCATCCTCTGTAAAGTAGAGATCATAAAGTACCAACCTCACAGGGTCATGTGAGTACTAAATGGCCTAATGTGGTGCCTGGCGCATTGTAGGCACTTTATAAACGTCAGCTGCTTATTGTCTGCTCTGGGGAGCAGACGGGAGCCCAGAGGCTTATGGGAAATCATGGAGGGAGCCCTGTGTCGGTTCTTGTCCCCACAGTGAACAAAAACGCCAACCCAGACCCACTGCCAAAAAAGGAAGAAGAGAAGAAGGAGGAGGAGGAAGACGACCCTGGGGAAGACGGCCCCAAGCCCATGCCTCCCTACAGCTCCATGTTTATCCTCTCTACGACCAACCCGTGAGTATGGCCTGTGGCCAGGGCAGGGGGCCTGGGGCTCCCACTGGGTTGGTGGAAGTCAAGCCAGAGGGCAGGCCCACACAGAGGGTAATGGGGAGAGTGGCCTCCAAGGTCACCATTAGGCCATAGGGGATTTTTGAGCAAATGAAAAAAATGATGCCCTTTTCTTAAGTCCTGTAAGAGAGAAATTTATCATAAAGTACTGATTTTGGGGGAAAGACCCCTTCTGGCCATCAGCTAGAAATCATTATCATAAATATTCAAATCTACACCATCTGTAATGTGAGAGGCACCCCTAAGAAATGGTTGCCTTATGCAGTGTGCAACCTATACAATCACACATGGCGGCCCTGGTCCCTGAGCTCTTGCTCCTAACCTCTGCTCCACAAGGATTTGGATTCTAGGCAGATGGTCTCTGAGTTCCATAGCCCTTTGTCTTGGGCATCCTTGAGGAGGATAGATTATTTAAGAGAGAAATTTATTACATGTGTCTCACCATGGCTTCTTTAAGGATTGCATTTTTCCAAAGGATATTTCTTGAATCCCTGGTCCCTCAAAATGCTTCCTGACAAAGGAAAATCATGTCAGAGAAACTGGGCGGTAACTACTTTCTATAACCTTCCTCTTGAGACTCTTGAGTCTCTTATGCACTTCCTTTTTTATTTAGTTTTACTAGGAAAACATTTATGTGGTATTTAGTGCCAGGCACTGTTGTGAGTGCTTTACAAATTTAAAAAAAAAAAAATTCTCATAATAACCCTATGAGATTGGTACTATGCTTATGCTCATTTAACAGATGAAGAAACTGAGGCCCAGAGAGGTGAAGTTACCTGTCCAAGGTCATACAGCAGGCAAGTGGGAGAGCCCATACAGACTGATGCCAGCATCCCTGTTCTTAACCACTCAGCCTTGTTGCCATCCACACAACTTTATGACATGTTCATAAATACTATTAGCTCCACTTAAGAGGTTAGGTACTTATGTACTATCCCATTACCACATCAAAGGCTCTGCTAAGGCCTGCAATTTATAACTTCAGTAACTTTCTGGAGCCCCTACTATGTGCCAGGCATATATTAACATTTTTGATCTTCACATTCTTGTAAGGTAGGCACCGTGATTATGGCCATTTCATGGAGGAAAGCCCTGAGGCACAGAGGGGATAAGTAACTTGCCTAAGGTCACTCAATTAATTAAAAAAAAAAAAAAGAAGAAGAACTTGTCGTCTCCTACAGAGTCAGGGATAATATTTCTTCAACTCAGTCTGGGAATCACGATTTTCCAAGAGGGTTGTTTGGAAGTGATAGGAAACTTAACAACAGGGCCTGTGAATATCTTCCCTGGCTGAGGGCCCCCCTACCTTCTTGGGGTTCCATGACCCCCAGGAGGGCCCCCAGATGGAGGATCTTGATACTTTGTTGGGCATGGGACCTTGGGCCTTAGAGGTCTCGGGGAGTGGTAGGTGACATAAGGAGATCACAGAAGGAAAGCGTTTGTGAGCCCGCGGTCTCAGTGGACCTCTGCACACCCACCTGTTCCCAACAGCCTGCGCCGCCTGTGCCATTACATCCTGAATCTGCGCTACTTTGAGATGTGCATCCTCATGGTCATCGCCATGAGCAGCATTGCCCTGGCGGCTGAGGACCCCGTGCAGCCCAACGCACCACGAAACAATGTGAGTCCCGCCCCACAGGCCCCTTCCTGGCCAGGCTCCTCTGTTACGGGCTCCTTTGTCCTGCACCCTAAAAGCTGACTGCCGTGGTGGAAGGCATGTCAGGGGTATGCCCTGGGCACAGCCCTGGGCACAGCACAGCTGCTGGTTGGGAGGGGAAGTTCTGATGTGCTTGGGGGCAGGCTGTTCCTTGAGGAGGCAATGGCTCTGTGCACTTGGCAGGGGAAAAGGTGGCCTCCAACGGGTGGGGCTAGAAATTGCTGGAATCCCTGGGAGAGGGAGTGAGGCTGGCATTATATGCAGGGACGCACGCTGTGCACGGCAGGTAGGAAGGACTCAGGCACGGGGCCCCACAGCCAATCCCCTCGGCAGCCAGGTCTCACCAACCAGACTTCTGGGTTTGGACATGAGCTTCGAAAGAAAGGACTGTTTTGACTCAGGAATCCAGCCTACACTTTGAGCTTTCTGGAGAGCTAAAAAGCTCTCCCTTTAGGGGTCCAGGGTCTGTGAGTGGATCCTGTTAATAGTGCTTGCTGTATTCCAGGCACAACCCCAGGCGCTTGGCATGTAAGCTCTCCCAGGTATGCCCACGTGTGACAGATGGGGAAACTGAGGCTCAGGAAGGCTAAGTGACCCGATCAAGATCACACAGCACAATTCCAACTCTGCCGCCCCTAGGGCTCCCGCTGCTTCCTTCAACCGTCTCTGTTTATTGAGCACCTACTGTGTGCACGGCTCCCCTTGAGTCCTGCAAGTGAGAATGAGTGTGTGCCTGTGGTTGAGAGGGGGGACAGACGGGGGCATGGCAGATTCTGGACTGGCAGCAGCAGCCCCTGCCCCAGCTCCTTCCTGCCCCCCATTGCTGCCCCCCCCTGCCCAGAGCCAAAGGGACATTGTCCGCTGGGAGCCGGGCCCTGCCACCCTCGCTAAATAGGTTAGGAGCCTGGCGAGGCTGCCAAGCCCCATAAATCAAGCATGCCCGACAGCAGCTTACCTTGCACTTTCCCTTCCTCTGCAGGCCTGGCAGGGCCCCTGGGGACCCGATGGGGGAGTCGGAAGGAAATAATTAGAACAAGGCTCCCAGAAGAAACTAGTACCAGGGCAGGGCTGGGGCTGTGCTCTGGTATCTCCTGCTGCCCGCTCTATCCCAGGGACGGCAGGGAGCTAGGCCCGGGAAGGGGCGGCCCGAGAGGGGTCAGCAAACCCCCTGCCGACTCTAGGAGATGGGAGAAGGCTCAGTCGCTGGCTGGTGGGGGTGGCGCTGCGGTGCCCAGGCTGAGGGGATGCGTGGGCATGATTTTCTCCAGGGTAGAAAACCATAAACGAAGGTTCTGGATCAGAGAATTTGCACGCGGTCAGGCTTGCTAGATGCGGCCAGGCGTTTGCGGGATGATGCAATGACACTGGTGTGAGCAGCGTAGGGGTCTCCCGCTGCCCCACGGGCTTGTCAACACTTGGTGCTGGAGACTCTCACGCTTGGCAGACCTGGTGGGTATGGAGCGGAATCTTGCTGCGACTCCGATCTGCATTTCCCCAGCAAAAATGAGTCTGAGAACACTGTTGGATTAAACCGAGCCACAGGAAATTGTCATGCGTAGAGGTCAGAGGATCTCCATATTCGATACAGTCAAACCTCATTTGTTGGTCTCTTGATTTCCTCTTGCCTGATCTAATTCCTTCAGTTCTCCAGAATGAGATTCCCCTGACCACCTGGCCTGCCCTTCCCCCACTCCCTGCCTTCCGGTTTCTCCTCTCGGCTTTTCATTCATTGCTTTGTTTAGTTATTACTAAGTGAGCAACCAGCATGTGCCAAGCACAGAGCTAAGCGTCAAGGACTGACAGGGTATGAGATGGTCACTGCCTTCCTGGAGCTCACAGAGCACCAGGTCCTGGGCCATGCTGGACCCTCCACCCAGTGCGCCTGAAATGCTTCCTCTGCACCCAGATACTTCCAGCCCCTTGCACCTGTCGCCCCACCTCAGGAAGCCAGCCATCCTGGCCGCTCTGGTCCCTGCTGGCCCTTCTTGCACCACACATAACGGGAATGTGAGTTGCGACCATACAGATCACAGAGCTCACTGCCCACAGGACCCAGTACAGTTCCAGCTACTCATGCATTCACTCAACAAACATTTCTTGAGTGCCAGCTGTATGCTCGGGCCTGGATATTGAGCCGGAGATGCTACAGAGACAGCCAAACATCCATGCCTTCATGGGGCTGACGTCGGGCAGGTCACTAATGAGATTACTAATAACTCTAACAAATTATAACAAATAATTTGCAAGGGTGGGTGGTAGACTTGGTAAGGGAAGTCACAAGCACCAGGAAGTAGGATTGAAACAGGGGGCAGGGGAAGGCGGCACTGAGAAAGTGATATATGAGCCAAGCCATAAAGGAGGAGAGAGAGGGAATCTGGTGGGATGTGGGGAGGAGCATTCCAGGCAGAAGTAGCCTCCTGTGCAAAGGCCCTGAGGTGAAGACAGGGTGGCAGGAGCAGAGAGAGCAAGGGGGAGTGAGAGGAGGTGAGGTCATAGAGATGACCTGGCAGAGTGCTCGGGGCCTCGGGGGTGGGGGCGGGGGCCACAAGAGGACTATGGCTTTTACGTCAAGTGGGATCAGAGCCACAGAGGATTCTAGAGCAGAGAAGGTCCCGAACCCGGCTCAGGTGCTCACTGGCGCCCTCTGGTGGTGGGGCTCAGTAAATATCAGCTCTTTTCTAATGTGAATCTGATTGAGTCCGCCCCCTGCATTTGCCACCTGCCCGACACTGTGCCATCACATCCTCACACGAAGATCACACCAGAGACGTGCCATGACGTGGCCTGGGAGGGGCCGGGCTGCAGACCGGTGCTCATCCAGGCAGAAACCACCCGGCCCTGGCCCCGTGTAAGGCGGGGGGCGCGGGGAGAACCACCCCACCATGGTGAGGATGTGGCCACAGAGCTGGGTGGGAGACCACAGTGATGAGTTTGACCCCCAGGGTCTGACTTAGACGGTTGGTCCTGTTTAGGAGACCCTCTGATTTCTCACCTAGGAGGCCCAACAGGTCAAGGGCATTGGGAGGTCAGACTCATCGCCAACAGGGATGCAGTCCTCCCCGAACTTCCCCAAGACCACCTTTACTTTATATTTGAGCTTTGGGCAAATAAGAAAGAAACCCTTCCCACTGGTAAGCCGACTGTCCTGAGTGATTTTGTTAGGATTTTGCTGCCATCTGCTGGACAGTTTCATACACAACATACAAATCTGTACTCTCAGACAGGATGGGAGGGGCCCTTGGGCAGTGCACATCCTGCCCAACTGTATGTGGCAGCCGTGTTTTCTCTGTTTGGGAAAGTGTGTTCCTCGGGGACTTTGCTGGAGACCACACACCCCAGTGGGCAATCACTAGGTTCATGCGGACTCTGCTGGAGCAAGCCAGTGATCTGCTGCCCCCTTACTTTTATCCCCTACAGGTGCTGCGATATTTTGACTACGTTTTTACAGGCGTCTTTACCTTTGAGATGGTGATCAAGGTGAGTGCTGAGAGAGCCAGGGATCCAAGGGAATCTTCACCCTCAAGAATGCCACCCTGACACAAGTGTCTTGCCCGGGGGATTAGAAATGCTTGGTGTGTTGGAGCAGCAGCAAGGACTGGAAGGAGTGAATGAGGAGAATGGGGAAACCAGGGCAGGGAGATGAGAGCAGGGAAGTGACAGGGACAGATCCTGCAGGGCCTTGTGGGCCACAGGGAGGACTTTGACTTTTGCCCCAAGTGAGGTGGGAGCCATGGAAGGTTCTGAGCAGAGGAGTGGCTTGACTCATGCCCATTCCCACGGGCACCCTCTGGCCTCGGGGAGGACAGACTTGAGGGAGGGGCAGGGCGGGTGGGAGCCAAGAGAACTAGGAGTGGGTGGCGATCGTACTGGTCCAGGCAGAGGATGATGGGGGGCGTTGGAGAAGGGTGGTTTTGGAGAAGGTGGGCAGATTCTTGGAAGTTTTGCCGATGGATTCCATGTGGGGAATGAGACAAAGAGGAGTCAAGGGGGACCCCGAGATTTGGACCTAAGAACCAGCAAGTCAGAACTGCCTCTCAGGAGGTGGGAAGGTACTCCCCAGGACGCCCCCAGGACCTCCGGCTACAGTCCCATCCCTCACCATGTCCCCTCTTGGTGTCCCTCCCCCCCCAGAGACTGGAAAGGTGGGTGTCGATCCCCAAGGTGGGATGAGGGGTCTGAGCACCATCTCTTCTCGACCCTAGATGATCGACCTGGGGCTCGTCCTGCACCAGGGTGCCTACTTCCGTGACCTCTGGAACATTCTCGACTTCATAGTGGTCAGTGGGGCCCTGGTGGCCTTTGCCTTCACGTAAGTCTCCTCCTGAGGCTTCTACTTGCCTCTTTGTCCCCCGCCCCCTGCGTGGGGCTGCCCACTGGATCAGGGAATGTGTTCTCAGGGCGTAGAGATGGGGAGAGTGGGCTCTGGAAGGTGGGAGACATCCGCATGCCTCCAGGAAGAGCTTCGACTGGCTTTTGCATGACGTCCACTGTGGAGGAAGAAGGAGAAGGGACCCCACCTTCTACCTCCTCATACAGCCGCCTCACTGACCCCTTGCTCTGCTGCTTTCACTAGAATAACCCCGCCGGGACATCTCATCTTCCTTCTGCTCTACAAGCTGCACCCCAACCACTGTCTCTCTGAGAGCCCCCTAAAAAGAAAACCAGGAAATGAATGTGCATGAGAATTCAGACCCCCACCCTGTGCCTGAAGGCCCTGTAGTTGCAGACCTGTGACTCCCTTTGTGTGTCTTTTACTTCTGGCAGTCCTAGGACTCTCTGCCTCCTGAAAAGCCATGCATCATTGTGCAAGTCCAAGATGGCACCTGGGTTGTGGGGAGCCATTCCAGAATGGCACCCAAGGGCTGAGCAGCCATTCTGTCCAAGATGGCACCCAAATTGTGGGGACCCGTTCCAAGATGGCACCTAAGTTCTGGACAGCATTTCAAGATGGTACCCAAGGGCTGGGCAGCCACTAGATCTTAGGGCCTTGATAGCAAACTCAGCAGTACATTCCTCAAGTTATAGATGTTTGAAGCAGGTTGAGAAGACCTAACCAGCTCCTAATCCAGAAACAAATCTTGGGGACCCTGTCTGTGCCCACCACCGTGGATCATTCCCGGAAAGGAAAGTCTCAGAGGGACTCTGACCCACCTTACCCCCATAGTGAGAAATCAGAAGTTTCCTTTGTGCCTCTAACCCCTAGCTTCCTTCTCAGTAGATCTTCAGGGGTTCTTGAATGGCCCCCCAACCAAATAACAAAGACTTGGTTTGTCAGGAGGCCAGAGTGGTGGCTCATTTCCAATTTAAGGACTAACATGGGCCACTCTCGGATCTTCTCTGGGAACACAATGAGGTCAAGTTGTGTCAGAACAGCCAGAAAGCTCCAGGGTTCTGGATGCCTCCAAGCTGGTGGAGAGGTACCATGAGGGTCAGGAGGCTGATTGTATTTCTGACTCTGGCCAGACTTCCCACCCCCCCTTTCCCTTTACCTTCTACTTTCTTTTCCTCTTTCTGTGTCTGCTCTCCTTCTACCTTGTCTCCTTTCTTTCTCCTTCCTCGCTCCTTCCTCCTCCTGCTCCCTCTCTCTTACCCTTTTTTAAATGATTGAGTATTTATTTAAGTATTAGAGCAATGGAAAACATTGTAAAAAAAAAATTTTGGCAATGTTATTAACATATTCTGAAGTTTCAAAAAAATAAAATAAGTAAAGTGCACAGTGAATTAGAGGAGAAAGATTGCCACAAATAAGACAAATAATTGTTGGCTTTCATATATAAAAAACAATTACAAATCAATAAGAAACATGAAACTCATTAGATAAACGGACAAGGGATGTAAACGAAATTTTGCAGAATGCTGACAACTAATAAAAATAAAAATTAAAAAATCAGCCTCCTTGGAATTCAGAGAAATGTCAAATACAAATAAGTTACAATTTGTTTCCTGCCAAGATAGCACCAGTTTCTTCCAAAAAGATTTTTAAAGTGTATATGAGAATGTCATGAAATATGCTCCTCCCTCCCTCCATCAGCTATTTGAGCAACTCCTACAAGGTGTCTGGTAGGCACCATGCTAGGTCCTGAGAAAATTTCAACTCTGAAGAGCCAAAACGCTTTACCACCCTCAGCCTGGAGTGAATCCATCCCCTGTGGAAATTATCTACGTGCTGTCTGTCTCTGTTTCCGTCCCAAATTCCCTTCCCTCCCTTGTTCCTGTTTCTTTCTCCTTCTTTCTCTTTCCCCTTTTTTCTCTTCTTCCCTCTGACAGCCTCTCGGCTCTTTCTCCTCCTCTGTTTCTCCCCTCCCTCCTTCCCTCTCTCTTTCCGTGTGTCTCCCTCCTTTTCCCCCAACCCCGCATTTTCTCTTTTCTGTTTATCACCTTCTGTGTCTCTCTGTTTCTCCTTGCCCACCCAGCCCGCCCCAGCACGTGTGTGTGTCTCTCTCTCTCTGTCCCTCTATCTGGTTCATATCCTCTCTGCTCTCCCCGCTCTCCCTCTTTCTCTCTCTCCCTCCTCTGATCCTGGCCCTGTGGGCCTGACCATCTACCTAACCTGCGGGGCCTAGAGAAAGAGGGCACTTCCCCATGCGCTCTGGCATCAGGAGACCCAGGCCCCCCCCATGTTCTGACCAGGGACGGTCTCTGCAACAAGGGAGGGCAAGCTCATACTGCCTCGGGCCTTCCAAGACGATGTCCTCCCAGCAGCCCCCCAAGTCTCCTAGAGCTCAGGAGGTGACGGGTCAGGGGGACCCTGACAGCCACATCCATCCGTCCACACACAACCACTCCTTTGCCCGCTGTGCCTGGGGTGGTGGGTTTTTACCTCCGTGGCCACCACTGGGTGTAGAACAAAAGAAGGGATGACCGAGGCCCATCAGCTCACCCTTGGCCCTGGCACTTTCCTCCCAGACCTCTGTCGGAGCGAACATGCTTCAGTGACAAGGAGGGGGCCCCCACTGTTGCCCTGCCTCACCTCTGTCCCCCAATTTGACCTCACAATTTGGAGAAGGGGTGGCGGTCCAAAGACTTGGGGCTTTTAACCAGAGAACTTCTGCTATAATGAGCTATAGTTTACAATATGCTGTTTCTAGGATCCCTGGAGCTACAATTAGGTTCTACTTTAAGCAAACACTTTGCAAAAGCAAAATTATTTTTCCACCAAAAATCTATCAGCAGAATGATTCTTTGTGTTGCAAAAGAATCTGCTAGAGGGAGCTGATTTTTTTTTTTTTTAATTTTCATTTTATATATGAAGTTATACAAGGGCATTCAAAATGAGCCTACAACTCACGGAAATTTGGCAGCATATTTGTAGTCAATCTTTTAAACTGCTTCTATGAAGTTGCTACAGGCATAAAGCCAGCCAGCCCATGACCTTGAAAATCCCTGTTTTGAATGTTTTGGGTTTTTGTTGTTTTTTTTTTAATTCCTATGCAAGGAAAAAGTCTGGATTGGGATTTAAGGACATCCTCTAAGCCTCAGTGGGCTTGTAGATCTCACAGGAACTGGGTGGGGGGTGGGGGAGATTTTGCCAGTGGGATCCTGACAAGTGCTAGCAGCTCTCAAGTGGTTTTAGAAGAGCTGACAGCCGTGAGGGTGCCTTTATATGATGATCATAGGGATAGGAGAAGTAGACCCTGAGGCTCCCCCTGCCACACCCTCCCTCCCTTGTTGCAAAAAATCCATCTGGTGCTGCCAACTCTCTTCCAAGGCAGGGCTGCAGTCTTGGCACAACTGGCCAGGCACCTTGATCAAGCCGCTCCTGCATGCCCAGGGCTAAATCTGCCCAAAAGCCAGAGAAGGAGCCCTCAGGCTGTTACTTTTCTCCCCAAAAATGTCTCAGAATCCCACCCCCTGGCTGCAGGTTTCTGGCCTCTTTTGCCTGAGAACATTTCTCGCCCTATAAGGACTTTACTTACTGTCTTTTCTTGTTACTACATGGATGTCGCTTTGGCAAGAGTGGGGGATTCTCTGAGGGTCTCGGCCTGAGTGCCCAACCCCAGAGTCCTTTGCTTCTTTCCTTTCTGGTCCTTTAGCTCGATTTATCAGTCCTGTGCCCATCTCCTCATAGACAGGGCTGAGAACCCCGAAGGGTGTTAGATTAGTGTTATTGCTTTAGAAAGAGGCTCCTGCAAGTCTATCTGGTTTGTCTCTTATATGCACGTACCTTAGCGGCTCTGTGCCTCAGTTTCCCCATAAAGCCGAAAAACTTGACTGGGTAGTAACAGTCACAGCTTCCATATATTTAATCCCCACCAGCAACCTCCTGTGGGAAGTTGTCTCGTTGTTCCCTTTCTGTAGATGAGGAAACTGAGGCCCAGAGGCGAGTCTGGCAGGATCACTAAGGTGAGGCTTGACCGACAGATTCAAGGTTGCTGCCCATCTCCCAGCCGTGAACGTGGAAGCTTTCACTAATCAGCAGAAGGACACTTGACAGCTTAGCCAGCCCGGGTTCCTCGAAAGCTGGGCGAAAGGGGGCATGAGGTTGCTCCCTTCTTCGTTGAAAGGAATCTTGCTGTTCTGGCCTTTTGGGGTGGAGGCAAGGGTTCTGCCACAGTGCTGTGATCGTGGCCCCGTCTCGGATGTAGGAAAACTATCCCTGTGGTCCTCCAAGGGATGTGTCGAAGCTCTGCTGACAGTTTCCACCCCTCCTGCACTTCACCCGAATCTGTGTGTGTGTGTGTGTCCTGCTCCTTCTGCCGACTGTGTGCCATGTCCACGCGAGCACCATTAACACACCATCTCATGAGCCATCACACATGATATCACGCTCTGTGCCCATGCATCGGGGCGGCCAACAGACACGTCTCAGCCTCTGGCGGGTCGTGATCCTGCCCTCACTGCCAAGAATCCATCTGGCGCAGCCACTCCTCCCTGAAGGCAGGCCAGTACAGCTGACGGAACGCCTTGATCAAGCCTCTCTTGCATGCTCAGGAGCCGAACTGCGAGGAAGCCCAAGAAGGAGCCCTCAGGCTGCCACATTTTTAATCCCATCCTCAACCCGGCCCCTGCACCAAAGGCATTATTTTTCTTGTGTGGGATAAAATGGGAAAGAAGATTTGAGTGCAAGATACACAAACTGGGGTTTGAATCTCAGTCTGCCACTTCCTAGCTGTGTGACCTTGGGCAAGGCACTCTCCCTCTCTGGGCCTCAGCTTCCTCATCCGGAAAACAAGCGAGATGGTGCCACCTTCCCGCAGGCAAACGTAGTGACATTCAGAAAGCTCACATTTTACACCTAAAGCCAGCAGGTCAGGCAGAAATCACTGTCATTAAAAGATCGGTCAGTAATCCACAGAGGAGAACCTACATGATTCTACATATGTGATAAGTCCTAGATACATTGAGCTTTGAGAACCACAAAGATGAAATAAAAAGGTGGAGGTTGGGGAATCCAGCAGAATATTTGTAGACATTTAAACCATTCTGTTTTTAGAAATACCACTAACTTTGAATAAAATATTAAAAAGAAAGAAATATCACTAACTTTGAAAGAGGCAGCAAGTAGGAAGTTCCGGAGAGGACCTGCCTGGCAGCCAGGTTTCTGATGACAGTCGGGTTCCTCTGGCCTTGACCTCCAGCCATGGTTGGAGAGTTGTCATGAGACCGAGCCTGATTCCAAAGATGAGCTGTGCGAGGGCTGAGCCAGATGCTGAGAGCATTATCTCAGGACTCCCAAGAGCTGCCTCTAACCACACCCTAAATTGGAACTCTTCGCTGACCTCCCTCTTCTTCATACCTTAGGGGGTAAAGCCAAGGCTGTAGCTACCATGTGTCAAGCGTCAGAATCTCCAAGGTCTGTTTTACAGATGAGGACGACAATTAGGGGCAGAGCTGGGATTCAAACCCCGATGCCCCTGCCTGACTCCAAAGCTCACAACTTCCAAGCCATTCTAAGACCTTCCAGCCCCAGAACCTCTGGAGAAAAGGGGTTTCTCTAGCTCTTGGCAGTGACCTTCAGTGACAAATTCGCCTTTGGTCACTGACAACTTTCTGGTTGTGCTGCTACTTGGAAATTTGGCTTTCTTGGTGCTGCCAGGAGCCTGCAGAGGGCAGGGGACCAAACAGGGGGCTTCCAGATGGAAGGATGGATGTCGGCCAGAGCTGCAAGCCTGAGGCTGCCCCTCCTGGTGCCCGGGCGGGGCAGGGGGCACTCAGGTGTGTGTGTGTGTGTGTGTGTGTGTGTGTTCTGTATTCTTTCTTCTGAGGCCGCTTACGATCTGTCTCTCCCTCCGACGCCACCTCGCCAGGAGCAGTACACGGTAAAGTTTTCTCTCTCTCTCTCTCTCTCTCTCTCTCTCTCTCTCATTTTGTCTCTCGTTCTCTGTGCCCTGGTGCAGCTGTGTTGGCTCTGGGCCTGTTTCCATGGCCTTGTGTTTTTGCTGCCATCCGTGGCTTGCAGTGACCAGAGCCCCCCTCAGTCTCTCCCCCGAGAGGAGGAGCCCTAAGGGGCCTTAGCCACTGCCTCCCTCCATGATCCACCATGAGTCCAGTTCTTGGCAGAGAACAGAAAGGACATGGGGGAGCGGGGCCTCTCCAGGGTCTAATTTCAACAAAGCAGACGAGCTTGGTGGGGTGGTTCCCAGAGGGGTAAGAGTGTCCAGACTCCGAGATGGGAGAAGGATGGACAAGCCACACAACCAGGACTTGGGCTCTAAACGGAGAAATTAGCCTCCCAAGGAGCATCTACACTTTCAGCAAAGTGGTTCAAAGTGGGGTTGTTTTCTGTGAGAGCACCTTGATCAAGCCATTCCTGCAAGCTCAGGACCCAAACTGCCAGGAACACTCCTCACTGCCTCAATAAACAAGACTGTTTCTCAGCCTTGTCCAAGGGCAAGGTATCTCCTGGGGGAGAGAGCCCCACAGGGGGAGGCCAGGGAGTCCTTTTCAGAGGAGTGGATGGCCCATGGAAGGCATGTTTCCAAATGTCAGCCATTCAGCACCTCAAGATTGTAGCTGGTTCCACATACAACCTAGATGTCCACCTGCTTGACATTTTCTCCACCAACACGTAGTCTAAACTGCTTCAGTTTTGCTGGGAAACTGGGCCGTCCCCTTACAACCGGTATTGTTAGCCTCAGAGAGAACCACAGCTGGAAAGGTGAATCCCACAGGCGTGAAACAGTGGCATTGTGGCTTGTCACATTCAAGCTGGGTTCTAGGAATTCCAGAGAAATGAGTGACCTCCTAGCACATCTCGGAGACCTTCCACTCTTACCAAAGCAAAAGGCCTGAAAGATGCTTGAAGAAGAAATAGCTAGTTTCCCTGTGGGGTCCAATTATTTAATTGTGTCCCTGTTCGGCCTGACATTATCTCAGTGACTCTCTTGATGTGTGTTGCCTACTTCAGGGGCACAGCCTTGAGATAACAGTGATGACTTTGGCTTTAAAAGGGGAAAAACATGTTCCAGCCGAATCCCGGAGCACAGCTGTGCTCTGCAGAATAACGTTCAGTTCCCCTCTTTATTCCCCGAAAAAATGAGGGAAAGGAGATCTATAAGAAAGGATGTTTTTGTGCCCAGATGCCCAGACACCCATGGTGGGGGTCCCTGGGATAGCTCTCCACATGATCCATGAGGTAACCAGAGGGACATGTTTGCTGGGAGACCCTCAAAGAACTCTGATCTGAATCCATTCACGTGCATCCTGAGACCACACGCCAGGGGCATGGTGGGGGCAAGAACCAAGATTAAAAGGGAAAATGGACACGTAGAAGAATAAATCACATTTTAAGCCTTTGAAGGGTTTTCTGGCTAAAGCCCGAAGCCAAAGACTGAAACAAAGATGACCGTGGAACAGCAGTAGGGTCTCGTAAAACCCAGCCGCAATCAGGGAAGGCTGTCAGATAAAGGAGCCTCTAACTTGGCTTTGGGGGCTGTGTGGTCCTGTGAATGGAGAGGTGGAGGAAGGGCATTTCTGGCAGCAGGAACAGTATGTGCAAAAGCAGAGGGAGACAAAAGAGTGTGGCTGGGGTTTGGGGTGTGTTGCAGTCGATGGGAATGCAAAGGTAAAGGTAAGTTGGGCTAGATTTCCAAGAGCCTTGAGTGCCATGCCCGAAGTTCGCACTTCTAGGAATTCAGATGCTCCAGAAGGATTCTGAGAAGGAGAGCGATACGGTCATTGGCTTTGAACACTGTGTGCAGAAAAGATCGAAGGAAAGAGAGACAGGGAGTGGCGGGGAGCTGGGAAATGGGTAACGGGAGTCCAGCGTAAGATGGTGGCCGGGGACGATGATGGAGATGTTAGGGGAATAACCCATTGTGGATGGAGGACAGGAAGCTGAATGTGACACTTGGGTTCTGACTTGGGCAACTGGGTGGGTGATGAGTTCTATTAACCACAAGCCTTTGATGGCTGCACCCAAAGCCCTCTTCTTGGGGGACCTGAATCATGGTTGGCTAAGGGTAGCAAGGGATCTGCAGGGGCCGTACAGTGAAGTCTCAGGTCCAGTGGACCCTGGACTGAACCTCTCTGCAGCTCTCTGGAAAGACGGGCTAAGGGACCCTGGCGGAGGTTCAACATCGACATCTGATGTCCTGCTTCTTTCCTTTCGTGTGGGCTCAGGGAATACTGGGGGAGAGCCACATTAAGTATTTCCTGAATCCTGTTGGAAGCGGGACAAGGAATCACATTTTCTAAGAGCTCACCAAGACCACCTCCAGTGAGCGTCCAGGGGCAGCCAGCTCCCCTCTGCTGGGTCTGGCCTGGCCAAGTGGTGGAGGACCTTAACAAATCCTGAGACCAGAATCACAGAAGGCCATCTGCTGACTACCTCTTGAGCTCACACCTAGCAGGGGTGCTCACCACTCTTCCCCAGCAAGGGCAGGACTGTGCCAGGCTTCCCCCCAGACTCCTAGGCCTGAAAGGGTGGGGTCACATGGAGTTGTGGGCCACCCACCACCCAGACTGACTTCTGCTTCCTCTCTTCCCCTCTCTGCACCCTAACATCCCTCCACAGTGGCAATAGCAAAGGAAAGGACATCAACACTATTAAATCCCTCCGAGTCCTCCGGGTGCTACGACCTCTTAAAACCATCAAGCGGTTGCCAAAGCTCAAGGTGAGATTGGGGCATGTGGGAGGCCTGTGAGGGTTGCTGTATACAATTGGGCAGGTTGTTGGGGCGCCTGGGTGGCTCAGTTGGTTAAGTGACTGCCTTCGGCTCAGGTCATGATCCTGGAGTCCCGGGATCGAGTCCCGCATCGGGCTCCCTGCTCGGCGGGGAGTCTGCTTCTCCCTCTGACCCTCCCCCCTCTCGTGTGCTCTCTGTCTCTCATTCTCTCTGTCTCAAATAAATAAATAAAATTTAAAAAAAAAAAAAAAACAATTGGGCAGGTTGCACACTGCTCAAGGACACTACATTGAAAGGGGAGCTGATAACATCACATCCGTCGTATATGGATATAGTTATTATTACAACTTTCCAGCAGATGGCAGTAAAGTGAATCGACTTAACAAAATCTGTGTATTATGACAGTTTTCCATTAGATGAAATGTCTTAAGGTGGGGCTTCCTTTTCCTAATTCACAGGAGGACATCATATGGATAAAATAGGGCACAACCGTAATGTGGGAAGCAGGAAACTAGGTTTCTGCTCCCACATAACTTTTGACTTTTCACCAACCTGTTCTAGGCTCCATTATCTCCTGTTCCAAAATAGTATGAACCAGCATTTCCCAAAGCTTGTCATTCAGGAGAAACAGGAGAAAAGAAAGGAAATGCAACTTAGTCATTCAAACACACCTTTTCAACTGATGTTTCACCTGAGAGCCACCTGTAATATCTCCTACTTAAGGTTAAAGTCACCACTTTTTTTATTTAAATGAGCATATTTTAAAAGGAAATTCCATGCCAAGGCTCTCAAGTTGGAAAACCAGAACCCAGTGTTAATAGAAGGTAAAACTAAATACATTCCCCCAAAATAAGACACCGTTACGAAAATCTAGCCAAAAAGATTGCCTGAAAAAGCCTTTGGACTTGGGTGCTTGCTCTTCCCGAGTTGGAAAGGAAAAGTATCAGGGTTAGGTGTTAACAGAGTAGCAACAAAGCAAGACCTTCTCCTTCACTCAAAAGGATTAAAGGGAAAAGTGGAAAGTGAGTAACTTTGTTACCATGCGATTCAGCACTACTTAGTGTTGGGCTCCTGCAGGACCTGAAGGAACATCCTCTGTCGCCTCGGTGTGCCCCTCCCCCATGACTTTGGCACTGTCGCTCGCCAATATGTGGCTGCCCCTTGGACGTGAAAGCTTGCTTGCGCTGAAATACGTGGACGTCCAGCCGTATCCAGTGCTGCGGTCCCTCACCCCTTTCTGGGTGGTGGCCCCCTTCCCAAGCCCCCAAGAAAGCTGCGCACCCTCTCCCCCGGGGAAAGCTGGCCTGTAATTACCGTGGGTTTGAGGACCCTCACCCACTGGTGGTTAGGACCCACCATGGTTAGAAGCAGAACAGGGTGGGAGACATTGCAGGCGGGACCCCTGCCTTCCTTGGGAAATGGTGGGAAGATGCCATCTCTCCCAGGCCCATGACATTGCCTCTCAAAGCCAGAGCGTCCCCTACTGCTCAGTGGGCAGAAGGGAGGAAGAGCACAACTCCAGATGGAGGGGAAGGAGGGGAGGCAGGGAGGCAGGGACACAGGATCAACAGGAAAGGCCTTGTGCATGAGACGGAACGTTGGAAAATTGGCAACACGTTGGTTGTGTCCCCAGCCCCTCATGTCCTCTCTCCACTCTGCCCCCCCAGGCCGTGTTCGACTGTGTGGTGAACTCACTCAAGAATGTCTTCAACATCCTCATCGTCTACATGCTGTTCATGTTCATCTTTGCTGTCGTGGCCGTGCAACTCTTCAAGGGGAAGTTTTTCCACTGCACCGACGAGTCCAAGGAGTTCGAGAAAGACTGCCGGTGGGTCTCTGCTCTCCTCTGTGTCCCCGTGGGGGCTGGGGGTGGGGAGCAGAAGTGCCACTGGGCTTGGAAGCTGGAGTGTTGGGCCCTGGATGCGACCCAGGTGCAACCCGCTTGGGGCCAGAATAGGAAGAAAAAGTTTTGGTGTTTGAGTTGCCGTGCATCGCTTCCATCCCCACCTTTGTCAAGTGGGGGATATTCATACACGTCCACGTTCCCTTATTGGAAAACCTTTACTGGCTGATGCGTTTCAAAAGTCAGAATATCTTGCGATTTTAGAAAGATCATATAGCACGTGTTCCACATAGGACGTCAGTCACACCCTCAGCTGGGTCTAAGGCATCCCTTAGACCAAACCGGTTCTGTTTTGTTTCGTTTTGGTTTTTTGCTGGTAAACATGCAACTGTTTGCACCGAATGGGACAAATGACAAGTGTGAAGAGCCTCATGTCCAGTCGGGTCAGGTTTCGTTGCCAAACGAATTAGATCAGAGGTGGAAAACTTTGTCTGCCAAAGGCCAGGTCCTATGAACTTTGGCCTTTATGGGGCCCGCAGCCTCTGTAACAGCTCGTCTCTGCTCCCGTCCTAATGCAGAGCAGCCAGACAGCACGGAGACAAATGGGCGTGACTGTGTTCTTATTTCTAGAAATGAAAATTTGAATGTCAGACAAATGTAATTGGTCACAAACGCATTCTTTTGATTTGTTTTCTACTACTTAAAAATGTAGAAAACTGTTCTTAGTTTGTGGGCCATACAGAAAACAAGTGCAAATTTGGTCTGCGGGCCGTAACTTGCCACCCCCTGACCTAAGAGAAAGATGTTTGGTTTTCGGAACTTTCTAGAGTTTGGAGTCGTGGAGGAGAAGTTGTGGGCCTGCAGTCGCCCCCTCTTGGGGTCATCCCCGTGATAGAAATTGCTAAGCCCTTAACTAAGCGCCCTGTAAACACTGTCACTGGTGTAAAGCGTTACTATGCAGAGAATGGCAGCCTGTTATTTTGGTGGCTATGTCCTGACATTGGAAGGACCCCAGACACTTGGCCTCGTGTGTCTGGGGCTAAGCCTTGTGTCCTGCCCTGAAAAGGAGCCGCAGCTGCCCCCTCTGGCCTGATGAACCCAGAGGTGTGCCTATCTCTCTCCCTGCTCTCAACCCACCCCCCACCCCCAAGCCTGAGGCTCCCACCCGCAGGACTAGAAGTTTTCGTGTTGGAAGAGAGTGCTCGGTCCTGAGTCGGCTCTCGGGTGAGGATTTGTCTCCGAGCAGATGGACACATACGTCAGGGAGACGCATCAGGGGCCGCTGCTTCCTGGGCTCAGGGATGCAACGTGGGCTGGTGGGCCCCTCTTCCTCTTCCTCCTGCCGAAGATGAGTGTCCCCTTCTTCTGTTTACTAATGGCCCGCATTTTCTGTGGCAGCGGCAAGTACCTCCTCTACGAGAAGAACGAGGTGAAGGCACGGGACAGACAGTGGAAGAAATATGAGTTCCATTATGACAACGTGCTGTGGGCTTTGTTGACCCTCTTCACTGTGTCCACAGGAGAAGGCTGGCCACAGTGAGTGGCCCGCCACAGAGTCCCACGGAAGAGTCAGGGGGGCCCCAGGGAGCAGGGTGGGGAAGGATCTCAGAGCCCAGTGCTGAGAAAGGCCTGGCTGAAGAGAGGCTGGCTCCTGGCTTCCCGAGGTGGAGACCCCGCTAGGCACACGGAGCGGGTGGGGGGGGTGCGGAGCTGCCACCCAAACAACAGCCTACAAGTGCGGCTGGGCCCTGGAGGCAAAAACCCAGCCCTCACTGGACTCAGTACGCCAGACCCTGTGTGTGGAACGGGCAGTGCTTCTAATTTGTAGAAAGGCTCCCCAGACACAGGCCGTCATGTCCTCTTAACCCTTCCTGTGCCAGTGAGCGCAGATCTCCAAGACCAGAGTGTGTGGATGTGGCATTTCCCAAGTCCCTTTGACCACAGGACCATTCCTCACCCAGAATGGGGTGAGGGCTGGGGTGAGGCTGAATCGTGCACAAGACCAGGGCTGGACCTGTCTTTGCTTAAAATGTTGGTATTTTTTGTCATGGGTTTTTTTGTGGGTTTGTTGTTTTTGTTTTTTTGGCATGCGTTGTGATTTGTTTAAATATTGCAGTAAAATACTATTTCTTTTGATGACTGAGAGGCTTGGCACCTCCTTAATTTGTGTCCAAGGCAAGTGCTTTACTCTCCTCACCCTAGTCCCGGTCCTCCTCTCAGAGGTCTCAGAAATTCAGGTTGATTCCGGTGTGTGCCCTCAGCATCCTCGCCTCCCTCCCTCCCGCTCTCAGGAAACACACCAGCCCTCATGTGCCTTTCCACCCACCCACATGCACACTCAGTACCCACTCACATGGGGCCAGTGCTAGCCCATACGGCACCTTTGAGCAAATTTTTTAGACAGCCTTCCTCAACAGACTTCACTTCCATCTGTCAGAAAATCATTGCAATATACTTAATGATTTTGTTCAAATAAGGTACTTCATGGCCACGTGCCCAAAAGTTGTCATCATAAATACACAAATCTATCATGTCTACAGTATGAATGGCACCCCTTAGATGCAGAACCCTTGAGCAGTGCACAATCTGTGCAACTGTTCAGAGCAGCTATGCACATATACACCCACGTTCATCCCCACTACCCCTTCTCAGCTTCCACTACCAGTTGTGCTAAGATGCCCCCACACACACTCATATCTGCTTCTATGACCCCATACACCCTCCCATCCACCACCCCCAACCTGGTTTCCCATCCCAACTTGGCCAGGCCTTAGTAGGCTAACTTCAGGAAGTCACTTTAAATTGCTAAACCTCAATTTCCTCATGTGCAAAAGGGGGCCAGTGATAACCTCCCTGAGAGGGTGGCCAAGAAAATAAATAAAATCATGTCCAGCACTTAATAACCCTCCATACGCAGTGGTAAAGGTAACTGACCCTGTTGCCAACACCCCCCAGAGACAAAGGAGGTGGGAATGCTTCTGGCTTCATAAAGTAACCACAGTAATTGGAGTCGGAAAACAGCGACTACTCATTTCTTTGCTGTTTTCTCTTAATATCTCCCTCCATTCCTGTCACCTGTCCCACCTTCCCCTTCTCCCCGCCCCATCCCTCACAGGGTCCTCAAGCACTCCGTGGATGCCACCTTTGAGAACCAGGGCCCCAGCCCCGGGTACCGCATGGAGATGTCCATCTTCTACGTCGTCTACTTTGTGGTGTTCCCCTTCTTCTTCGTCAATATCTTTGTGGCCTTGATCATCATCACCTTCCAGGAGCAGGGGGACAAGATGATGGAGGAATACAGCCTGGAGAAAAATGAGGTGCCACTTCCCGGTTGCATCCTTCACTTAAAAGTTGATGACACCCCCAATACACACACAAACACATACACACGCACACGCACACACACATTCACACCCAGGAAACAGCTTTTGGGGGCCTCTGGGGAGGGCACAGCAGCATTCTGCAGGCAGAATTCTGTCTGCAGGGCAGCCCGTCATGGGGTTCCCAGATGAAAACACACCGACAGAGGGTGTCTGTATCAGTCAGTGTGGACTGGGTTATGCCGCAGTAACAAACAGCTCCAGAATCTCAGCACCAGCTATCCACAAAGGGATTGATTGATATCTTGCTCAACACCACATGTCCAGGTGGCTCTGGTCCACATCATCTTTACTCTGGTTCCTCTCTGAGACACTTCAGATCAAGAAGAGAGAATGGCAAACCCTGGTCCAATTTTTGTAGTCTGTGCCCAGAAGTGACACATGTCCCTTCTGTCCACATCTCATTAGCCAGAGCGAGTCACACACCAATGTCTGATGTCAGTGGGGTGAGGAAGTATGATCTCCCTGAGGGCGGGGTGGTGAATATTTATGAATGAAAATCCAGTCCTCCAGAGAGTACAGACACGGTGCTTTGCCCTTCTAGAATCATCCAAACTAAGCGGAAGACCTGGAATGCGTCCTTCCTCTGCTCCGTTGGCCCCTAAGACTAAGTAGCCATTATTCCTTCCAACCTCAAAGAGAAGGAGGAAAAGAAGCATTCAGTAGGAAAGAACGGTTAGACTTCAAAGTCAGACTTTGGTTCAAGTTCAGGTTTGGCCCACTTGGCAGCTGTGCCACGTCAGGCGAGTGGCCTACCCTCTCTGAGCTTCTGTTTTCCTCCCCTGCAAAGTAGGTTTATTGATAGTACCCACTTCCCATGTTTGCTGAGGGGATTCAGGGAGGTCATGAGGGACATGTCAGAGCAAGATCGGGCAGACGATGACTTCTCAAGGAGCTGTAGCTGTTGGCAGGAGAAAGTGGTCGTGGTGAAGGGCTTCTGGGAGTGAGGAATCTCGGCTGGGGACAGGCTCGTGCAGATGTGCCAGAGAGCCGTGGCCAGTGAGATGCGGGGTGCTCAGGGTGCAGCCGCCTTTCTCCTGCCCCCAGCCCTCACGCCGCCAGCCTCTCTCCCGCAGAGAGCCTGCATCGACTTCGCCATCAGCGCCAAACCACTGACCCGACACATGCCCCAGAACAAGCAGAGCTTCCAGTACCGCATGTGGCAGTTCGTGGTGTCTCCACCCTTCGAGTACACCATCATGGCCATGATCGCTCTCAACACCATCGTGCTCATGATGAAGGTGAGCCCCCAGCACTGCTTAACCCCACGTGTGCCCGCCCCTCACACCCACCTTCCTCTGGCCAAATGACGCCATGTGCCCCAAGTTTCCCCCAGGCAGACCAGACTCCGTCACCACCCCCGAGCCTCTGCTCTGGCTGTTCCCTCTGCCTGACACACGGTTCCCGCCCCTTGGCCTGGCCAGCTCCTTCCAGCTGCATCTCCCAAGAAACCTTTCCTGACCTCCCATGACTGCACGAGGTGTCTATCTTTGCAAGCACCCCATCAGCGATCCCACGTGCCATAATATCAGCATCAGGTTGCCTGGCGCACTCCCCCACCAGCTTGTGAGCTCCCAGGGCCCAGGCAAGTCCTGGTCACCCCTGAGTTCCTAGGGTTCAGCGAATCCCTGGCTCTGAGGGCACAGGAGGCCCTCGATAAATGTTCAGTGGATGAACTAAGGAAGGAGGGGCAGGCAGGGACCTTGCAACTCTTGGGGCCATGGAGCCCCTTCAGGGTGAAAAGTCAGAATCTTTCACCCTGTAGTTTGGAGACCAAAGGACAGGATGTAAGCCCAGCTCTGCTATTTATCTCAGCATTTAACTTTGTGCAAGGGGCCAGCAACTCTCAGGCCTCAGTTTCCCTGTCAATGAAATGGGGATGATCATAATAGCACGTTCCTCCCATCCCCAAGGATTGAATGAGGACGTTCAGGCAAAGATATGAGCACATTTCTCAACACTTCAAAAACACTCGATATTTAAGTTGCTCATTTTTGGATTGGCGAAAAAGCCGTGCCTATTTTTGCTTGAAACGCTTCTCCATAAGCAAGTTCTTTTATCTTTTCATTGTTAGAATCACGAGCAGTTTCAAACAGAAAGGAATAGGACAGCACAGCGCTTCTCAGACTTCAGTGTGTTCACGGATCATCTGGGGATCTTGTTAACATGCACATTCCGGTTGGGCAGATCCGGGGTGGGATCCTGACATTCCAAGCAGCATCCCCCGGATGCCAGGGCTGCAGGTCCCTGGACCCCAACCACCCAGTCTCCAGCACCCAGAGGTGCCCATTGTGAACACTATGTTCACTTCATCACTTTGTTTCTCTTTTTTCTTGAGGTGAAATTCACATAACATAAAATTAACCATTTCAAAGTGTGCAGTTCAGTGGTGATTTAGTACATTTACCACGTGCAATCACCACCTCTCCCTACTTCCAGAACATTTTCATCACCCCAAAAGGGGACCCCGTCCCCATGAGCAGTCACCCCCACCCCATTCCCCTCCCGGAGCCACCAGCAACCATCAATCTGCATTCTGTTTCTATGGATTTACCTATTCTGGACATTTCATCTATTTTCTTAAATTATTTTAAATGATAGACACCACAATATTTTGCCTTTAAATTCTTCAGTATGTATTTCTAAGAAATAAGAAATTTTCCTACATATTCTTTTTTTTTTTAAGATTTTATTTATTAGAGGGTGCCTGGGTGGCTCAGTCGTTAAGCGTCTGCTTCGGCCCAGGTCATGAACCTGGGACCTGGGATCGAGCCCCACATCAGGCTCCCTGCTCTGCGGGAAGCCTGCTTCTCCCTCTCCCACTCCCCCTGCTTATGTTCCCTCTCTCACTGTGTCTCTCTCTGTCAAATAAATAAAATCTTTAAAAAAAAAAGATTTTATTTATTAGAGAAAGCAGGAGGGGGGCAGGGGGAGTGGAAGAAGCAGGGAGCCCTACACAGGGCTCCTGGGATCATGACCTGAGCCAAAGGCAGACGCTTAACCAACTGAGCCACTCAGGCGCCCCTTAATACATATTCTTATGCTCGACAAGATGAGTGATAATTCTCTAAGATACATATTGACTCGTCCCCAAAATGTCTTTTACAGCATGAGTTGGGTTTTTTTTTGTTTTTTGTTTTTTGGAAGTGGGGAAGGGCAGAGGGGAGAAGGAGAGAGAGAATATTAAGCAGACTCCCCGCTGAGCACAGAGCCCGACACCGGGCTCCATCTCACGACCCTGAGATCATGACCTGAGCTGAAATTAAGAGTCGGACGTTTAACCGACTGAGCCACCCAGGTGCCCCATGAGTTGTTTTCTGAGCCAAGATCGAAACGACTACACATGGTCTCTGGTTTTTGTCTTTGAAATCTCTGTCTTCCCTGTACCTTTTTTTTCCTATGCTGTTGACTTTTTTAGGAAACCAGATGAGTTGAATGAAAATGGTCCCACCTCTGGGTGTGTTGGTTTTCTCATGGGGTACCGTAACCTCTTCCTCCACCTGCCATGTCTCCTGTAACCTGGTACTGAGAGCTAAAGGTTATAAACTTGAATCTAATTAAATAGTTTGGGCAAGAAGAGTTCATAAGAAGTCAGAATAGAAAAAAAAAAAAGAAGTCAGAATAGAAGGGGCGGGTTGCTAACTGGAAAGGGGTGCAAGGAAACTTTTGGGGTGCTGGAGATGTTCTAAGTCTTGGTCTGGGGAGTGGTCTTATGGGAGTGCATAGGTAAGGATCTAAAGAGAGAGAGGGGCGCCTGGGTGGCTCAGTCATTAAGCGTCTGCCTTCAGCTCAGGTCGTGGTCCCAGGGTCCTGGGATCGAGCCCCGCATCAGGCCCCCTGCTCCGCGGGAAGCCTGCTTCTCCCTCTCCCACTCCCCCTGCTTGTGTTCCCTCTCTCGCTGTGTCTCTCTGTCAAATAAATAAATAAAATCTTTAAAAAAAAAAAAAACAAACAAACAACAGAAAATCCTGCAGAGCAGATTCTGCAGACATCCTCCTGCATCCCATCGGGAACGCCATCAGGCAGGCCGTCCTGGGATCTGGGATGCTAAGGCAGGACTCAAGATTTAAGTGCTTGTTTTGATGTGAGAAGATTAGCCCAGCCCACAAAGGGCTTGCCTGGGGCCTGGGTCGCCTCCACAGGATGTTGGGAAGCCCCGTGTCCAAGTCCCGCCTGCCCCAGGACAGGATAGTCGCAAAGCTGCGGCCCCAGCCCCGACCCTGCCCGCTGACCCCACCGTCCTTCCTCCTCCCTACTCCAGTTCTATGGGGCCTCGGTGGCTTATGAAAACGCTCTGAGAGTATTCAACATCGTCTTCACCTCCCTCTTCTCTCTGGAATGTGTGTTGAAAGTCATGGCTTTTGGGATTCTGGTAAGTACGGCCTTGGGGCTAGAGCTGTGGGTTGGCGGGAAAGCCCGGAGGGGCACTGGGTGGTGGGCGGGTGCTGGTCTCCCCACCTGGCCCCAAGACCCCCAGCCCCAGTGGTGGTTTGAGCATCCCTCCAGTGCCCACAGACCCTACGTAGGCGTCCATGTGCTTGCCAAGTAACACCAACGAGACCCAACACTTGTTGAGGGTTGCTGTGTCCCATGCGCGTCCTGGTGCAGTCATTCCTCAAAGTGATCCAAAGGGTGGGAATAATTACCATCTACTTTAAGGAAACCGAGATCCAGACAGGCCAAGTCCATGGCCTTCCAGCCGTTCTAACCACAATCCACAGTAAGACATACATTTTACAATGAAGGCAGCATGCCGACACGCAAACACAACCGAGATGAAATGTTCCCAAATCTGTGTCTGCCCTTGTTGTGTGCCCTGTGCTCTGAAGCTGTGTGTTCTCCTGATGGCCTTGCTTTTCTTTTTAAATGCAGTCTGGGCCCCACTAGCTTGCCTTCATCCCCCACTGATGCAAGTGGTCTTGACCGGAGGCACATTGATCCCTAAAGGGATCTGTGGATGCAGCTGGGGTGGGGGCGGGGGAGTGTCTGTGAAATCAGATGTGAAAAAAACCCCACATCTGTATTTTTCACAAGCCGCTAACCAGACTTTCACATTTCCTTCCATCTTGAAGGCAAACAGCCCCCTGCGGCTTTACTGGTACAATCTGGGTCACAGATAAAAATCACATATTTTCGTGGTGCATGATAGAGATCACAGGCACCTCCAGATTTCGTTTGTATTCCTCTTTGCTTCAAATGCTGGTGACTCTCAAACCTACAGCTAGAAATTATGTAGTTTGTTAATGAAGAAGTGCATTAATCATTAGATCATTGAAAAAATATTGTGATAAGCGTATTTTAAGATAACAGGGGCCCTTGCAATCCTGGGTATTTTATTCCATGCATTTACAAAGCTTCCTCTAAGAAGGCCTTCCCAGGTGGCCAAGGACATTCACAGTCCCCCCCCCCCCCCACCAAAAAAAAAAAGTGAAGAAGACCTGAACTGGTGGGGTTGTGTGTTGGGGTGACTTCAAGAAGATCCCCCAGTGAGTGGTCAAGCTCACACTTGATACAAGATGGCTTCCCTTCTGACCACCCACTGAGTCCACCTTTCTGAGGAGAATGGTGTACAGGCTGTGCCCTCAGCCAGGCTCTCAGTGGGATGGAGGCTGGCTTCTCACCTTGGCTTCCCGAGGTGGCAAAGGGTGTCAGGGTTGGCACCAGAGAGCCCTTGATTCAAATCACATCGAGACTGTGTCACCTCACCTCTCTCCATCTCGAGGGCCCGTCCTCTTCCTCTTCCTCAGAAGAGCTTGTGCAAACTCCAGCACAGATCAAGTGTGTCTGCTTAAAGTGAGGGTGAAGCCTGGCATGGAGTGCCCCATAAATGCCAGGAAGGTCACAGGATGGCTCATCACCCCACTTTTCTCCTCCTAGGCAGGGGCTCTCAACCCTGTTACCCAGGAGGAGCACTTGGGGAGATTTCTTAAAATTGAATGATGCCCCAGAGCCAACCCCAGAAGTTCAGATTCACTTGGTCAGGTGGGGGCCCCCCGAATCTGCTTTTTTTTTAATTTTATTTATTCATTTGAGACACAGAGATACAGAGAGAGAGCATGTACAGGGGGAGAGGGAGAAGCAGGCTCCCTGCTGAGCCGGGAGCCTGATGTGGGACTCGATCCCAGGACTCTGGGATCACGACCTGAGCCGAAGGCAGACGCTTAACCATCTGAGCAACCCAGGTGCCCCCCGATTCTGTATTTTTAACAAATACCCAAAGAGAGTCCAAGGGACAGCCTGGGCTGTCAGGTCCTGTGCTGAACATCAGGCAGGCGGGGGAGGCACCCTGCATCCAGAGCAACTCAGCATTTCAGTCCTGGGGATGCCACCGGGATGGATCACAGAACATGTATAGGGGGCGGTGATCAGGCTCTGGCGTGCCCATATCAGGGTGCAAATCCTGCCTCAGCCCCTTTCTAGCTGCCTGGCCTCAAGCAAGGCACTTGGCCTTTTTCTCCCGTTTCCACATCTACAAACTAGGAGTACCATACACCCAGCCTCCCTGGGCTGTGGGGAGTGTGGTGTAGGCTCAGGCACGGGACCTGCCCAACACAGCTGTGCTGTGTGATTTTTGAATCCCCGGTCAATCTTCTGGTAATGAAGTGGTTCTACCCGAGGGCTGGGGCTCTCTATCTCCCCCACCCCTGACCATCTCACAGGGGCCTGCCTGGAGCCTCCCCCTCCAGCTTAGATGAAGCCCCAAGATCACCATGTGCAATTTAGGCGATGGGGGGAGCCCTCTAGTCCAGGAGCATGAGGCATATGGCCAGACACCTAGAAAGTCGCCTTCATTGGGACTCTCCAGAACACAGCCTGAGATAAGGATTGAGTGCAAGGAATTTATCTGAAAACCCAGGAAGCTCAATGTGGGGGAGGGGGAGTGAGGCAGGAGCCAGAAGACAGCCAGTACAGGGTGTCATGGGGCACAGTTCCATTGAGAATCAACAGGAGGCAGCAGAGAGCACATACTTCAGAGTCCTTCCACTTGAGGAGAGGAGAGAGCTGGGGTATTTATCCTCCAGTGCCCATCAGTCAGAGTCAAGGGCCACTCTCAGGGGAGCTGTTAATTCCGCAGCAAATTTGCAACCAGAAGATGCCCCTGGGCAGAGTAACTGAAAGGGGGTCATCGAAATACGAGGGGATATGTGCAGGGCCCCAGCAGCATCTGCTAAAATACCAAAAGTGCCAGTGGAACCCGAATTCCTTTTAGCTGAGTATAAAATAGCCTCCATTCATTGAGCGCCTACTGTATAACGGAACTCCTCGCCTGCATTCACATTCATGATCCGATTGCTGTTATACCCCAGTCTTCCAGAAGAGGGCTCTAAGGCCCAACCAGTCCAACTCCAAGGACATTTAACTCACACATGCTGAAAGAATTTGATCCTGAAAGCACAGCTCCAAAGCCTGGGTTCTTCTCTGTGAGGCAGAGGGGCTGCCACAGGGTCAAACGCTCAGATGGACCCCTCAGAATGGGACCTGAGCCCCAACCTGGCCTCTGCTTTGTGGGGATGCTGGGAAGGCCTGCGTGGGGTGTGGGTTGCACTGAGCCTTGAGGGCAGTCAGGATAGATCAAGTTTAGGTGCAATAACAAACAACCCCCACCTCTCAGTAACTTCGGTCAACAAAGGTTTTGTTGACGTTCAGCAAGGGGAAGGGGGGCTCTTTGCCTGATAGTTACACAGGGACCCAGGCCCACAGAGCAGCCGCCACCTGGAACATTGATGGTCACCAAGCCCAGGGTTAAAAGAGTCCTGGTGAGTCCCGCGCTGGCCAGGAGGTGGCTCACACTGTCTCTGCTCAAAACCTCTTGGCTGTAACTAGACACACAGCCCCATCGAACCACCAGGGGGCCCAGGCAGTGAAGCCTGGCGTGTGCCTGGAAGGCCTTTGTGCCCCTGTTACTATCCCCCTTCTTCAGATCAGGAGGTGAAAGAACAGAGAGGTTAAGTCACTGGCCCACGGCCACACAGCAGGATGTTAGCAAAGCGGGGATGTGAACCCACAGTCCACTCTTAGCAAGCTATAACGAGGGGGGTCTTGAACACAAACTCTGGACTCACCCAGGCCTGGGTTCAAATTCTGACTCTTCACATCTGTGCTGCTCACCTCAGATGGGCGAGTAGCATCAGGCTGAGCTTCAGTCGCCTCGTAAAATATGGTTGATAATCCTTTGCCCGAGGGTCTACATGAGGATCCCAGTGACATCATTTATAAAGCATCTGGTGTGTCAGGGAGCCCTCAGATGTGTCAGAGAGACAGGCAAGCCCACAGGGTGGCCCTCTCCAGCGGAGCTGAATCGGGCTGTGGAGGCCCCCTCTGGGACCGGGAGAGCCATGGGGTCCCAGGAAGGGGGAGCTCAGAACAGATGATCCTGAGCAGCCCAGACAGCAGCATTGTGCTATTTGAATGACCAGAAGTGTTGCGGGCACTCGGGTTGATCGGCAGCTGTGCCCCTAATGTACCCCGGGGCCGGCCGTGGCAGCCAGGCGTGGAGCCCTGTGTTGGCATCCCTGTCTTGTGGGTCCCCATTCTAGAATTATTTCCGCGATGCCTGGAACATCTTCGACTTTGTGACTGTTCTGGGCAGCATCACTGACATCCTCGTGACTGAGTTTGGGGTAAGTCTCCCGCCAGCTTCTCTGTGGGTAACTCCTGGCTGGGTGGAGAATGGGGGGAATCTTTCAGAAACAGCAGTCCCAAAAGCCACAGCTGACTTGGGCCAGCACTTGACTGTGACCAAAGAGGGAGAAGCGGGGACCCCAGGGGCAAGGGCAGCCCCTCAGGAGGGCAACTCAGGGAGACGGGGGAGCCCAAAGCCACGGCTATGTGGCCAGCTCTGCAGTGTGAACTCCCCTGCCTCGTGGCTGTTGACTTCTGAATATACAATACGGATTGAGACAATTAAAGGACCCCAAGGCTGAGCCCTGCCCCCAAACACCACACAGTGTTGGGGACCCAGAAAGAACCAGCTTCAAGTCCATTCTGCTTGAACTAACCACCTTCTGGTTCATGGGGGGAGGTTCAGGAGGGAGCCATGGCCCTTGAGCCAACAGGGGACACCACTGTCAGGGCCTTAGGAAGGTCCCCAGGATGTCCACCCTCTTCCATCCCCAGGCTTGGGGGGCTTGTGACTTGGGGGGGTCCCTGGACCCCTCTGCGGTGGCCCCACAGGCCACACCATCCTTCTGCCTCATCTGAAAGACTCAGGGCCCCAGAGCTCCTATCTCAGACCCCCCTCCTTGGCCATTTGAAAGTGAGCCCAGGCTTGGCTGCCCTCAGGAGACCGGAGGGAGGGCAGGAGATCCTCACAGGGAGAGCAAAAGGGCAAAGACTGTTGGAGCCAAGGGCGGGAGGGGGCGTCAACCTCATCATAATAGCAATAAAAATAATGCCTGGCAAGAAAGGCACACTCAGTTGCATGACAGGCGCTGTGCCAAGCGGTTCACATGAATTAGCTTGTGGTACAGGTCAGGGGGGTCAGGACAGAAAAGAATTCCCTTGGAGGGTTCAGCTGAAGGGACTGGAAAGCAGAGACCACCCACGGAAAGGAGGGGAGGGGGGCAGACCAGGATGGCAAAGTGCCCAGCACCCCACCACCATGGGGAGCTGTTACCTGTCCAGGTGCTGAAGCAGGGAGGAAATCCGAACTGGAATGGGGAGAGGCCGCCTGGCAGGAGCTGTGGACCTTGAGGGACAGAGCCCCTGCCCAAGAGGAAAGCCAAAGCAGGCCCAGAACCCTGGGAGAAATACCCAAGCCCATCTCTCCTCCACCCTCCATCTCCTGCCAGGGCCTTCCATTGGCCAAGCTGAGCCAGAAGGGAGCCAGAAGGCCAGGGAGCCAGGCGGGGAGGCTGGGGGGGGATGTACAAAATAGGCAGAGAAAAGGGAATAATAGACCTGGTTGGGGTGTGGCCCCATTTCACAGATGGGGAAGCTAATGCTCGGTACTCGGGCAAGTGAGGGACCTGCCTAAGGTCATGCACCGAGACCTGGTGACTCCTGAGAGCTCATTGGTGGCCCCGTTAGAGCCCCCAGCAGAAAGGGACCAACTGATCCATTCTTCCATCCTGGAAGGCTGGTGGGGCTGAGTCGCTCCACAGAAGAGGAGGCCATTCTCGTTGTATGCCCCCAACACCTCCTTCCCAAGTGGTATCCCGGCCATACCTCTGCCTTCAGCTCCACTGAGCCAGAAATTCTCACTTCCCTTCATCCCATGCCTAACACCTTCCTCTAGAGAGGCCAAAGGGGCTGTCCCCACTGGGCTTTGCAACCTGGCCCCTGTGCCAGAGCCTCAGTTCCTCTCTGTCCTAAGCTTCTAAGGGATCCGGAGCTCCAACTGGCAGTCAAAATAATTCACCATCCCGCTGAGCACTCTACAGTTTTGAACCAGTGGCCCTCTGGGTCAAGAGGTCGGAAGGGTGGCCCAGCACCCCAGCCAGGCAAGTGGAGGAAGTTGGTTGAAACCTCCAGTCGCCAGTAAGAGATCCATAGGACTGGACCCCAAGGGCCCATTCTCCAGGCTGGCAGGATAGGGAGGGGCAAGAGGATGAGGCACAGGGCCCAGTTCAAGGACATCAGGACTATTACAGTGATCAAACACCCCTCCCTACAAGCTGTTTGACTTTGGGTGGCGTGGATCACCTCCTCTCATGTAGAATGGGGATAACTGTTGCAATTAACCTCACGGATCCCTGCAAGCTCCACATTCACTCATGCATTCAGTAGGCATTCACTGAGCACCTGCTGCATGCCAGGCATTGCTGTTAAGTGCCCAGAGACCGTGAGCAAAGCGAAAACAGACAAGAATGCCTGCCCCCACGGGGCTTACGTTCTAGGGAGAGAGTCGGCAGCTTTTACCAAGTGCGAGCGATCCACGTGAAGGGTTTGGCACAGAACCTGCCAGGAAATAGATCGTTCCCGAATGGCAGTTACTGTTATTGCTATTATTTACTGTGAAGGTACTTGGGTCTGCTGTTTGTTCACCAACCACCTCCCCCGCCCCATCCCCCCAGGGCCCTGAATTAGAATCATCTGGAGGGAAAGATAGAGGGTGGGTGTGTGGACCCTTTTAGGATGTTACCTTCCCAACCTGCCGGGCAAGGAGCCCACAGCCACCCCTTTCTGGCTCCCAGGTAAGCCCACTAGGTCAGGCCAGAGCTCAGCCAGGCTGAGGCAGCGAGAGCCAGACCCTTGCGAGGGCAAGTCCCCAGGGTTTGCAGGGGAGAGGGCTCGGGGGGGCCCCCTGGGCCTCAGCTGCCGCCCCCAAGTGGCCGGGTGACGTGGGTTTGCCCTGCGTTCAATGGATAATGACTGTGTTTCTTGTCTTGTCTCTTTTCATGCCTGCTCTTTAAACTGTATATTGGCACAACGCCGTCTGAAAAACTCATCCAATCAAAATGCACTATGAAATTCATTTGTTCATCCATGACGTGGTCTGTGTGTTCATACACCAATGACTATCTCCCAACCCACCACCCCCACTCCCCGCCCGGGAACCGAAACCCATTGGTTTTTTGGCACTGGTTACAAATCAACCTAAAAAACGCTGAACACGCCTCCCCAACTGCCCCCGCCCGCCCGCTCCCCCTCCATCTTCAACATCTGCATCTAGAATCCGGTTGGTCTTACTTCTTTCTGAAGTCTAAATGCCTTACATTAACTGTGAACGCATCTTCTCGCGTCAGCACTGCACGTCCTGTCCTGGGCTTTGGACTTGGGTTGCTTGATGCTCCTCCCAGCCCCCCTCCCCCATCTGTCTGTCTCCCCAGCCCACTCCCACTCCCTCCCCATTCCTGCAGCCCCTCCTTCCCTCCCTCCCTCCTCCTCTCTTTCTCTCTCTCTCACCCCACTCCTCATTGTTTTTATTGGGTTCTGAATTGGGGTTTTCTGCGTGGGTTGGTTTGCATCTTTGGCAAAGAGAAAACTGGGTTTGCCCTGGTAGCACCTCCCACAAGACTAGTCAGCTGGCTGGGTCTCCCGCCCCATCCCTTACCCGCATCCCTACACTCAGAGCCCTTGGCCACCCGCTCTTCGCTCCTGTCCCCTGTTCACCTTCATGGAGCCTGGGCTCCAGGATAGCTCACCCCACTCCAGGCCCGTGGGTTTGACTGGCCAAGTCCGAGGAGGAGGTCCGAGGGCTGGGCAGCAGGCAGGCAAAGACTCTCAGAGGAGGGAAACTCGGAGCAGGCCAGACGAGGCCCTCCCCTGGAGCCCTGGTCTTCACATGGTTGCGTGCCCCACATACACACAGTCACTGGACCTGTGTGCCCCCCCCTTCCCACATCCACACTCTCCCCCCTTACTTTCTTGTTCAGGTGCTCTTCCTCTCTCTCCTCTCCCCACCAAACATCCATGCATACCTGTCCCTCTCTGTTCCATCCATCCACCCTGCACACACCATCTCCATCCCTCCCACCTCCCTTACTTGGCTCCTTGCACACTTCTCACTCTGGTACATTCCATCTGCCTCCGCCTCATCCCTACCACCTCTGCGCCCCTTTGAAGGACACCCTGAATGGCACCTTTACACCAGGATCCCTCCCGAGCTAGCAACACCACGTGCACTCATCCACCAGACATTTCACGATTCCAAATGTGGTGCCACAAGCAGAGTGGTGGGCTGAAGTGGACACCATCACTACCACCCCCTCGCCTAAACCCAAAGTGGGGGACGCCGGGCATTGGTCAAATAACCGCTCTCAAACCCACCTGAAGTTTCGGCTGTGTTATGAACTAAAGGATAAGCATTGTTAACAAAAGAGGAGGGAGAAGAGCATTCGAGGCCCAGAACAGCACGTGCAAAGGCCCGGTAGCAAGAGGAATCGTGCAGGAGTCTGGGTCTACAGGTGAGGGAGTGTGGCTGGAGCAAAGAGCGAAGGAAGGCTGACCCAGGGACAGTGAAGAGGGCAGAAGGATGAGCCCTCGTGGAAGCCTGAGAGAATCTGGAGCAGGGGCAGCATTGGAAGTGTGATTAGATAAGATGGCTGAGGCTGCGCGGGAGCAGCCAGGCAGGAGGCTGGGCTGGAAGGGAGCACCGGGGTCCCCGTGAGAGGGGACTGGCCCCCTGAGCAGGGGCTTTTCCGGGACCTGGGGATGGGTTGGGTCCAGGCTGGGGGAGGAAGGTACCTGGAGGGATCTGAGTCTGGCTTGAACTGGGAGATGGAAGTTAGGGAATGCCAGAAGAGGGCCAGGTTGGGGGAAGAGCACAGAGGGTTTGCACAGAGGGTTTGAGTTGCCTTTAAGGGCGCCCCAGAAGAAGTCAAGTAGGCAGGTGGTTATGGGATCTGGAGCACAGGGGCAAGGTCAGCTGAGGTGGGGTCTGCAAGTGGCAGGATTTCTCCGGACCCTTCAGATGGCTGGTTCTCACATCTTTCTGAGTGTGACAAGCCTTCCAGGGCCTGCATCCCACCCCATCAGCCTTGAACCGGGAAGCACAGGGCAGGCTTGGAGGAGAGCACAGCCGCTCCTTCTTGGGCTGTGGACGGAAAGATGGAAGCTAGGAAAAGGGAAGTTGCCAGAAGTTCTGTGAGCACATGAAGGACTCGATGCAGAACCAAGAAGAGATGGAGGGGTGGATGAGGGCAGACAAGCACCATCCCATGCCCCATCCCCTGGACCTCTCTCATCTCCACCCCCTTCCTCCCCCATGTGTCTCCTCCCTCCGCTCCAAGAAGGGCAGCATGCTCTCTGCACGCGTCTCCCTGCGAGACCCCCTTGCTTCTCTTGCATGGTGGCAGGCTCCCCCCACCGCTCTACCCTGAGTCCCTGGAGGCTGCTCCAGGCCCGCCTGCCTTTGCATGCTGGGCAGAGTCCACATGTTATGACCCGCCCTGTGAAGGGATGGCTTGTACTCTGGGGATGGTCGGGAGGGGCTGGGGACACCTGGGGCCATCGGCCCCAACCCCAGGTAGAGCTGGGTGGCCAGGCAGGGCTGGGAGCCAGGTCAGCTGGGCACAGGGGGTGAGTGACTCTCAGCTGAGCTGGGTGTGGGCGCTTATTCGAGGCCCTTGGAACATTCTCATAGCGGTTGGGCCCGGTATGGTCAGGGTAGGATCTCCCAGCCCTTTCCCCATCCTAGAGGCCTAAGGGCCAACTGATGGGTCCCAACAAGCATTCTAGACTTTGCCAGCCAGTCCAGAGGCCTCTTGTCAACTCCAGAAATTCCTTGAACTCCCATCCCTGCCTCTCAGCTCCCAGGCCAGACCCAGTAGCTGGGAAGCCCCCAGGAGCCACCAAGTAGGATGTCCATAGAGAATTCATCATCCGAACTTTTGAGAGCAAAAGGGGAGCTGTGACTGTCAGGGCGACTGGTGTGGTCACCCCTGTGCCATTTGAGGGGTGAGGGCTAGGCCAGTGGAAACCTGGCTACATGGCCTGTGTCTAGGGCTCCTCTAGATAAAGCTTCTCCGCCTCCAGCCTGCCAGTGGACTGACCAGCGGAGCTTTCCTTGTTTGCCTGAGGCAGGGGTCTCACACTCCAACGCCTCCAGCATAGAAGCAGGTGCCATAGGCCAGGAAAGCGGGTGCCATTTCTAGGACGTGGGGGACCTCGGCAAACTGGAGGGCATGTGGCCTGCATCACGGGGGCAGCCACATCTAAGCCCCAGCTAACTTTTGCCAACCTGGAGGCAGGTCCGGAGTTGCCCAGATCGCCAGATTTGGGGGAGAAATCTGATTTTTAAACACTGGCAACTCTTTTTAATGGAAACAAAACAAAACTGCTCAGGCCAAACGAGATAGCTTCACCAGCCAGATTTGGTCCATTTGTGACTTTGAGCCACCTGTCCCCCAGCAGCGACCCTGAGGCCCCAGCAGGCAAGCCCCCCCCCCCCCCCGGGGCAGCCAGAGCCCACCTCCTGCTGCTCTCTTGGCTCCCCTCCCAGCTGACCACCCCCCTTCCCTGGGGGGGTTCTCCTGGCTTGGGCGGGAGGAGGTAGAGGCAATGACTAGTCAGGGGGTCTTTGAGCAGAGGCAAGGTCCACGCAGGGAGGTCCTGGGGGCAGGGACGGCCCCACCTCCAGCACCGGCCCCTAGGTGGGCCTGGGCTGCTTGCGAGCTCACCCACCCACGGGCGCTGCGTACTTCCTGCTTCCCGCAGGCCTGGTCCCGTGCTACTCCACCCAGCCCCAGAAGCTGAGAAGCCATCCCTGAGAGGGGGGAAAAGGGCCCCAAATGCATCTTCTCCGACTCAGCGGGCAGCGAGGACTCGCCCTGCAGCCGACCAGCCCCAGCTCCCTCCCGTCCTCCCCATTCCCGCTCGCCAAGGGGGTAAGAAAAGATGCTCTTCTGCTTCTCCGATTGGCTCAAGCCGCTGCTCCTCTTGGCCGTGGGGTGAGGTCAGGGCGGGCAGGAGCGGGTGGGCAGCTCGGCAGGGCAGGGCAGGGCAGGGTGCCCGTTGAGTCCCACGACAGATGCATTTCTGGCCTGGAGCGTAACATGCCCTGGGAACCCGCACATGTCCACCAGGCCTGAGCGCGCTGGCTACCCCCACCCCGCCCTGGTGTTTGTGCATCGTACACGTGTGATGGATTCGGCAACTTGACCCGCTTGTGTCCTATCGTCTCAGTGCATTTGGTTGTTGGGAGAAACAAAAACCATCTCGATTTTTTTCCTGATTGGATGATTCGGATATATTTTCTTTTCCTTGTTCTTTTGTTATTTCTTCCCCACCCCTACCCCACCCGGTTCCTTTCTCTTCCTTCCTTTTTCTTTCCTTTTCCCCCATTGTGGGTGGGGCTGGCAGGGAGGGTTTATGCTTTTGAGTTGCCTTTTCCTCCCTTCCACCCTCTCCCCCCCCCCAACTTTGTTCCTTTTTCGACGTTTTTCCTCCACACCATTGCATTAATAGTGCTTTCTCTCCCTCCTTATTTGGGGTCTGGCTTGCTTTTCCTGTTGGTTGGCTTCATGTAGGGGCCTCTGTGAGTGGTGACGGCTCTGAGCCCCCGGGGGTGGGTGGATGGTCACACTTTTTTCTCCATCTCCCCAGAATAACTTCATCAACTTGAGCTTTCTCCGCCTCTTCCGAGCTGCCCGGCTCATCAAACTCCTCCGTCAGGGTTACACCATCCGAATTCTTCTCTGGACCTTTGTGCAGTCCTTCAAGGTGAGCCCCTGATGCCAGTCTAGGGCTGAGAAGATCTTACCCCCACCCCTGCTCTGGCTGAAAGTAGAAATCAGGTGGAAATGCCTCTGTGGTGCACTTTGCTGAGAGTCTGTGATCTGCACGGCTCTTCTCTAGACCGCCTGCCCCTGGTGTGGCTTGAGAGCTCCAGAGGGAATGCCCCTGATACCTTCTTGCCACTATGGCTTCAAAGAGGCCCACCAAGCCTTGGCACCACTCTGGCACAGCATGGGGCCACTAGCCCCATGGGGCAGAGTGCTGGGACAAGGGAGGGAAATGGTGGGGGTAAGAAGCCCCCCTGGCACTCTCCTTCATTACCTTCCTTCCCACCAGGCCCTGCCATATGTCTGTCTGCTGATTGCCATGCTTTTCTTTATCTACGCCATCATCGGGATGCAGGTGAGTGCCAGTCCCCTAGTGTCCCTAGAGCCCTCCCTGGGAAGGCCACTGTCCTGAGGCAGGGGTGGGTCAGGGGAACCCAGTTTGGAGAGAGAGCCATGATGGTTGAGTGGAGTTTCCCTGAAGCCACTGGGGGCATGGCTGCCCCTGGTCATCACCCTCCGATTCCCCAGGTGTTTGGCAACATCGGCATCGACGTGGAGGATGAGGACAGTGATGAGGATGAGTTCCAAATCACTGAGCACAATAACTTTCGCACTTTCTTCCAGGCCCTCATGCTTCTCTTCAGGTGAGCGGGAGCACGTGCTTTCATGCTCCTCTTCTGGTGGGGGCGTGTCCTCTTCCTGTAGGGGGCGTGTCCTCTCCTTCCTCTTCCCGTAGGGGGCGTGTCCTTTCCTTCCTCTTCCTGTAGGGGGCGTGCTGTCTTCCTTCTGTTCCAGTGAGGCTTGGGATGGGTTTGTGGGGGCCCCAGGGACCCTGGCTGGGCAGAAGCTAAATGTCCTGGGATCCAGGCATAGAAGGCATTTTCAGGCATTACTTCACTGAATCCTCCTGACCATCCTGTGAGGTGGGGATTCTTGGCAATCCCATCTGACAGGTGAGGAAGTTGAGGCTAATAGACCTGAGGCTTGATTCTTAATCCTGGCTGCACATTAGAGTTCCTTCATTCATTCATCATAGGTTTATTGAGCACCCACTGTGTGCCAGGCATTGCTGAAGGTACTGTAAACAAAGCAGAAAGAGATATTCTGTGCCCTCCAGATGCTTCTATTCCTGCGGAGGAGAAAGGCAATCAGTAAGCTAATGATGGAGAGTGCAGGAAGGGGATAAAATTCAAGGTTAAGAGGGAAATGGAGGCACAAAAGAACAAATAATGTATGATTCCACTTATATGAGGTGCCCAGAACAGGCAAATCCATAGAGAAGAAAAGGTGGACTAGAGATTGCCAGGGGTTGCATGACTGGGATGGATGAAAGATTCTGGAGGTGAACAGTGGTGATGGGTGCACAGTATTGTGAATGTACTGAATGCCACTGAACTTTACCCTTAAAAATAGTTAAAATAATCAATCTTTTTTTTTAAGATTTTTATTTATTTATTTGACAGAGAGAGAGAGCACAAACAGGTGGAGTGGCAGTCAGAGGAAAAGGGAGAAGCAAGCTCTCAGTTGAGCAGAGAGCCCAGAGCGGAGCTAGATCCCAGGATCCTGGGATCATGACCCAAGCCGAAGGCAGACACTCAACCGACTAAGCCAGCCAGGGACCCCTAAAATGATAAATCTTATGTTATGCATACTTGGGGATGAGAAAAAAATTTTTTTTAATTTAGCAACAACATCTAAAGGAATGGAGTGCTGGTAGGTCACGCCTCCCTGGAGGCAGGTGACACGTGAGAGAAATAGGTGAGGGAGGGAACCACGTGGATATCTGAAGAAGGGCAGGCCAGGCAGAAGGTATAGCAAGTGCAAAGGCCCTGAGGCAGGAGCATGGCCAACATGTTTGGAGACAGTGAGATCCCAGTGTGCCTGGAGCAGAGAGACCTAGGGAGAAGGAAGTAAGAGATGATTATTGCCTGGAGGAACGGGAGCTTTTAAAACATACCTACCTACATCCCCAGGCCCCACCCCAGACCAACTGAAAGCAAACCTGCGGGAGTGGGACTTCGGCATCAGCATTGTTTAAAGCCCCGCCCCCCCCACCGTGAACTTTAATGCACAGCTAAAGGATGAGAATCACCTCTCTGAGTTCCCAGAGAGAAAAGGTGGCGTACCTAGAACTTGAACTCATGCCAGTCCAACTCCAGAGCCCCGTGCTAATATCCTTGAAGGATATTAGTGTCCAGGGCTGGGTGCCCAGGTCCCTGATGATGTCCCCTCTCCGTTCCTCAGAAGTGCTACCGGGGAGGCTTGGCACAACATCATGCTTTCCTGCCTCAGCGGGAAGCCATGTGATAAGAACTCTGGCATCCTGACTGCCGAGTGTGGCAATGAATTTGCTTATTTTTACTTCGTTTCCTTCATCTTCCTGTGCTCATTTCTGGTGAGTCTGTGCACATGGGGGGCGGAGCGGGGAGGGCAGGCCTCTCTGACCTGGCTCCCACTCCGGGGCAGAGGTTTCTCTAGAATATGGCTGTGTCACAGATTTGCTCCCTCCAGAGCATCTCTGAGCCGGCTGGGGATTAGGTTAACCAGGGATTCTCAACGTTGCCACTGTTGATATTTGGGGCTGGCTCGTTCTCGGGGTGGGGGGGCAGGGGGGCTGTCCTGTGCATTGCAGTGTGTTTAGCAGCATCCCTGACCTCCAACCTCAGGTGTGATAAGCAAACATGCCTCCCGACATTGACAGTGCCCCCGGGGTTGGGGGGGAAGGACAGAATCTCCCCCATCTGAGAATGGCTGGGTTTTACTGAGAGAAAAACTAGCGGCGCTGAGAGCTGGTCCCCTGGCCCGGCTGGTTACACAGGATGCTAGTTATGCCCCCCTCTTCTTCCTGGAGCAGTCAGAGCGAAGTCAGAAGAACAGAAACTCTCTAGATATTGTAAGCAGAGGAGACTTAATACAGGGATCGGCTACATGGGGTTGAAAGAGAACTAGAGAACCCTGGAGTCACCAAGGATTCCTGGCTGCGGGAATTAAAAGGAAAAGAGGGTGGATCAACCCACCCCGCTGCCCCTGGCACCATGGCTGTCTGCGGCCCCAGGACACTTGCAGACAGTGATGGTTTCCTGTGGTTGTGTGCCCCCCTTAACCAATCACAGCCTTCGGTTGTACGACCGCTGCCTGGGAAGCCAGAAAGTAGGGGTCGGCCACACCCAGCTACAGCCTGTTACGTGGGAAGGAGGAGGGTTCCCCGGATGCTGCTACCCAGGGGGAGACAAATCACAATGTTCAGTAAGGGAGGAACATTTGCAAAGGCTTGGAGGCAAAATGATGCAAGCTCCCTGTGTACCGAGGGCTAGAAGAACACATGAAAAGGTGTTACCAGGGTAGATGAGGGCAAGAAAATTAATTCATCTGTCCGTCCGTCCATCATTCCATCCAGGAAATAGTTGCCGATTGCTTACTTTGTGCTGGGGCTGGGAATACAACCCACATGGAGCACTGACTTTGGCCTCGTTGGGGGGCTGGTGTGGGGAGATTTGGGTCATGGCGGTCCCTTGGGCTTGGCCCCCATTTCATGTAGCCTCTCCCCCCTCTCTCTCCTGCTCTGTCTCTGTCCATCACTATTGGTCTCTGTCTTTTTGTATTTCTCTGTCTCCGTCTTTGTCTCTGTCTCTCTGTCCCATCTCCATTTCGGCATGTTTTTGGGGCTCCTTGTGTGAGTGTGTGTCTCTCTTCCCCATCCCCCCATCTTTTTCTTTCTCTGTCTCCCTTTCCCCATCTCACCTCTCCCTCCCTCTCTCTCTGGGCCTCCGTGTATGTGTGTTTGGGTATGTCTCGCTCTCCCCCACTCCCTCTCGGCCCCCCGGGGTCTCCACAGATGCTGAACCTCTTTGTCGCCGTCATCATGGACAACTTTGAGTACCTCACCCGAGATTCCTCCATCCTGGGTCCCCACCACCTGGATGAGTACGTGCGTGTCTGGGCCGAGTACGACCCCGCAGCATGGTAAGGAGTCATCCGCACCTTCCAGCCACATTGCCCACCCTTCTCTGGCACTAGAGCCCACGAGGCTAGGTCAGGCCCCAGGCTTTGGGGCATTGGGTCCCGCTAGCTGGGAATCTCCGAGTGGTCAACCTGGAGGAAAAAGATGAGAATCAGCGCCCTCACACACTACAGGTGAAATGGTTGGGGACCACCTGCCCAAGACCCGGGCTTTCTGGGCGATGAGGAAAGGAATCAAGCATTGAGGATTTTGTGTCCCCCTCACTGAGAGGCCTCTGGATGGCGAGGACAAGCTAACCAGACCCCGGGGAGGAAGCCAGAGGCCCCTCAGCCTCTGCTGTCCTGGGAGCAATAGGAACAGGGCCGGCCTAGCTCCCTTGGCAGATGAGATTGGCCGTGAGATCAGAGTGGTGCTGGACAGTGATCGAAGGAGACCAGGGCCGAAGACACAGAGCCTCAGGGTTTCTTGCATTGTCACGGTCGCAAAGGGAGCGAGCTCTTCTACCCTTGGGCACCAGAGTGCTCCTGACGGACTGACAGGTGGTGGTTCCAGAGGGTCGTTCTCCACCCTGTGCACGTGGGGAGCAGCATGAAGCTGCTCAGAGGAGCCATCCCAAATCTTGGCGCCCACCAACTACTAACTGAAGAGGCTAGTTCGAGCTGGGCTTGGGGCCTGGGAAAGCATTAATGGGGGCCCTTGGCAGCCTGGGTGCTGGAAGGGAGGCCTCAGGAGAAAGGCGGGGTGGAGTCCATCTCTGCTGTTCCCGCAGCCCCAGACAAGTCCTCCACGAGACTGAGAGGCTGGGGTGAGCCATGGGTCTGGGAGCTTGACTTTTGGCTGGTTCCTAACTCTTCCTCTTTTGATTTTAGGTCATAGCAGTTGGATGCTGTCCCCCTATCCTCTATTCCTCGAGCTCCCCCTCCCCACAGTGTAGTCCATGTAGATTGTGGAGAAGGGAGATACAGAGAGAGCCCTGGGCCCTGGGAGGGCCCCCCCACCCCCCAGCCCAGAGCTTTCCCACACCCCCACCGAGACCCTCTGCCCCCAGTCTGTCTGGGAACAGCTCAGGGACCTTCCCTCATCCCTGAGTCTCCCCCAGCCCTTCAAAGCCAGGGGTCCCCAGCCCCTGGCGTCATGACCTTGCTGCGTGCGCGGGGAGCCAGCCCGTGAGCGCAGCCTGACCCCTGCCTCCACTAACCCCTGTCTTCTCCTTTCAGTGGTCGGATTCATTATAAGGATATGTACAGTTTATTGCGCGTGATATCTCCCCCTCTCGGCTTAGGCAAGAAATGTCCTCATAGGGTTGCTTGCAAGGTTTGAATTCCACTAAAACCTGCTAGCATCCATGGAATGAGTGTGGCTTGGGGTTCTTCAATATATATATTTCATATATATATATATCTAAAAAACAGAGCCATCTCTCTTTCTTGCATTAAACTAGAGAATTCTTAGCCAACAGAATGCAGTCACGTAGACTCGATGAAGCATGGGACATACCTCTCTGTTCCCTTCAGCCATTTCTGCTTGCTCTTAGCTGAAGCTGCCCATCCCAGGGTCTCAACGGCACCCCAAATCAGACACATCAAGGGGGGTCAGAACTGTGCATTGACCCCCCCATCACTTCCACTCTCTCCCCCTCTACCCTTTGCCTCCCAAAGCCCGCAGCCCTCCTCCCGCAGCCCCGGCCCCCGCCTCCCTGTCTAGGCCCCCTCAGAGACCAGCCTCAGCCAGACCAGAGAACTTGACCCAATTTTTAAAATAACACTGAGCCAGAGCGTTGTGCCAGGCCCTCCAAAATGAGACCCTCGCCTTTCCTCCAAGTCCTACCAGAACCATAGCTCAGAGTCAAAATTGAATCTGACTTTTCTCTTTTCTCTCTCTCTCTCCCTGCTCATGAGCAGTGAAATAATCTTTTTTTAATGACCTTTTCTTCCATTTTTTTCCTCCTGTTTTCCATTTATTTAAAACACCTATTTTATTGTTCTCTACATCTTTCTCTCTCTATTTTTTCGGCTCGTATGGTTTTTTTGGTTTGATTGGTTTTTTTTTTTTTTTGGTTTGGTTTTTTGTTTTTTTGTTTTTTTGTTTTTTTCTTCCGTTTCTCCCTCTTCCTCCACCGACCCCTTCCTTTGGTTCTCCGTTCCCACCCCGTTTTGTTTTCGGTGCTGCCAGGGGCCGCATGCCTTACCCGGACATGTATCAGATGCTGAGACACATGTCTCCGCCCCTGGGTCTGGGGAAGAAGTGTCCGGCCAGAGTGGCTTACAAGGTAGTCTACCCTTGCCGACCACCGGCGTCGGGCACTGGGGATTTTTCAGCGCTGACCAGGAACAACCAGCCGAGTCTCTTTTTCCAGAGTTACTCTTCTTCTTCTTTTTTTTTCCTCTTTTTCTTTTTCTTTTTTTCCCTTTCCTCCTCGAGTAAATGGATCATGACCGTCCCTTGACTCTAAGCAGCACACTGTGTCCGTCTTTTCTGATGAGTGTGTCTTGGTGTTTTGAGACTCCATTATGGCCAATACGCCGGGGGGGAGGGGGAGGGGAGCCCCCAGTCCCCTCGGAACCAAATTGGACATAAACATGCTTCAGAGGAAATGCCACCTCGCCTCCTTTCTGCCCACCCAGAGCGGCCCCCACGCCCAGGCCCAGACCGGGGCAGGTACCTCGCAGCTGGGGGGGTGGGCTTTGACCCCAAAAAGGCGAGGCCCTGCCCCCCATCTTTTGTATCTTGTGCCCCCAGGTCCAGTGCCCCCCCATATACACCTGAAGCTGATCTCTGACCTAGGGCCTTAGGGGATTCGAGACCTCCCAAGGAGTACCCGGAGCCTCTCCTCCCTCCCCCTCTCCCTCCCCCCAAAAGTTGCTTCCAAGCCCCCACCCCTATGCCACCCATTCTCCCCCAGACACCCCAACATGCCTCTCCATTGTTCCAGAGTGGGCAGGCAGGCCGCAGCTGGACCCCTGGACCGTGGCACCCTGATGCAGGCCATGCACGCTGCCTTGGCGGGGGCCTGGGGCGGGCAGGCACCATGGCCGACCGGGGGATGGTGCATGCTGGCTGAAGGAGCAGGGGTCCTGCCGCTAGGCGGCTGGGCTGGGCCACCCCTCCAGACCCCTGTCCCGGAATCTCCCTTGGCACCCAAGGACAGATGCTCTGTTCCCTCCAGCTCATCCACAAGAAGTTCAGGGATGACCTTTAAAATTGCCACCCCCTCTACCAGAAAATTGCCCCATCATCCTATTCTCCCATCCAGCTTGGCCCCCACCCTGTGTCTGTGAGAGTCCTCCCTCCCCTTCCGTTAATGCCGTTCCTTCCTGCCTCGAGTTTCCATCCCCCTGCAACCTCATTCCTCCTCTTCCTCCTTCCCAGTCAAGACTGGGAAGAGGCTGTTCCACCAGCATCTTTGACAAGCCTCTCCTAGCACCTGTCCTTACTCTAGCTTTCCTTTTGTACCTTCTCTTGTCTCTGCTTGTCTACGTGCATGTGTGCGTATGCATGCATGTGTGTGTGTGTGTGCATGTGTGCGTGTGCGTGCGTGTGCGTGTGTGTGTGTGTGTGTGTGAGAGAGAGAGAGCATAACCCCCCTTCCGTTCCTGGTCTCTGTGCAGGGCCACCAGGGGTCCATAAGGCACTTTTGTGCAAATTTGAAAAGGACACCCCTTCCACAGAACATTTCATCTGTTGGAAAATTGTTGTAATCCACCCATCTGGCAAAAACAAGAAACTTCTTTGTTATCAGCTGGAAAGTTGTCATTTAAATATACAAATCCATGATTTCTAAGACGGTGAACCCTTTGTGCAGTGCACAACCTGCACAGCTGTGCACAGCAGCCCAGTCTGTGTGCGTTTCTCTGCCTACCACCTCCCTCCCTGCCCTGCCCCAATCCCTCTCTTGTGTTCTGTTCTGGGTTTGCCATCCCTCTCCCCATCTTCAGCTCTGTGTTTCCTGCTGACGTGTGTCTGAATCCCCTAGTGAGCGCCTAACTCACCCTCAACCCCCATCTCCATTGCCACCTCAGCCTGGGCTGGTGCCCACCAGTCCAGCATCCTCTCCTACATCACCAAGCATGGGGGAGCAGAGCCCCTGCTTGGGACATGGGAAGTCTTTTCTTCCCTGGGCCACGGGAATGCCCCCTCCCCCTTTCCCCCTGCCATCGCACAGAGCCAAGATCTGGCCATGCCCCTGAGAAACACTTTACACGGAGCTATGAATGAGTCTCGAGATTCCGTCTGCATGCGCGCCCCTGTCCCCCGTCTGTTCTGTGTGTCACGGCCTCGCTGCATGTCCGCGAGGGGCCGCCCCGTCAGCGGGGGCCGCCTGCCTCCTGCTTCTCAGAGGAATGACGTGGTCTGTGCCCATCTGGTCTGGTCTGGGCCGAGCCACGGGTGGAGGTGGGAGCTGGCGGCCCCCCCGGCGGCCGTGGCCGTGGACCCCTGTGCCTGGCTGCTGCATGATCTGCTGCGATCCGCCTTGCGCTCTGCTTCTTTGGGGTCGGAATGGCACGGAGCCGTCCAGAAGAACTCTGGGGCAGGGCAAGGAAGGGTCTGGGCCAACCTGGGAAATCTGGGGGTCCAGCGTGCGGGAGAGGGGAGGGCAGAGCCTGGTGGCCTAGGAGAGCCCCAGAGCTCTCCCCGCAGGCCACCAAGGGAAATCGGTAAACAGAGCGCAGGGGACAGGTAACCTGTGAGTGGGGGGCACCTTAGCCACCGCCTTCAGAGTTCTTCCTGGGGCTCCCTGGGTAGTGTGGGTCTGGTGCACGGGGGACCGGGAGGGGGTGCCTGGCAATGACTGCCCCCGCCTTGGGTTTTCTGTAGAGGCTCCTTCGCATGGATCTGCCCGTGGCCGACGACAACACCGTCCACTTCAATTCTACCCTCATGGCCCTGATCCGCACAGCCCTGGACATCAAGATCGCCAAGGGTAAGGGCAGGGACCGGAACAGAGAGGTAGGACAGGATGAAATTGGGGCCTGGGAGGGGAGAGCCGTGGGCAGCCAGGGATCCCACTTGCCACCAGAAACCAGGGGCGCGGCTGCCGGGTCCTGATCTTCCTCCCAGCCACCCGCTCACTCGGCAAACATCCGCGCATGCTTCCTATGCGCCGGGCACTGCTCTCAGTGTCGGGGCGCGGGGGCTTCCGCTTGCAGTGGGAGGGGCTTCCCCGGGGAGGGTCTGAAGGAGTCACATGGACCCCTGGGGAGAAAGTGCTCCAGGCAGAGAGACCAGCAGGTACAAAGGCCCTGAGGTAGGAGGCTATCCACCGCTGTGTTGAACCGACTCGCTCTCTGAGCGAGGGGGTGCCTGACCGGACTCACGTTTGAACGGGCTCCCTCTGGCCACAGGGCAGAATGGACTGGGAGGAGGTCACAGTGGAGGCCACTGACATAATCCAGGGGAACGCAGGACGGCTGACTAGACTCTGGATATGGAATGTTCCGGTTCTGGATATTTCTTGGGAGCTGACCCAGCCAATGGCTGATGGAGGGGGTGAAAGAAAGAGAGGAGTCAAGTCCACCCCCAGGGGTTGGGGCTTAACCACAAGAAGGACATAGCTGTTGTTGCCGGAGACAAGGGAAAGGTGGGAGGGGTAGGTTCGGGGCGAAGGAAGGGCAGGAGGTCAGTGTCGGCCTGGAGACACAGTAGGCAGGGGACTCTCCAGCTTATACGTCCAGTGGGGGATGCCTCCCCAGGAAGGATCTGAAGGAGGCGAGGGAATGAGTTTTCCTGGCTGGGCTGAAGGTGAAAAGTCAGGAGGCATCAGACGCTGACAGGAGATGGACCAGCTCTCCAAGGAGATGAGTGTGAGCTGAGAGACCCCCCCCCGCCAAGACAGCCCGGGGCCACCGCAGGGTTAGAGGCGACAGAGAAGGGGCAACCAGGGAGGTGAGTGAAGGCCAGGGTGGTGTGGGCTTCTGGAGAATGTCTCCAGCATGTCAGGCACCGCCCAGCAGCCAAGGAAGACAAGGACTAAGAGTGACGGTGGATTTTGTGACAGGCAGCTCTGGGGGAGGGGTCAGGCCCCCCCCACCACCTGGAATGGGGTTTGGAGGCCTGACAGTAGACCCGATGTGACTTGGCAGCCGATGGGACAGCAGGGCAGAGAGAGAGGTGTACGCGGGTCATCGGGGGGCAAGGGGGCTGACAGAAGGCTGAGCGCATCGTCCAGCACTGGGCTGGAAATCGGGGGGGGGTGGCTAAAGAGAGAGGTCAGGGCTCTACCAGCTGAAGCCACCAGGAGGTCAAGAGGAAGGAAGACGGAACATCAGGGACCTGCATTCCTTCCAGGATCCCGAGGGGAAGAGGGCAAGGAGGAGGCAAGGCCAGAAGTTGCTGGGGAGGTGGAAGGTTTTCCAGGAGGGAAGTCAGCAGCTTCCACTGGAACAGTGCCCTGCAGAGGGGAGTAGGTTGAGGACAGACATAGCCAGGAAACGGGCAGGTGAAGGTTCAGAGAGCAGAAGGAGCCCCCTACAATAGCAAGAGAGAATCAGAAAGAGCTAAGGTATGGCTCAGGGGAGAGCAGAAGTGGGGGGCGGGGATCAGGCCCTTGTCCAGCACAGCCTGGAAATTCTTCCTCATGCAGTAAGTCAGAGGTGAGCGGCTCAGGCCTGCCAGGCAGCTCAGTGCACGGCAGAAATCCGGGCCCAGGTTCTGGCTGTTTGTGGCTCTGCGCTCCCAAGACTGTTTCTTCATCATTGTGGTCGAAGCTCGTCTAGGTCCCAGCCCAGGGAGGGGAGGAAGCAGAAGGGCAGGCAGCAGATTTCTTATAATCAAGCAAAAGAGTTATGTTCTGTGGGCTCATCTTGCCCACCTGCCCTGCCCTGTCCTCGCTGTAAACCTGGGCAGGTGATCTCACACTCTCCAAGCCTCAGTCCACATATTAGCTAGCTAGGCCATGTAACAAATGACCACAAACGTAACAGCTTAAAACACCCACTGAGTAGCTTTTAGTCCAGTCAGTCAGAAGTCTAGGTGAGCTCAGCTGGGCTCTCCACGGTCCCACAAGGCCAAAATCAAGCTGTTCACCAGGCTGGGCTCTTCTCTGGAAGCTCTGGGGGAAATGTACTTTCAGGCTCAGTCAGGTGTGGGCAGAATTCAGTCACTTGTGGGTGTAGGACTAAGGGCCTGCTTCATTGCTGGGGTTCAGCCAGAGGTTGCACTTAGCTCCCAGGGATGCATCTCATCTTTTTTGTACTCCAAAACTGTCTGACCTCTCCTGCCACAAGCTGGAGAAAACTCAGCTTTGCAAGGGCTCACCTGATTAGGTCAGGCCCACCCAGATAAGCCCTGTATCTTACAGCTGACGTGGGACTTTAAATTACATTTGCAAAAGCCTTTCCCGGCAGTCCCTAGAGTAGCATTTGATCGAATAACCAGAACCTGGGGTGGGGGTGGGGCAAGAGGCAGGGGCAGCTTTAGAATTCTGCCTGCCATGCTTCCCGTACCTATAAAATGGGTCTAACAGGCACCCACTCTTGGTCTGCGATGCCTTTGTGACCCAGCTGCTGTTTCTCTCTGGAGACTTGTTCAGGGGTCCTGAGGGAACCCAAGAATCAGATTCAGTGATTCCCTAGAAAGACTCAGAACCAAGAGGCCCTGTTGGACTCACAGTTACGGTTTATTACAACAGAAGGATACTGGTTACAATCTGCAAAGCAGAGGCACAGGGGTCGGGGCCCAGGGGAGACCAGGCACAGACTTCCAGGTGTCTCCTCCCAGGTGAGTCACGTGGGCAGCACTGATGCCCTCAGCAACAGGGTGTGACAACCCAGATGAAGTGTGGCCAACCACGGAAGCCCACCCACGCTTTGGTGACCAGAGTGTGCATTGGGGGTTGGCCGTGGAGGCCTGGCGGACCTTAGTTACTCAGACTCTGGCCCCTCCAGAGGTCACACTCTGGTGTGTGGACCCACTATGGTGGGTCACACGGCCCAGGGCCCCCACCATAAATCCCATTGTTGGGATAAACTATCTTGTGTGCCCAAGGCCCTCAGATAAACCAAGACACTTTCATCACGCAGGACACTCTAAGGACTTAGAGGTGACTTCCCAGGAGCCAGTCAGGGAGCAGTCCTTTCTTTCTCGGAATGCTGAGTGGTCCTTTACCTTCTGTGGGACCCCAGTCAGGCCAGTCTCCACGACACCCCCCCAGATTACCCATGTGAGGATTTCAAAGGCTCCTGGGGATGTGCCTGAGTTTGGCTGTTGTTATTGTCACTGATACTCCAGACGCTACTCAGTTCCTGGAGGGTCATGCCCCCGGCGTCTCTGAGCCAGGGACCTCTCCTCGTCCTGACCTTGGCGAAGGCACCAGGCCCTCCCAGAGCTCCACGGGGAACAGCTGAGCCAGCCTCTGGGGTTAAGGAAGGTCCGCTGAGTGCTTGGGGACAACAGTTACAACAGTGATGACAATCACAACCTTTTTAGCTGACTTGAGTCTCAGGCGGGCTAAAAGTATAACACTTTTTTTTGTCCAACTGCTCAATTTACCTCTAAACATACTTAGCTCCTTTCCAGCAGGCAGAGGGCAGCATGGGAGAATGGATTAACCTCAGTCACATTCAGATCCTCCAAAAATTGGGAGGCCATTCTTAGCTAGATACTTGGGAGAGAGAGGGCAGGTCCCTCTGCTCACCTCTGTGTCCCCTCTCAGTCTGTCCCTCTCCCTCCTCTGTCTGTCTGTCCCTCCTCCCCACCCCTCTGTTCTCCACACCCAGGAGAATCTCATCTTTGGGGAAAATCCTTCTCTCTTCATGTTTCTCTTTTTCCTGGATGTCGTGTCTGAACCCCTCAATTCTCCCTCCAAGGGACTCAGTCTGTGTCCCTTCATTGCCCCCCTGCCCTCCTGCTCCCCCTGGCCGGGCTTTGAGGGCAGAGCCAACCACCCACCTGAACAGACAGAAACCCAATTAGCAGATCCAAACCCACTCAGACTTCCGCGGAGAGCACACGAGAGCTGTAGAAACACGGAGCCACTGTGTGCTACCAGCCCGGACAGGTGGGGTGGGGGCTGCATGGAGAAAAGATAAACCCAGAGCCAACTAGTACCAGACATCTCTGCACCTGCCTGGTATCCCCCGTGCCCACGTGGTCCTCAGCCCTGACATGCCAGTGGTTGTGGGGGGACCTCAGCTTCCCCAAACAGGAATGCCTCCGCCATTGTCTTAGAAAGGGCCACCGTCCGGGCCAACACCACCCAGGGCCAGCCCGGAGCCTCATTCTGGACTCCACATGGCTGACCAGCTGAAAGGCCACTCTCCTGCCCTTTAACCCCCCACGAAGACCAGACCCTCTCTGCAGCCGGGATCTGCCAGATCCTGGAAGGTTCTCGGATGGGCCTCGTGGGAGCTAAATGGCTTTGCCCCGCATGCACCAGAGAGGGTGACCTCCTGGCATGTTGCTATCCACCCAAAACTGCTGGCCATGTTGGCCATGGCTCACTGAATGAGAACGTTCATTGAGTGCCTGCTGTGCGCCCAGCCCTGTCGTTGGTATGTGGGACACAGCCCTGAAAGACACATGGGGCTCAGGCAAACAGGCAACAAACAATAAGCATGATAAATACGTGGAGTATGTAACGTGTTGGAAGGTGAGGCATGCAGTGGAAAAGATAGAGCTGGGGGGTGGGGGCTGGGAATTCAGGTGGGGGGAGGGGCAAACCCTAGGTCAGCAGGGGGCAGTCCTGCCCCCAGGGGTCATCGGCAGTCTGGAGACATTTTTGGTTGTCCCATCTGGGAGGTTGTCACATCTGTGTCAGTGGCATCTGGGGTGTAGGGGCCAGGGATGCTGCCAAATGTCTTGCAGGGACAGACTCTGAGCCCAGCGTCATGCAGATTGGGAGGCGGGAGGGGAGGACCCCGGGATGATAAACCCTGGGACACAACTGGTTTGTGGGTGACTGTTGCCTGCGTCCTGGAGGACCTCCTGGTCCTGCCCCACCCAACCCCCAGGTGTTAATAACTCTGTACGTGGAGGAGGAATAAGCCTGAACTTCAGCCTGGAGGGAGCCCCAGGACCCCAGCAGGAGGCCACCTTGAAATCCCCGAAGGGTTCTCCCTTTGTTTAAATGTGAATGACAATCCCAAATGGGAGACTCCCCAATGAATTGAAGCAGAAAACAGTCGGAGGTGGTGGTTCTCAACCAAGGGACAGTTCTGTCCCCCAGGGGACACTTGGCAATGTCTGGGGATGGTTTGGTTGTCAGGACTTGGGGAAGGAGGTGCCACTGGTACCTAGAACATGGAGGCCAGGGAGGCTGCTCGCCACCCTACAGTGCATGGGACGACCCCCAAACCAAGAATGATCCCTCCCCAGGTGTCCACGGTGCTACCTAGGTTGAGAAACCCTGCCCAGACTCCCTTACCTAACTCACATGCCAAGAACAGGCGCAGCAGTCTGCTCAGGCTGTCGTAACAAAATACCAGAGATGGGGCGGCTTAAACAATTTATTTTCTCACGGTTCTGGAGGCTGGAGGTCCAAGATCAAGGTGCCAGTGGGGTTGGTTCCTGGTGAGGCCTTCTCCTCGGCTTGTAGGTCGCCACCTTCTTGCTGTGTCCTCACATGGCCTGGTGCCTCTCTCTTATAGGGACACCAGGCCTCTGGGATCAGGGACCACCCTTATGACCTCATGTAACTTTAATTACCTCCTTAGAGGCCCTACCTGCAAATGCAGTAACAATGGAGCTTAGGGCTCCAACAGGAATTTGGGGGGGGAGACACAATTCAGTCCTCGATGACAGGTGTGTTCCTTTTCTTCACGAGGGACAGGAAACATATAAGCTGGAAGGAGAAAATGACTTTTAACAGGAAATGTCATGTTCTCTTTTTTCCCTTCCTGGGTCTCTGAGAAGGAGCCACACAGCCCTCAGGCACCTCACTTAGCTACAGTGGCCATCGGACAGAGCTGTTAATTCCAGCAGCTTCCCGTAAGGAAAGAAAAACTATAGGTTAGCGTCAAGGATCTTAAGAGTTTAACTACACAGGGGATTTTCCCAAGGGTCTCCCATGATAGTCCTGAACTCCCAACCTGAGTCCTGACCCACGAATCAGCCCCACCCCCATGCAGCTTGGCCCAAGTGACCACAGCCCCCTGCATCACCAGCGGTGGGGAGTTCGCCCTCTAGTGGGTGAGATGGGGAACAACATCATGAGGTGATTTGTAGGAAGAAGAGAAAATAAAGCGGAGAAGGGCATCCAAGAGGATGGGGGAGGGCTGTTTCAGGGAGGGAGGCCAGCTAGAAGACCCGTTTGGGTTTGGGCAGGGACCTGAAGGAGGTGAGGAAGGGAGTCACGTGGACATTCGTAGAAAGAACGATCCTGGCAAAGGAAATAGCCTGAGCAAAGGCCCTGAGGCAGGACCATGCCTGGCGTGTTTGAGGAACAGCGAGCTCGGTGTGTCTGGAACAGAGTGAGCAAGGGAGGAAGTAGAAGAACTGTGGGGTCAGGGTGAGGACTTGGGCAATCACAAGAGCCAGGGGAACAGCAGAGCGCGGAGGGCTCGGAGCAGGGAAGCGCAGGATTGACTTGAACGGCCACCAGCGCCTCCTGGTGGTGGAGGTGGGGCGGGGGCGGACACGGAGCCCTGAGCAGAGGCACCTGTCCTAGTCCAGGCAGGTCAGTCCCGCGTGGCCTCGATACTCTCACTCCAGAACGGGTTCTGAGCTTTACCAGAGTCACATGGGCGAAGATGAGCGAAAGCTCCAGAGAGTGCCTGGCAGACGTCTGGGCTAGGAGCAGCTCCTCAGCCGGCAGGCCCCAGGGGATGGCTGCTAAAACACTGAAACTCTTCTCTGCTGGCTGGCAGCCACTCTCCTGGACACCCCCCAACACAGTCCAGCAACTACAGGGTTAATATTTGGCCCAACCGGGGGCCTTCTGGCCCTTGTTCTAGCTCTCTCCCTCCATACCTGCTGGTAAAAGTTTGGAAAGGTGCCCCTGTGCCCAGAGTTGGAGGGTCTGAAACAGAAGAAGTGGGGGCCCAGTTGGTGTAGCGGTCAAGATGGAGGAGAACGTGCTCCTGCAACAAACAGCCCCGAGGTCTCCAACCGACTAAGATTTGCTTCCCACTCCTGTTCTGTGTCCTTCCTGGGTCAGCAGGGGCCTCTGTTCACCAGCCATCACGACAGAGTTTTGGAAAAAGAACGCAGGAGTGTCCCTCACTGGCCACTAAACGCCCTGGCCCCGAAGTGGCGGCTCAGTGCGCTCACGCTTCATTGGCAAGAACTCGTCACATGGCCTCTGGCCAAGCCCAGGGACAGGAAGAGTCAGGCTCCCGTGCAGTCAGGCACGAGGGACCAGGAAATCGCTGGCAAAGAGCCTTAATGACCACCGTGGCCGGGGTGAGGGACCAAGGATCAGCAGTGGCTGGAGGTCACGTCCATGGGAGGGGAGACTTGGTTGAGGAAGAAACCTCCCCTATCAGGACTGCTCTGGGACAGCCCAGCCTCTCCGAGGCTCACCCCGGGCCCCCCTCAAACCCCTGGGCTGCTGTTGTAGTAATCTTACGGCAGACACCGTCCTAAGGCTACACACATATTAACTGCTTTGATCTTCAAAACATTCGGTGAGGTGGGTCCTACTGCTGTTGTCCCATTCTGCAGATGGGAAAACTGAGGCACACAGTGGTAGACTAATACCTGAGCCACGCAGGTTGGGACCTGCGCCATCTAGCTCCTCCTGATGCTGACATCCCCCCCACCCCCAGCCACCCTGCAGCCACTCCACGGCCCTGGCCCCGCCACGGACCAGAGCCCACATGGTCATTCCTCGTCTGGGACAGGCCCACAGGGAACTGGTGACCCATGGGAAGCAGGACTCCAGGGCCTGAGTTGGCAGGAGCTGCTGGCTTTGCATCTGCCCCGGAGGCCGACACCCAGGCAGGCAGTCAGGGAGGGCCTCTCTGTGCCCACGTTGCAGGCGGAGCCGACAAGCAGCAGATGGACGCGGAGCTGAGGAAAGAGATGATGGCCATCTGGCCCAACCTGTCCCAGAAGACGCTGGACCTGCTGGTCACCCCTCACAAGTGTAAGAGCCGCGCCTAGCCGGGCCCTGGGCTCTGCCCCACCAGGATGGGAGGGGGCGGGGGGAGAGGAGGCGGGTGCAGGGCCGAGGCTGGTGCATACAGGGCCCCCGCCCACGGGGAGCTTGCCCTGTGCCCCCAGCCACAGACCTGACCGTGGGCAAGATCTATGCAGCCATGATGATTATGGAGTACTACCGGCAGAGCAAGGCCAAGAAGCTGCAGGCCCTGCGCGAGGAGCAGGTACGGCCCTGGGCCCTGGCGCCCTCCTCTCTGGTGCCCTTTGCCCTGCGGGCCCCACAGTGACAAACCAGAGCAGCAGGGTGTGGCCAGGACCCAGGACAGGTCACCGGAAAGCAGGGCCGCACCGAGGAGGCGGCCTGGATGAATTCATCTGTTCCGCCAACACTTATTGGGCACCTACTGTGTGCCAGGCGCTGTTCTCAGCCCTGGGGGTGCAGCTGTGAGCAAAACAGACCAGCATCCCTGCGGAGCGGACACTGCAGTTGGGGAAATGCCAACCACAATAAATGACGAACATGGCAGGAAACAGTAAATGCCGTGAGAAGGAGTGCTGGGGGAGATGGATGCAGTTTCAAACAGGTGATCAGGGAGGCCTCCCTGAGGAGGTGATGTGGAGCAGAGACCTGAAAGAAAAGGAAAGGGAGTGAGCCACGTAGATATCTGAGGGAAGAGCACTCCAGGCGGAGGGAACAGCCAGCGCAGAGGCCCTGTGGCAGGACTTTGAGCTTGGAGAACAGCGATAGGGCCAATATAGCGGAACACAGTGAGCAGGAGTGGTGGGAAGGGGGCGCCTGGGCGGCTCAGTTGTAAAGCGCCTGACTCACAATCTCAGCTCAGGTCTTGCACTCAGGGTGGTGGGTTCAAAAAAAAGAATGGAGATGAGGGTGGGGAGGTGACAGGGCAGACTGTGTAGAGCCTTGGGGGCCCTGGGGAGAATTTTGACTTTTGCTCTGGGTCAGATGGGAACCAGGGCAGCTCCTCTTAGAGGAGGGAAGTGACCACACTCAGGTGATCGCTGGCGCCCTCTGGTGGCCATGGCAGGTAAGGGCTGGAGCAGGGAGACCTGGGAGGAGGCGAATGGCCTGGTCCAGGTGAGGCCGTGGGGCCAGACCCGGGTGAGAAGTGATCCTATTCTGCATGGACTTGCAAGGAGGAGTCTAATGGACTGGCTGATGGATCGGACCTGAGTGTGAGAGCGTGTGTGTGTGTGTGTGTGTGTGTGTGTGTGTGTGTGTCGGGGGTGTCAAGAATGACTTGGGCTGGGGGGCTGAGGGGGCGGGGGGAGTGTTGAGCATCGTCTGCACAACCTCCCGGCTGTCTCTTAGCTGCAGCTTTGGCCAGACCCTGAGCCTTGAACACCCTCCCCAACCTACTCCCTGTGCCTCTCTACCCCGTGCCCGCACATTGCTCTCTGCCTCTCCAGAACCGGACACCACTCATGTTCCAGCGCATGGAGCCCCCGTCTCCAACACAGGAGGGGGGGCCCGGCCAGAACGCCCTCCCCTCCTCCCAGCTGGACCCAGGTGGAAGCCTGTGAGTGTGGCTCTGGCAAGGAGGTGGGGATGGAAGGGCAGGGGCACCATTCCCCGGTGCGGACACCCCTGGAGCGCCCATGGCCACCCTGCCCTCTGTCCCCCAACACAGGATGGCTCATGAAAGTGGTATCAAGGAGAGCCCGTCCTGGGTGACCCAGCGAGCCCAGGAGATGTTCCAGAAGACAGGAACATGGAGCCCAGAGCGGGGACCTCCCACCGACATGCCCAACAGCCAGCCCAACTCCCAGGTGCCTCTGTCCCCCCCGCCCCCCCACCGCCTCCCAACTCCCAGGCACAAGCAGTACAGGAGGGAAGGATGTGGCCCCACAGCCGCAGCCGCACCCACACCAGGGCACCCCTGGGGCCCGACAGGCCACAGGACTCACCTGGCCCTGCCCTCTGCCCCCGCAGTCTGTGGAGTTGCGAGAGATGGGCCGAGATGGCTACTCGGACAGTGAGCACTACCTCCCCACGGAAGGCCAGGCCCGGGCTGCCTCCATGCCCCGCCTCCCCGCGGAGAACCAGGTGAGGGCTTTCAGCCACCCCCCTGGGGCTGAACTCAGGCCCCTGGGCTCCAACACGCAGCCCAGGGCATCTCTTTCCTCTGTGACCCCTGCTGGGGTGGGGCCACCTGCAGCCTCAGCAGCAGGGGGCAGGCCCACACTGGAGTGCCCGGAAGGCCTGGCCCTCTTACCTTCTCCCTGATGGCAGGCAGAGAGGGGCAGGGGCTCCCCTGGGGCAGGATACAGTCGTCCCTGCCAAGTGCTTTCCATCTACCCGGTTTGGAGATGCCAAGGCAAGAGGATGTGGAGGACACGTGGGGGTGTGGGGGGGAGGTGATGTGTCAGGGCCCGGTGAGCTGCAATCAAGAACACACACACATGCATGCACGCACATGCACACACACACGCACTACACGGACGTATGTGCTCGTACTGCATACGCGAACGCACACGCATGCACACAGTTCTGCTATCGGGAATTTGGCAGGTCCTAGGACCTGGTAGCAGAGTCTGGGGTGGGCCTGGGGGCAGCTGGGGTTTGTATTTCCCGTCTGGTCTTTGTGGGGGCCGCTGGGGAGGGACAGAGGCGTGTGCCTGTGTGTGGCTGAGCTGCAGCACCCACTTGGTTAGTGGGGGGGGAGGGCACGGGATCCCACTGCCCCAGGCTCGCGGGGACAGAGGGACCAGAAGCCAGAAGCATGGCTGGCTGCCCGCCCAGCCTGAGAGGCAGGGTGGCATGTCTGGCTGGGGCGGGCTTCCCGTGTGCTGTGCCGGGGCGTCTGCACGGGGGGTGAAGGCTGTGCTGTGCCTGGCTGGGCCACGGTGGCTCAGGGACCTGGCCTCTGGCTGCGGAGAACTTGGGTTGGGGGGCACCTAGCTGCATGTGGCTGTCAGCGCCGCCCCCCCCCCCGTCCACCCCCAGGACGAAGTTGTTGGGCCCCAAGAGAGAGTCCAGACAAGCTGGCTGATGGCCACCCCCTCCCCAAGCTTTGAGTGTCAGCCGGAGCCAGGGCTGGGGCGCATTGCATGAGGCAGAGCCCAGGGCCAGGGGCCTGTGGCCACGCCATCCCATCTGTCGGTCTCGTGCCTCTGCCATCTGTCTGTCTGTGGTGTCTCCTGTCTGTCTCCTCTGTGCCCTTGGGAGGCTGGCCAGCCGGGCCTGGGGTCACCTACGCACCAGGGACTTTAGCCTCTTTCCCTGCCTCCCTTGCTCTCCCCCTCCACTGCCCAGGTTCCTCTCCCCAACCCTGGCATCTCCATGTACCACCTCTCACTCTCCCTCTTGGCTTTTATATTTATTTTCTTCTTTCTGTTTTTCTGTGTGCACCATCCCATGGGGCTGTGACAGAGGAGAAGGGGCCGGCCACGTGGGAATAACCTCAGTGTATGTACCGCGCCGCCGGCCTCCCAGCTGGGCTCCGGCCCCCTCTTCCCGCCCCCCCCCCCTCGTGGGAGTCCTGTCATCTCTCCACCCCTTGGACCCCACCCTTTCTTTGCAGACTGCACCCCCCTCCCCCATGAAGCCCCATCCTTGTATGTTGTGTCCTCTGTGTGCCCTGCCGGGGGGAGCGGGACTGCCCCCCCACTCCCCCATCTTCCCCCCCAAGCCCCCCCCCCCCCCCCCCCCCCCCGAAGCCAGGAGGTGCCATCCTTCTAAGAAGCCTGATCTGCTGCACCGCCTGACCCACTCCTTTTCAGAGGCTCGTTCCCCTCACCCACCCCTGACCCTCTGGTGCCGAAGCCCTATGTCCCTTAAAACTGCAGGGCCACTGGCCATTCGGCCAGTCCAGCACTGGGTGTGGTCTTCCTCCTCTCCTCTTCTGGCAACAGAGAACCCCAGGCCCCTCTCCAGGGTCTGACCCCGGTGGGCACAGCTTGTGCAGGCTCCCAGGCTGCAGGCCAAGAGGAGCGGGTCCCCCCAGGGTCTCAGATGCCAGGGCAACCCGTCAAGGGCTGGTATAGGAGCCAGACTTGGGTGACCAGGAAAGCCCGGTCCCAGCTAGGCCGAAGGACAGTGAGCTGGGATACTGGGCGCCCCAAGCACATAGGAGGCCTGACCTCCGCTGTAGGAGGAGAGTAGGCAGGAGTGAGCGCAGGGTCCTACTGCCCTGTGCCCCCACGTGGCACTCTGGATGGGGAAAGCTGTCCCCTTCAGCTCACCTGCCTGTCCATGGCTGGACGCCCAGGGCTGGGTGGTACCTCCCAGGGGTGGTCCTGAGAAGCAGCGGGATTGGGGGTGGGGATCGGATAGGGCCCTCTGGCCGGACCCTGGGCCCGGCCTGGGAGGAAGCAGAGACGTCCTGGGACCCTGGTGGATCAGAAGCCGAGCCCCATGGCCCACGCGGACTCTGCCCCAGATGGTCACACCCGGTCACTGAGGGCTGATGGGGCAGGACAGACCGGGACCACTTGGTGCAGGCCGCTGACCCTGGCCCGCTGGCCTGTCCACCCCCCCAGACCATCTCAGACACCAGCCCCATGAAGCGCTCAGCCTCCGTGCTGGGCCCCAAGGCCCGGCGCCTGGACGACTACTCCCTGGAGAGGGTGCCGCCCGAGGAGAACCAGCGGCACCATCAGCGGCGCCGGGACCGCGGCCACCGAGCCTCTGAGCGCTCCCTGGGCCGCTACACAGACGTGGACACAGGTGGGCTGCCCCGTGGGACCCAGGAGACAGAGGAGAGTTGGGGGGGGGGGGCGGATAAAGCAGAGCAGCGCAAACATTGAGGGAGAAAGGAAGGAGAGGCCTGGATGAGGAACAGGACTCTCAAGGGACAGGAGCAAGGGGCCCCGAGCTGGGCCAGCTGCTGCTAGACCTCCGCGGTCCAGGGGAAGGGGCCCCTCTCTAGAGCCTACAGACCCCCTGGGTGGCCTCCTGGGCGCACATCCCCCACCCCCTCCACGGTCATCTGTTTGTCTGACCCCAACCACTCGGCCCAGGCTTGGGGACAGACCTGAGCATGACCACCCAGTCCGGGGACCTGCCGTCTAAGGAGCGAGACCAGGAGCGGGGCCGGCCCAAGGACCGGAAGCATCGGCAGCACCATCACCACCACCACCACCACCACCCCCCACCCTCCGACAAGGAGCGCTATGCCCAGGAGCGGCCTGACCATGGCCGGGCCCGGGCCCGGGACCAACGCTGGTCCCGCTCTCCCAGCGAGGGCCGAGAACACATGGCGCACCGGCAGGTGGGTGTGGCACCGGGTGCCCCTGACCCAAGCCCCTGGGAGACCGGTGTGGGGGCTGGGGGGGCACACCAAATAGCCACGCTAGGCAGGGTCCTCCCTCCCCACTGTGACCTCGGCCCCTGCCCACCATTGGGGTCCCCAAGCCCCCTGGGGGAGCCGGGCAGGAGTAGGCACTGCCCCCAGCCACTCTGGCTCCCCACTCTGCCCCCCCCAGCCCCCCTGCCCGCCTGCCGTCCCCTCCCCCGCAGCTGCTTCCTCTTTGGTTGTGGATCACGTTTGAGTTTCTGGCCAGCGCGGTCCTTACGGCTCACACCCCCCGCTGGCTGCCTGCTGCCTTTTGCTTTCCTTTAACCCGGCTTCCGTTTTTGTTTCGATTATGATTTCTGTCCTCTGGACGCCTGTGAGTAATTTTTGAAACTTCTGCTATTTAACCCCGAAACTTACAAAACTCCATTTCTCATTTCTCTTTTCACTTTGTTGTGTTGGTTTTCGACTTCCTCTCCCTCCTTGTCTCTCACTCCTCCTCC
>NC_058403.1:205616479-205650150 GCF_002201575.2 Neomonachus schauinslandi
CCACACACGTTCTCAGACACACACAGGAGTGCTTGCTGGTTATACCAAACCCTACTATTACTGCCTGCAGAAATCAATTTAAAAAAAAAAAAAACAATTTTAAAAAGGACAAAAAAATTAATGATTGAAAAAAGAAGCATTTTTTCTGACATTTGGTCCTGCTTGAAATAACAAAAGAAAAAAAAAAAAAACACCACCACCACCACCACCGATTTCCTTTGCTTCTTTTTTCCTTTTTTCCTACCTTGTTTGAAAACTGTGGGCTTGGGACTGTGAATTACTGCATGACATTCAAAAAGAAAAAAAAAATAAAAAAGTTGAATCAAAGGGCTTTTGATTGGACTGGTCTTTATCCCTCTGCAAAGTGCTCCCCAGGTCTCTTTGGCGGAATGGTGGAAGGAGGCCCTTTGAAAGTGTTTGAAAGTAGCCAAGGAAGCTGGGAGTCTCCAGTCATCCAATCTTTGTGATGCCTTGGTGTTGCTCCAGAGCCAGCAAAGAACAAGGCAGACCAGCTCTGTTCCTCACCTCACTTAGCTCAAGAGCTCTAGAAATCCTGGCTACCTTAACAAGCCCGGGAAATCCAAGGCCAAAGATGTTGCCCAGGTCCTTGCCAGCTGTCCTGGCTGGAAGGCAGAGCAGTGTCCCCCACTGCCACCCCATGCCTCCACCCTCAGGCACCCAGGTCTCCCACCGTCTGCCTGCCAAGCAGTTTCACCATTCTGGAAGATCAACCATCCTGCATGACCATCCTGCTTGACTGGGCCAGTGGGACCCCAGGGAGCACCTGTGAGGCCCCAAACATTAGCAGAACTCCTATTGGAAACACCCTGGCAGTGGGGAGTCCTAGACATCAAAGGTCAGAGCAGCCCACCCATGGAAGGCAGGGGATGGTCATGGCCAGCTCAAGATGCAGGGTACAGGGGCGCCTGGGTGGCTCAGTCGTTAAGTGTCTGCCTTCAGCTCAGGTCATGATCCCGGGGTCCTGGGATCAAGCCCCGCATCGGACTCCCTGCTCGGCGGTGAGCCTGCTTCTCCCTCTCCCTCTCCCCCTGCTTGTGTTCCCTCTCTCGCTGTGTCTCTCTCTGTCAAAATAAATAAAATCTTAAAAAAAAAAAAAAAGATGCAGGGTACAGGTGGAGGTGGGGTTCTTACAAAAGGGACTGACAGCCTTCCCTCCCTCCCCCTTCCAACCCACCCTGCACCTGCCTGCACACTCCCACTCCAGACTTAGGGAAGCTGGCCCCACAGCTGAACATGGTAGAAGGCTCCCACCCTGCCCCATGTCCCCAGGGCCTCACCTCCCTGCCTATTCCGTGAATGCTTCTGTGAATATGGCCAAGAGCTACAAAACTGTAGACACTGAGATCAGGAGGTCAGCGGACTGTGTTGATTCAGGTGAGCAAAAGACCAGTTATAAACCCTTCTTCAAGTTGAGCTAAGAGGCCTTTCTTTGGTCTGAAAGAGCAGCTCCTGATTCTCCCTAGAAAGGGCTTCAGAGACTCCCACAAAATCTATAGACGCAGGGAGGGGGATGGTCCTCAGGGAACATCAGGGTACCTGAAGAAGGAAAATCAGAGGACAGGCAGTGGGAGACTAACCACAGATATCTACCACACCCCAACTTTTGGGTCAGTCATTGGACCCTGAGGAGCTTGGCACCACCATCCTCCCTAGAACCACTGCCAACTCAGCTCCAGTCTCAGTGGCTTTGTGACCTTAGGAAAGTGACTTAACCTCTCTGTGCCTCTGTTCTGCCATCTGTAAAATAGAAATAATAATAATAAGACTATTTATGAAAATTAAATGCATTATTCTACATCAGCTGCCAGCAAACTTTGCCTTAAAGGATCAGAGAGTAATATTCTCAGCTTTGTGACCCAGATAGTCTCTGTTGCAACTCTTCAACTCTGCAGTTGTACCAGGAAAGCAGCCAAAGGTAACATGTTAACAAGCGAATGTGGTTGTGTTCCAATAAAACTTTATTTGTAAACACAGGCAGTGAGCCAGATTGGGCCCTTGTCCTACATCAGTGGTTCCCAAACTTTCTGGTGTCAGCACCTCTTTACATTCTTCTTCTTTTTTTTTAAGATTTTATTTATTTATTTGAGAGAGAGAGAGAGAGCAGAGGGAGAGGGCAAGCCGACTGACTCCACGCTGAGCTTGAAGCCTGTCACAGGGCTGGGGCCCACAACTCTGAGATCATGATATGAACCGAAATCAAGAGTCTGATGCTTAACCGAGCCACCTAGGCACCCCCTCCTTTACATTCTTAAAAAAATTATTGAGAACCCCCAAGCATATCTACTTATGTGGGCTATATTTACTGATATTTACCATTTAGGAATTAAAACTGAGAATTTTTTAAACTACATATTAGTTTTTAAATCATAGTCAATAATAAACCTACTAATAGTAAAATAAAATAAAATAAGCCTAATAGTAACAATATTTTTAATGAAAAATAACCACATTTTCAAGAAAAAAAAATCCATGAAAAGAGAGGCTTTGTTTTACATTTTTGTATCTCGTTCATGTCAGCTTACAGAAGACAGCTAGATTCTCACATCTGCTTCTGCATTCAGCTTGCTGCAATATCCCATACCTTCTGGAAACTCGACCACACACATGGGAGAGAATGAAAGTATTAAAGGCACAGGACAGGGGCGCCTGGGTGGCTCAGTCATTGAGCGTCTGCCTTCGGCTCAGGTCGTGGTCCCAGGGTCCTGGGATCGAGCCCCACATCGGGCTCCCTGCTCTGCAGGAAGCCTGCTTCTCCCTCTCCCACTCCCCCTGCTTGTGTTCCCTCTCGCTGTGTCTCTCTCTGTCAAATAAATAAAATCTTTAAAAAAAATTTAAAAAAATAAAGGCACAGGACATCTTAATAGTATGATAAAAATAGTCGGCCTTATGGACTTCCTGGAATGATCTCAACAGCCCCCTTTGAGAACTGCTGTTCTTAAAACCTCACCTGTCCCAGAGTGAGCAATTACCCACCACTGACATTATTACCCCAGCACCAAAGCAGAAAGTTTGACAGGTCTTGCTCCAGACCCCAACCCTTGAGCTTACCTTGGGCAAAGAAGGCTAAAAGACTCCAAATGGCAAGGCAGCAGAGCTCCTTCTATAATCATGACATCTAGGAAGTGACCAGTCCAGCAAAAAGCTAAATAGAGGGGCGCCTGAGTGGTTCAGTTGGTTGGGCGTCTGCCTTCGGCTCCGGTCATGATCCCAGGGTCCTGGGATCGAGCCCCACATCGGGCTTCCTGCTCGGCGGGGGGCCTGCTTCTCCCCCTCCCTCTGCTTCTCCCCCTGCTCATATTCTCTCTCTCTCTCTCTCTCTCTCTGTATCTCTGTGTCTCGAATGAATAAATAAAAAAACCTTAAAAAAAAAAAAAAGCTAAATAGAGGGTTTGACTTCCTACCCAGGCAGTTTAGCCAATCACAACCCCCGCAGACTTCTAGACCAGCTGCCTGACCAAGGCAGGGCTGCCCTCTGGCAGAGGTCCACCTCCCATGGTGCTGAAGCTATTCAGGAGCACGTGGGCCCATCTGGAGCCAGGGAAGCCACAGCCATCTGTCCACGAGGGAACAAGGCCCACTGTCAGAGCCCCCTACAACCCCTAGACCCAAAGGCCAAACCTGTGGCTGAGTGCCAGGAAGCTGGACCCCAGGCCTCCACCACCCACACCTTTAGACTGGAGCAGGTGTAAACTGCCCGGAAGACTCAGAGTGAGGGAAATCAGGAGAGGAAGAGGCAGGGGGTGGCTTGGCTTAAGCCCTGGTCTCACATTCCTTCCTCACATCCCTGGCCTTAGCCACAACATCTGGAAGGCTGAGGAAGGGGCAAGGAAATGGAGACTCTGGATGCCAGGCCTGCCATGCAAATGCCCTGGGCAGCTCCCCTCCTGAGAGAAATAGTCTGAGAAACCCAGACTTATTACAGATGTGTCCTCAGGGCTTCAGGGAACTGCTTCCCTGTAATCCACAGCCTCCAGTTGCTATCTCTCTGAGCCTCAATGTTCTGTCTGTGAAATGGGGACGTACCACTGTGTCAGGAGGAAAAACATTTCCTCTACCCTCTTAGATTCAGTTACTGGGGCCTGTGAATTAAACTAATGAACGACAGATTAATAGGGGGAAAAAGGCACACAATTTTTACTAATGTCTACATGCAGAGAAAAGCAGTGAACTTCAAAGAAGTGATTAGACCCAGGGGTTTATATACCATTTTAACAAAGAAAAGGGGGTTTGGGCTTCCAGGGATGATAAATTGTGGGGAAATGACTAGGAAATGTCTGGTGGAAACGAATGGAAGATAAGGGTTATTTTCATAAGGTTTGTTGATGATACAGACTCATCTTGGTGCCTCTCCATCTTCAGTGATGAGTCACTCTTCTCTTCCTGATATAGGAGAAAACGGGACACCTTCAAAAAGGGAAATTTATGTCACCTTCCTAAAAGGAAATGTATGCCCTGTTTTTAGGTAGAAAAAGGGAGGGCAGGGGCGCTTGGGTGGCTCAGTCGTTAAGCATCTGCCTTCAGCTCAGGTCATGATCCCAGGGTCCTGGGATCGAGCCCCGCATTGGGCTCCCTGCTCGGCGGGAAGCCTTCTTCTCCCTCTCCCACTCCCCCTGCTTGTGTTACCTCTCTGGCTGTGTCTCTCTCTGTCAAATAAATAAAATCTTTAAAAAAAAGAAAAAAGAAATGGGGAGGACAGAGACCTCTTCTGCATCTCACTTGCCTTCAGCTCAAAATAATCCTTTTGCTAAAGTGGCATGTTTGGGGGTGGCACATCTGACCCCCTTCAGCTGCCATCAAAGGACTGGCAGGGTTTAGATGGGTGACAGTGTTTGGCTCGAAGACTTGTAGGAAACCCAGATCCATGTGTGGGTGCCAACCAGAGCACCCCAATACGGGAAGTACTGGTTCCTCAGGAACTCTGCGCAGCATTGAGGTGAAGGCCTGATTTTAGGGAAGAACCAGAAGGAGGAGGACACGGACAAGACACTCAGCCAGGAGGCTGCGCATTTGAAAAGACTCACCAACACAGCGAACCAGGTATCTTACAGAGACCGGAGCTTGGAGTGATAAAACATATAAGTAATAAAAAGCAAAAGGAAAACAGACGGCTTAAAAAAAATTAAGGAAATAGTAGCAATATTGCTCTCCTAGGACCGATGTAACAAGTTACCAGGACTGAATGGCTTTAAACAACAGAAATTTATTGTCTTACAACTCAGGAGGCAAGAAGTCCTGAAATCAAGGTACTGGCAGAGTTGGCTTCCAGATGAAGCCTCTGAAGGAGAATCTGTCCACAGTTTTCGTCTAGCTTCTGGTGGTTGCTGGCAATCCTTCGGCATTCCTTGGCTCGTGGCTGTGTCACCACAATCTCTGCCTCTGTCTTCACCTGGCCCTGGCCCTGTGTCTCTGTGTGTCCTCTTCTGTCTCTTATGAGGACACTTCCACTGAATTTATCACTCCCCCCCCATCCAGTATCATCTCATCTCTGTCCTTACCTTAATTACATCTGCAAAGATCCTATTTCCAAATAAGGTCCCTGTGGTTTAATAAGAAATACATTTGGGGACTCCTGGGTGGCTCAGTTGGTTAAACGTCTGTCTTTGGCTCAGGTCATGATTCCAGGGTCCTGGAATCAAGTCCCACATCAGGTTCCTTCCTTGGCGGGGGGCCTGCCTCTCCCTCTGCCTGCCACTCCCCCTGCTTGTGCTCTTTATCTCTGTCTCTCTCTGACAAATAAATAAATAAAATCTTAAAAAAAGACGTAAATAAATGTATTTGGTCTTTGTCCCAAGTTCCTCATACAGAGCTCCTAAAAAACCCTTGGAATTTCCTAAGTCATAGGAGTGTCTTCTATCATTCATAAGGGCCCCTCCCTTTTTTTAAAGATTTTATTTTTAAGTCACCTCTACACCCAACGTGGCGCTCAAACTCACAATCCCGAGACCAAGAATCACATACTCCACTGATTGAGCCAGCCGGGCGCCCCCATAAGGAGCCCTTTTAGATCACACCTGAGTTTATGCTAATGAGATGACTCAGAGTGGGCCCCCTAGGTAGCTTCAGGATGGGGCTGGTCACCAGACAGACCAAGTCATTAAAGGGGGGAGCTTTCAGACCCACCCCCACCTCCGTCGCCCGCTGTGTGTCCTACAGGAGCTGACTTCACCCTGAGCCTGTGTCTCAGGAACACAATTACTGTGATGAGGAGTCACCCATACACTTGCCAATGTTGACCATTGCTGTGGACTGAATGTTTGTGTCCCCCCAAAATTCGTATGTTACCATCTCATTCCCAGTGTGGTGGTGTTTGGAGGTGGGGCCTTTGGGAGGTGATTAGGTGATGAGGGTGGAGCCCCCATGAATGGGATTAATGCCCTTATAGAAGAGACCCGGGAGTGCTCTCACCCCTTCCAGAACATGAGGACACATCCGAGAAGGCGGTGTCTATGAATCAGGAGGGAGGCAAGCAGACCCCGCCAGACACCAAATCTGCTGGTGCCTTAATCTTGGACTTCCAGCCTCCAGAATTGTGAGCAATAACTCTCTGTTATTTATAAGCCACCCGGTCTCCGGGATTCTGTTACAGCAGACTGAATGGACTCAGAGGGCTGAACACCTGCTGAGGGCACAGTGGATATCATTGCGGAGGATGAGGGGACAAGGACTGATGGCCGGAGGAGCGTCTTCAGAGGGGGTGGACACAGAACCGCTCTCATTCCACCCCTGCCCTGGATCTGTCATGACAGCCCCATCTGCTAAACGTGACACCCACATTCCATCTGGCCTCCTGTCCCTGCCTGGAATAGCAGACCGAGCCCCTCTGCAGTCTTCCCAGTGTGCCCACCACCTCGGGCCGGAGAGCTTCCCAGAGCTCCAGGCTCCCCCCAGCCTCCCACACAGTTCTGCCCAGGCCCAGCTCCCCCCCTTCCTACCATCCCCACACCCACCCTGCTCCAGCCCTTGAACAGGAGAAAGGCCTCACCACGTACAACATATCCTCCAAGACTATGTTTTCTCTGTAGAAAATGAGCTGGAGAGGGGCATCTGGGTGGTTCAATCGGTTAAGCATCTGCCTTCGGCTCAGGTCATGATCCCAGAGTCCTGGGATCCAGCCCCACATCTGGCTCCCTGCTCAGAGGGGAGCCTGTTTCTCCCTCTCCTTCTGCCTGCAGTTCCCCTTGCTTGTGCTCTCTCTCTCTGTATAAGTAAAATCTTTAAAATAAATAAGTAAATAAATAAATAAGTAAAAGCACCCAGATGGCTTCTTCTCCAAAAAATGCTTCCTGAGCCCTACATTTCCTTGTAGGATCAAAGACCACATTGTAATAATCAGCCGACTGGACAACCAAATGGAACTCAGAGCCCCCCAGAACTGAGGCCTGGACCTTGTTCAAGGTGGTGTCCCCAGCTCCAGCTCCTGGCCCCCAAGGAGGCCCAGGGGAGCATTTAGTGGAGCTAAGTTTGCCCCCACAGGACTGGTCAAGGTGCACCAGATAGTCAGCGCCACCTAGAGGCCAGAGAGCGAATGCCTAAGGCGTGATGGGGGTAACTGATCAGGGAACCTGGGGGTGAAGCCAGGAGTAGAGGTACTGGATTGGGAGTGAGGGGCGTAAGAGTACCCCTACTCCCGGCTCCCGGCTCCAGAGACAGAAGCTGGGCCAGTGGGGGACATCACAGATGTAGATGCCCGGTCGCTCTATGGGAAGACCTTTCTTTCTTTTTTTTTTTTTTTAACATTTTATTTATTTATTTGACAGAAATAGAGACAGCGAGAGCAGGAACACAAGCACGGGGAGAGGGAGTGGGAGACGCAGGCTTCCCGCCAAGCAGGGAGCCTGATGCACGGCTTGATCCCAGGATGCTGGGATCATGACCTGAGCCGAAGGCAGACGCTTAACCACTGAGCCACTCAGGTGCCCCTGGGAAGAACATTCTAACAACTACTCAGAACAGAGCAGAAGGCTCACAAAAACCAAGCATTCAGGAGCCAGAGAGGCTGGCTGGAGCTGGAGGCCCTGTGGGTCTCCTTGTTTCTGCCTCCACTTTCTCGGGAAGAGCGCTGGGGAGGCGGGGAGGGCGGGAGAGGAGCTCTGGGAGCACAGTGTGAGAAGGGGCTGGCTAAGAGGAAAAGCTGAGGAAGACACCTACAGATCAGAAAACTAAGGGCCAGAAACATTCAATCACTTGTCCAAGATCTTGCCCAAAGTCACATAGGGGGGGAAAGGGTAAACCTTAAAAACGCACCCATCTGGTTTTCCTCCAGTCCTCCCTGTTACCTCCCATGGGGTGACGCCACGCCCCTCCTGCCTGGAACCTAGCGACCTCTTGCCCTGTCCATCATGCCATGATCCCTTTTCTGGTTCTCTTGTCCTCTCACCCTAAGCCACTCCCAAGTGCTACCTCCCTGCCACCAGGACCACTGGGCGTGCAAACCACTAAGCAACCAACCAGGAACAACAGTCTCCAGGTCTTTGAACTCCACGTGGCCAAAAGTCCAAGGTGGCTCAAGCTTTGCACCAATCTCTATCCAGCACCCCTCCCCACCGGCCAGGGACAGCGAGGTCCAGCTGCCTCAGGAACAGAAAACAATCAAAAGTCCCCTGGCAGGGGCGCTTGGATGGCTCAATTGGTTAAGCATCTGCCTTCGGCTCAGGTCATGATCCCAGGGTCCTGGAATTGAGCCCCACATCAGGCTCCCTGCTCAGTGGGGAGCCTGCTTCTCCCCTGCCCCTCCCCTACCTCTTGTGCTCTCTTTCGCTCACTCTCTCTCTCAAATAAATAAATAAAACCTTTTAAAAAGTAAATAAATAAAAACTTAAAAAAATAAAGTGTTCAATTCCAGGGTGCCTGGGTGGCTCAGTCAGTTAAGCGTCTGCCTTCAGCTCAGATCATGATCCCAGGGTCCTGGGATCGAGCCCCGCCTCGGGCTCCCTGCACGGTGGGGGGCTGCTTCTCCCTCTCCCTCTGCCTGCCACTTTCTCTCTCTCTGTCAAATAAATAAATAAAATCTTTAAAAAAAAAATGTTCAATTCCATGGCACTTAGTACATTCACAATATTATGCAACCTATCACCTCTGTCTAGTTTTGAAATCAACCCTGTCCCCGTGGGCAATCACTCCCCATCCCCCTCTCTCAATCTCTGGCAACCACCAATCTACTTTCTATCTCTATGCAACTGCTTATTCTGGGCATTTCACATGGATGGGATCATACAATATGTGACTTTTTAGTCTAGCTATTTTCCACTGAGCATAATGTCTTCGAGGCACACCCACGTTGTGGCATGTATCAGGACTCCATTCCTTTTTACGGCTGAAGAATATTCCATAGTAGGGATCCACCGCATTTTGTGTATCTGTTCATCTGTTGATGGACATCTGGGATGCTTCTACCTTTCAGCTGTTGTGAACCTTGCTGCTGTGTCCAAATATTTATCTGAACACCTATTTTCAATTATTTTGGGTATATACCTAGGAGTGGAATTTCTGGGTCCTAGGATAGCTGTTTGTTTAGCTTTTTGAGGATGGTGAAATTATTTTAAATAATACATTCATTTAATGCAACAAATCCAAAATAGAACTATTTCAACATGTAACCAATATAAATAGTATTACGATCTTTCACGTTTTTTTCCTAGTAAGTTTTTAAAACCCAACCTCTGTGTTTTGCTCAGAGCGCATCTCGATTTGGACCAGCCACACTTCAGCAATGCTTGAGCACTGGTGTAGTCTCACACTCCTGGAATTGTTCTTGAGCTCTGTTGTGCCCGGGGGCTCACCCCCTCCACTGCCCGTGAGTGGCCGGTGCAGGATCCCACCTATCTGTGGGCTTGGCGCTGGGCTAAGTCGGTGATGCCTACATAGCTGGGGGGGGGTGGGCAGACTGTCCTCTAATCCCTGTTCTGCTGCATCTAGCCCACACACGCGCACGTGCGCACACTCATGAACGTGTCCCCACCCCACCCCGGATTCGTATGTTGATGCCCTAACCCCCAAGGCAATAGTATTATGCGGTGGAGCCTTTGGGAGGTGATTAGGTCATGAGGGAGAGCCCTTGTGAACGGGGGAGCCAGGCCCTCATAAAGGAGACCCCAGAGAGCTCCTTCGGCCCTTCTGCCCGGTGAGGACACCGTGAGAAAATGCTATCTATGAACCCGGGAGAGCGCTCTCACCGGATACGGCCGTCACCTGCTGGCTCCTCGATCTTGGACTTCCAGCCTCCCGAACCGTGCGAAATCAGTATCTGTCGTTTAGCAGTCCCTCGGTCTGTGGTGTTTTGTTATAGCAGCTGGAGCTGACGAAGGTACATCCCAACCTGGGACCTCAGCCTTGCAATCAACAAAATAGGAGTAAAATAAGAAGGACGCGAGTGCGTGTGGCCAACCCCGGTAGCCCATGATTATGCTATAAAGCAACAGAACGGGGCTGTGCACCCCGGGGAGGAGGCAGAGGCCTTGGGAATCCCACAGGAGTTGCAAAGGCCACTGCAGAAGGCCAGGGAGCCACTGCAGGCCTTCTTCAGCTGCCTGTGGGTTCCCCTGAGTCAGGGGTCATCCACTGGGCTTCTCACCTGGTGCGGAGCCTGGCCAAGGAGACCTCAGGTCAACCGGGAGCCAGCCGTGGCTGTTACGGGATTGCTTCTTGGGGAGATGTTCCCCGCTTCTCAGGGCAGACCCAGCCAGGCCTCGGGGCCACACCAGGCCTCCTTCTGACTCATTCATCCTGGTGAGGACCCCGCAGTGGAGGCGGAGAAAGCAGCCTTTAAATATAGCTCAGCACCATCTGATGCTTCAGGACTGATGGAAGGAAGCCAGTGGCCGCCCCTGACCCAGCCAGCCTCCCTCCACGCTGGGTTCAGACATCCCCGCCTCTCTGCCTTGCCGCCCCTTCCCTCGCGGGCTCAGATGTTTTAGGCTCCCTGTAAACATGAGCTATAAAAAGAGGCGTGGGGCGGGCACCGGGGTGGGGAGCGGCCACCGGCCTGCTAAGAGATACCACCCCCATGCTGCCCCTAGCGCTGCAAACACACCCCCTGGAGAGGTGCAGGCGTGTGCCTGCATGCAGACACTGTGACAAGCCAGCATTTAGCATCAGGCATAAGGAGGCCAGCCAGTTGGGGGAAAGCCAAGTCCGACTTTAAACAGGCCTCTCTCCTTGGCCAAAGCTGGGCCCCAGAAATTGCAAATTGTGCAAATGCCCCCCCCAGCTGAGATGGGTCAAGCCTGCCCCAGGAACTTACCTCGCATTGAGGACATGGGGACATCCTGATAGGGCTCCAGCCCCGGACTGCCCCTCATATGCAGGGTGGTCCCGGATACAACAGCATCATCCACCTGCCTTCCCAGTCCCACCTCCCCCAGACCCCACTTCCTGGCTGCGCTTCTGCCCCGGGGGGTCCACCTATCCATGCCCCCTGCTTCTCCTCGGCTTCCTCCACCCAGCTAGCCCAGCTCTCTGCTCATGCACCCACCCATCCTGCAGCCTGTGAGCAGCCCACACCCACCCAGAGCATCTTGGCATCCACCTCCTGCCTCAGTCCGCCCACCACCCTGGGCAGCTGACCACTCCCTTCGCCCTCCCACACTTTCTGCCGTTCCTTCTACTATATGTTGAGCACCAGCTATGTGTCAGGCAGAGGTCCAGAAGCCAGGGAAGCACAGGAGTGAGTAAGATGGGATTGCCCAGACCCTCCAGTCAGAGGGAGGAGGCAGAGAGCACATCCAGAGACTTACATCAACAAACCAAAGGAAAAAGCATGGAAATAATGAATTATGGACTAGGGTGTATGCTGTGAGGAAGCAGTCCTGAGCACTGTAGAGAGGCCGGCCTTCCTCAGAAGGGGAAGGGAAGGTGTCCATGAAGCTGAGAAGGAGCAAATTGAGAGGACCAAGATGCAAAGTGCATCTGCCTTGGGACTACTTGGTCTGTATTCTGAGGGCAGTAGGGAGCCACTGAAGACTCAGGAGAGCTGGCATGCTCAGACTTCCATTTGTAAAAGCTCACTGACTTACAGACAGAAAATGGATTGGTGATTACCACGGGCTGGCGGGGGGGGAAGGGGAGCTAGTGTTTCATGGAAACAGAGGTTCAGTTTGGGAAGACGAGAATGTTCTGGAGGTGGCTGCATGACAACATAAATGTACGCAAAGCCACTGAACCTTCACTTAAGAATGGTTAAAATGGTAAATCTTATGTGTCTTGTATGACAACTTTAAAAAGTAAAAATAAATGGTTACAATGGTAAATTTTATGTCTATTTTAACACACACACACACATACACAAAAAGGTCATTGGCTAAGGGGAAAACAAAACAACCCACATGTCCATCAATGGATGAATGGATAGACAGACCGTGGTCTATCCATACAATAAAGTATCAGCCAGAAAAGGAGCGAAGTTTTGATTCATGCTATGACATGGATGAATCTCAAAAACATGCTAACTAAAAGAAGCCAGACACAAAAGACCACATATCCATGATTCCACTGATATGAAATGTCCAGCACGGGCAAATTGTCCACAGAGACAGAGAACAGATTGGGGGCTGGGAAAGTGGGGACCAGAGTGGCGGCTAATGGCTACAGAGTTACTTCGGGTGATGGGAACGTTGTGGAGACGGATGGAGGGCATGGTTGTGGAACAGAGAAGGTGCTAGATGCCAGGCAATTGTACACTTTAAAATGGTTAAGTTAGGGGCGCCTGGGTGGCTCAGTCGTTAAGTGTCTGCCTTCGGCTCAGGTCATGATCCCAGGGTCCTGGGATCGAGCCCCGCATCGGGCTCCCTGCTCTGCGGGAAGCCGGCTTCTTCCTCTCCCACTCCCCCTGCTTGTGTTCCCTCTCTCACTGTGTCTCTCTCTGTCAAATAAATAAATCAAATCTTTAAAAAATAATAATAAAAATAAAAATAAATAAAATCTGGAAGGAAGAAAGGGAGGGAGGGAGGAAGGAAGGAAGGAAAGCTCACTTACTGCACTGGGACCCATCTCTAGACCCAAGGCAATGACAGCTGACAGCACCCAGTGAGGAGGGTGACAGCAGGCAGGGGCAGGGGCAAGCTGAGGAAAGGGGAAACCACGGGGACAGCGGGTGGGACGCAGTGGCTGGTGAGGTGGGACGTGGCTGTCAGGATGGTCCTGCCCATCTACCAGCTGGGGGCAGAGCCATTACCGTGGGCCCCAGCTGTGCCCGCCACCAGCCTGCCCATCCCAGTGCTCAATCCCCTCCACTTTGAAGGCCCAGATGTCCCCTGCCCCTGGGGACCGTCCTTATCCTCTCTTTCCCAGTGTGATTATCAGTCCAAATCCCGCTCCAAATCCTGCCCACCTTTTCACTGAGGAAACACCACGGGAAGCCCTGAGTCCCAGGCAGGTTGCCATTGGGGTCCCAGGCCCTGTAGAGCAGAGGGGTCTGCAAACTTCCCAAAAAGGCCAGGCAGGAAATATTTTCTGTTTCGTGGGCCAGGCCTGTTCCCTGTTGCAATAATTCTACCACTTGGAATAAAAGCAGCCACGGATGACAGGTGAATGAATGAGAGCAGCTATGGTGTCAATAAAACTTTATCTATGGACACCGAATTCTTTCATTGAGAGATACCTGACATGCAATATTGCACGTGAATTCAAGGTGTACAACATGCTAATTTGATATATTTAAATATGGTAATACGATTGCCGTTGTAGCCATAATTAGCAACTGTATCGCATCACAAAATTATCATTTCTTTTTAGTAGCCGGAATAATTAAGACTTCTAGTCTCTTAGTAAGTCTGGTGGTTATAATACAATATTGTTGTCTATATTCACTCTACTGTGCATTAACTCTCCGGGACTTATCTTCTACTTCTTGCCAGTTTGTACCCTTAAACAACATCTGTCCTGTCCCTCCAACTCCCTTGGACACCAAAATTTGAATTGCATCTAATTTTCACATCGTGGTTCTTTTCCCCCAACCATTTAAAAATGAAAAGGCCATTCTCAACTTGCAGGCTGTGCAGAATTGGGCAGCAGGCTGCATTTAGCAAGGCAAGGATGTGGATGGTTCCAACACCCCAGCTCTCACCCCACATCGGCTCCTTCTAATACTGTATCAGGGAGTCTGGAAGGATGATCCAGGTTTTTATTTTTTTTAAAGATTTTATTTATTTATTTGTCAGAGAGAGAGAGAGAGCACAAGCAGGAGGAGCAGCAGGCAGAGGGAGAAGCAGGGTCCCCACTGAGCAAGGAGCCCGATATGGGGCTCGATCCCAGGACCCTGGGATCATAACCTGAGCTGAAGGCAGGCACTTAACCGACAGAGCCACCCAGGTGCCCCGGATCCAGGTTTTTATTAAAAATACGTTCTTGGGGCGCCTGGGTGGCTCAGTTGTTAAGCGTCTGCCTTCGGCTCAGGTCGTGATCCCAGGGTCCTGGGATCGAGCCCCACATCGGGCTCCCTGCTCAGCAGGAAGCCTGCTTCTCCCTCTCCTGCTCCCCCTGCTTGTGATCTCTCTCTCACTGTATCTCTCTCTGTCAAATTAACAAATGGAATCTAAAAAAAACAAAACAAAAAAACCCAAAAATGTTCTTATGAGGATCATACAAACCCATGTTGTTATAAGGAAAAGGTCACATCGGCCAGAGTCCCCCTCTCCCTCCCCCCCGCCCAGCCCCATGCCTACTTTTCTCTCCCATCCTGCACCTGTAGCTTCATGGAGAGGTCCCTATGATCAGTTAAAGAGGAGAAAATTCAGGCAGGGGATACAGATGGTCCTGCCCGGGGTTGCAGGCACCACCTGAAAGCAGGCAGCTGCAGCACCACATCCCTTCCTGGAACATTCTGGAAGAATAGTTGTCATGAAGGGAAACCCTCCCCACAGGCAGAACTCCCAGCAGGGCACCTGGCTGTTCATTTTAGCTGGAAGGAGAAACGGCCGGATGTGCAATCATATGCTGATTTGTGGGCTGTGGCCAAAGTCTGGCTAGATGGTCAGTGACTTGAAAGGAAAATAATTGGAAAATCGGTGCCGGGGAAGTCTGGGAGGGAGGTGTGTGCATAGACTTCTCTGAATGATTTGTGTCCTGTGTGAATGCGCACTGCTCTGGTCTAAATGATTATGTCCCCCATGCCCAGAGTCATACGTTGAAATCCTAACCCCCAAAGTAATGGTACTAGGAGGCGGGGACTTGGGGAGGTGCTGAGATCATTGGAGCCTCCACGAACGGGATTAGTGCACTTAAAAGGAGACTCCAGACAGCTCCCTCGTCCCTTCTACCACATGAGGACCCAGCAAAAAAATCTGGCCTATGAACCAGATCTGCCAGCGCCTTGACTTTAGGCTTCCAGCCTCCAGAACGGTGAGAAATACATGTCTGTTGTTCATAAGCCACCCAGCCTATGGCATTTTTGTCATATCAGCCAAAAGGGACTGACACTCACCAAAGGGTGATCTCGGCACAGGAGGATTATTTTAATAACCAGGTGAGTAGGATGACCCATTCCATGGACACCAACAAGGCTTTTTTTTTTTTTTTTTTAAGATTTTATTTATTTATTAGAGAGAGAGAATGAGAGAGAGCACGAGAGGCGGGAGGGTCAGGGGAAGAAGCAGACTCCCCACTGAGAGCCCGGCGCAGGAACAGATCCCGGGACTCCAGGACCATGACCTGAGCCGAAAGCAGTCACTCAACCAACTGAGCCACCCAGGTGCCCCAATCCTCTTTCTACAGATACCCTGTCATTATTCCGTGGGCTCATGAACAAAGTGGCCCCCTGACCCCATCTCCCCTCCCACCTGGGTGACCACTGTTAGCCACCTGGTCTATGTTGTGGCTCTGCTCTCCCCACCGTCCTGAGACTTCGGTTTCTGAGCGGCTCCCAGGGGCAGGCACCCAGGAAGCACCCTCCCCACAGCCCGAAGGCCAGCTGTACTTGAGCAGAGAGGGCTGCAGGAAGGGAAGCGTCCTGCGCCCGCAGGAGCAGGGGTGAACGCCGGGCGGGCTCCTTCCCTTCGATCCGGCCTGCCTCCCACCACACACCGCTGTCCTTTTTATTTGAAGCCAGGGCGGAAGCATGAAACACAGCGTGCTGACGTGCCTTTGTTTTTTTAATTGAGATGAAATTCACATAACATAAAACTAACCCTTAACCATGTTAAAGGGTATGATTCAGCAGCATTTAGTACACTCACGCTACCGTGCAACCGCTAGCCACTATCTAGTTCCAGAATATTTCCATCACCCCCAAAGGAGAACTTTGCAGTCCTTCCCCCCCCGCCACACCCCCTTCCCCAGCCCCTGGCAGCCACGAATCCACTTTCTGTCTCTGTAGATTGGCCTGTTCTGAATATGTCGTGTAAATGAAGTTACAATACGTGGCCTCGTGTGACTGGCTTCTTTCACTGAACACAATGGTTCGAGGTTCATCCACGTCAGAACACGTGTCCACGCTTCATTCCTTTTTACGGCCAAATAATATTCCATAGTATGGATGGACCGCATTGTTGATCCATTCATTCGGGTGTTTTTAAGATTTTATTTTTTGGTGGGGCGCCTGGGTGACTCAGTCGGGTATGCGTCTGCCTTCAGCTCAGGTCATGATCTTGGGGTCCTGGGATCAAGCCCAGCATCGGGCTCTCTGCTCAGTGGAGAGCCGGCTTTTCCCTCTCACGCTCCCCCTGCTTGTGCTCTCTCTCTGTCAAATAAATAAATAAAATCGAAAAGAAAAAGATTTTATTATTTTATTTAATTTATTTATTTATTGAGAGAGAGAGAAAGAGAGAGCTCGAGCAGGGGGAGGGTTAGAGGGAGAGGGAGAGAGAGAGAATCTCAAGCAGACGCCACGCTGAGTGCGGAGCCTGACACGGGGCTCAGTCCCACAACCCTGAGATCATGACCTCAGGTGAGATCAAGAGTCGGATGCTGAACCGACGGAGCCACCCAGGCACCCCAGATTTTAAGTCATCTCTACACCCAACGTGGGGCTTGAACTCCCAACCCTGAGATCAAGAGTCGCACGCCCCACCAATCGAGCCAGTCAGGCATCCCTATCCATCTATTCATCGATGGACCCTTGGGTTGTTTCCACCTCTTTTTTTCCCTAAAGATTTTATTTATTTACTTGAGAGAGAGAATGAGAGAGAGAGAGAGAGAGCATGGGGGGGGGAGGGTCAGAGGGAGAAGCAGACTACCCGCTGAGCAGGGAGCCCGATGCAGGACTCGATCCCAGGACTCCAGGACCATGACCAGAGGCGAAGGCAGCCGCGCAACCAACACAGGAGTCCCTGAAGAACCCCCAGGTACTCCTAGGGCCCCCAGCTGCCCGGGAGAAACCGGCCGGAAGAGACCACATGAGGGGTCTTTGCTGCAACACACATAGACCTCGCTGCCTGGCCTGGGATGGGGAGCCAAGCATTCCAGTGTGCCCCCTGTGACAGGCTGCCTCCCACCACCTTCCTCAATGAGCCACCACTCTCTCTCCAACCCCCGAGAACTCTCTCCTTCTCCCATAATCCTACTGTGTTTCCTCACAGTGTTTATCTTTAGCTGGCTTGCCAGCGCCCCGAGACTGTTCCACACAGCCTGTGCCCCCCACCCCAGTAGAAAACAAGGCCTCCAAGGATGGGGACCCCCCACCTGTCCAGTCCAGGGCCAGATGGGAAATATGTTTGGCTTTGTGGGTCTCTGTTGCTACAAGTGCATTTGGCCGCTGGAGGCCAGAAGCAGCCAGACACCACCTCCCGCCCATCAGGATGGCTGGGATCCCAAAACCCCAAATAGGTGTTGGTGGGGATGTGGGGAAATCGGAGCCCTTGTGCGCTGTTGGTGGGAATGCCAAACGGTGCAACCACCATGAAAAACAGCATGCCGGTTCCTGCGAACATTAAAAATAGAATTACCATGTGACCCAGCAATGCCGCTTCTGGGTATATATCCCAAAAGAATGAAAAGCAGGGTCTTAAAGAGAGATCTGCCCACCCACGTTCCTAGCAACATTATTCACAAGAGCTAAAACGTGGAAGCAATGCAAGTGTCCATCCACGAACTGATGGGTAAGCAAAACATGGCCCATCCGTATAAGGAATAGTATTCAGCCTGACAAGGGAAGGAGATTTTGACACCTGCTACAGTGTGGGTGAACCCTGAGATGATGCTGAGTGAAATAAGCCAGACACAGAAAGACAAATACTCTCTGATTCCACTTCATATGAGGTCCCCAGAGGAGCCAAATTCACAGAGGCAGAAAGGAGGGTGGTGGGCGCTAGGGGCGGGCGGAGGGGGGATGGGGAGTCAGTGTTTCGTGGGGACAGAGGGTCAGAGTTACAAGAGTTTGGAGGTGGATGGTGGGGATGGCTGCATAGCAATGTGAATGGACTCAAAACCACCGATCTGGACACTTAAAAATGGCTAAGATGGTAAAATTTTTGGTTCTGTGTATTTTAACTCAATTTAAAAAAAAAACAGCCGCAGACGCTACGGACATGAACGGGCAAGACTGTGTCCACACAAGTTATGCCTGCCAAAGCCGTAATTTCATCTGATTTCTACCCTGTGCGGAAGATTCTTTTCCTTTCGTTTTCATCTGTTTAACAATGCAAAAGCCATTCTGAACCCGAGGGTCGCGCAGAGGACGAGAGGAGGCGGCCCACGGGCTGTGGTTTGGAGACGCCCGTCCAGTCTGCCTGGTCTCCTGCCCGTTGTGGCTCCGGACTGGTACCCAAGGCCCGGCCGTGCGTGGAGTTGCTCCATGAACGAACGGATGCAGGCATCAAGAGAGCAAGAGCAAGCCGGATTTGCAGCCAACTGGCCAGCAAGCAGACCCTGGTCCCTTCCCCTCTTTCCCGAGCAAAAGCCAATTCACCTCTCCGGGCCTCGGGTTTTCAGCTGTAAATGGTTTTGTCCAGCACGGTGCAGGGCATGTCTCCACCCCTAGAGCCTCATCTGGTTCCTCTTGCTCTTTCTCTTTTGCCCCCTGGGAAGCCAGGAAGCTCTGTCTTTGAGAGAGAGAGAGAGAGAGAGAGAGAGAGAGAGAGAGAAGACAGAAGTCTCCTGCACTGGCTCAGGGCCGGGGCCTCACTCCTTGGCCCCCCCACCCCCAGCCCAAGCCAGCGCTGAGGTCTGCTCTGTACCACACACACACACTCTCTCGTCCAGGCCTAAATATATTCCAACCTCAGAGACATTCCACGCCCCACACTCATTTCCGCCTCTCTGCCCCAGCACAGGGCCAAGAACAGCAATCCAGCTGGGGGGTTGGGGGGCACACAAGGAGAGGAAGAGGAGGAGGGACAGAGCCAGTGTGACTAGTCTGAGATGTGGCCTCAAGGGCCCTGGTTGGGATGGGGACGCTGGGGAGGCTGAGAATGAGGGGGACCCCCCCACACCCCACGCAGTGCTTCTCTCCTGGGCTCGGCAGCTCTGTGAGTCACCATCCCGGCATTCGCTGGCAGGGAGCCCGGGCTGGGTGGGACGGCGGGCGGCAGGCGGGCGGGTGGGGAGACCTACTTTAGCCTCTGGTTTCTCCTGCGTGCCCACAAGCGCCTTGGCTCTCAGAGCACACACCCCAGCACCCACTCAGTAAGTGCAGGGGCCAGGTCGGGGCTCCCCACGCCCTCTGGCTCCCGCGCAGCTGCTGCGGCCACCGCCCACTCCTGGGAACCAGGAAGGAAGGGCTGCCTGTCTCCACCCACCTGGGGCACTGCTCAAGCCACCACCTGGGGCACTGCTCAAGCCACCACCTGGGCAAGTCCGGCCACTGAGGGCTGGGGAGACAGCACCCCTCCCTCCAGGTAGAGGGGATGTGGCCTAGAAAGGTGGCCCTGCTGACCCCCCTCCCCCAACATGCCAGGACCTGCCAATCGCCTCCATCTCCAGGACTCAAGCCAAGGCCCCAGCCTATATGCTACAGCTATACTTGGGGAAAGACACACACACACACACACACACACATACAGTGATGCTTTGCAGAGGGCCACATGTGTGGAGAGGCAGGGTAGTAGATGGCGGGGGCTGAGCCTACCCGTCCCCCCCCCCCCCCCAACAGTCAGCCACATCTGGGGACAGTTTTGATTGCCAAGACCACAGGAAGAGGCCCTGCTGGTACCTAGTGGGTGGAGGCCAGGGCTGACGCCCGACATCCTCTGATGCACAGAGCAGCCCCACCACAGAGAACGATCCAGCCACAAAAAGTCAAGAAACACCGGCATACGCCTGGGTTCAAATCCAGGCTACGGCACTTTTTAGCTATGAAGACTAGACATAGGAGGAAGCCATCTACCCGAAGGGTGCCTCCGTTTCCTCAACGTGAAATGAGGAGAAAGCCATAATAAATCAAGCAGTGAGGACTCTGTGAGTGAAGTACTTTAAGTAGTCAGCACTAGTTTCTATGATTGTTGTCATGCTTTTTTTTTTTTCTTTAAGTAATCTCTATGCCCAACATGGTGCTTGAACTCACGACCCTGACTTCAAGAGTCGTAGGCTGGGGGCGCCTGGGTGGCTCAGTTGGTTAAGCGACTGCCTTCAGCTCAGGTCATGATCCTGGAGTCCCGGGATCGAGTCCCGCATCGGGCTCCCTGCTCGGCGGGGAGTCTGCTTCTCCCTCTGACCCTCCTCCCTCTCATGCTCTCTGTCTCTCATTCTCTCTCTCTCTCAAATAAATAAATAAAATCTTAAAAAAAAAAATGATTTAAAAAAAAAAGAGTCGTAGGCTGTACTGACTGAGCCAGCCAGGCGCCCCTGTTGTCATTCATTTTTTTTTTTTAAGATTTCTTTATTTGAGAAAGAGAGAGCATGAGCGGGGGGAGGGGCAGAGGGAGACCAAGGAGCAGACTCCCTGCTGAGCAGGGAGTCCCACGTGGGGCTCGATCCCGGGACCCTGAGATCATGACCTGTGCCAAAGGCAGACGCTCAACCGACTGAGCCACACAGGCGCCCCTGCACCCCTGTTGTCATTCTTAAGACCTCTGGCTCCAAGCCCCATAGATGCAAATTCAAATCGGACACTTGTCACAGGGCACCTGGCTGGCGTCAGGTGAGTTCAAGCCCTATGTTGCGTGTAGAGCTTACTTAAAAAAAAAAAAGAAAAAAAAAAGACACTTATGAGCTGAAATTAGACAAGTGCTGTTGCTACTGGTCTCAGGAGTCACTAGGAGAAAAGATGAGCTACTGGGCACACAGCCTCAATGCGCGTTGGGGACACAGGGGTGCTGAGGAAACTTGCTGAGCTCGGAAGTGCCTGAGTCTGGAAGGGGCATTAGGGGACACAAGACCATCTGGCTTCTGGGTTCCAAGGATGCCATGGCAACGGGACAGGATGGGCTCAGGTGCAAGAGAGTTGGAGGAGAAGGTTTCAGGGAGGATTCAAGCCGGCCACGAACACCAAGTGGGAAGCATATGGCTCTGTGCATGCGTGAGACCCGGCCAACCTGGAGTGTGGCTGGCAGGCGCGTTCTGAAGAACACTCCCCCCTCCCCCGCCAGATTTCTAGAATGTACAGGCCAGCTGAAAGGAGGGAGGTCACTGGGAGCAGGGAACAGGCACACAAGGGTAATCTGGGACAATCAGGGGCAGAGAACGCCCAGGACCCATGTGTGTATGTGTAACCCACAGGGTCTAGACTGAGCTCATGCTGTTGAGGAGACTGAGCCCGCCCTCCCCGTCTGACCAGAAACCCAGGTCCAAGATGGAGACCAGGCGCTGGGGATGGATCCTGGCTCTGGCCTTCCCCACCTTACAGTGGACCTGCTGGGAGGCTAGACCCGTCCATGTACGCCCGCGCCCCTCCCACGGGTGTACAGAGAGCCATGAGAAAGAGGGAAAGGCTTGAGGAGAAACGAAGGAGGCACGGAGAAATATGATGATGCCCAGGCTGCACAGGAAGACACAGAAGCGGCCACTGACGCACACAGAGTCCCCCAGGGCCCTCCCTTGCAAAGGGTGGCCAGAGATGCAAAGCAAAGCAAAGCAAAGCAGCCAGAGGGAAGACCCCGGCAGGAAGGAGAGCTTTGCTGGTCCCAGCGCGTGCCCGTTCTCACAGCCTGTTTCTCGGTTTTCTTCAGAACTGGCTTCACACCCACCCCTCTCAGAAGAGAAAGCCTTGTCCCAAACCACAGGACCACACTTTGAAAATTCCAGGATCTGTTTATAAGGCAGCGTCTGTGGGGATTTCGAGGGTAGCTGGGGAATACATGGCCAGCCGCCACTCCGACACAGAGCCTGAGACGGAAAGGGTCTCAAGACACCCTCACCCCCACCCCGAGTCTGAGCGCTGCAGCCTGCAGGGACCCAGCGGCGAGTAACTGCAGGCTTGCTTCGCCTTCCCGGTGGCCAGAAGCCAAGAAGGCTCTTTCCGGAAGGGCGGGCCACAGAAGGGAGGGGAGGGAGGGGAAGGGGGCCTCAGGTGGAGGCCGGTGGGCTGTAGGCTGGCCTGGGGCCCAAACCCCAGAGCAGCCCAAACCCCAGCTGCTGGACCTCCAGCAGGCCCTCCCCACCTGCCCTCTGGGCTGAAAGGCAAAAGCAACGAGCCACTTCCTGTTCCAGACACCATCAAGGGGGCCTGGCAACAATCTTTCCAGTCTACAAGTTTGGTTTTGCTCAGTAAATAATGATTACAAAAAAAACAAAAAACAAAAAAACAAACCAACTTTGTCCTCATTGAGCCCTTGGGTTGAGTGTGCACATATTGGCCCTTGGGGAGCTTTTCGCTGTCAGAAGGGGGAGAAAAGGGGCACCTGGGTGGCTCAGTTGTTAAGCGTCTGCCTTCGGCTCAGGTCATGATTCCAGGGTCCTGGGATCGAGCCCCACACTGGGCTCCCTGCTCAGCGGGAAGCCTGCTTCTCCCTCTCCCACTCCCCCTGCTTGTGTTCCCTCTCTCCGTCAAATAAATAAATAAATAAAAATCTTAAAAAAAAAAAAAAAAAAAGAAGGGGGAGAAAAGATGGTACCAAGTCACCCAGCAAGTGGGTCTGAAAAAGCTGAAGAGGGCATTTGGTGGGCAAACCTCGTGGGCAGTCTGCTGAGGATGGAGGGAGAGAGAGAAAAGGCCGCCCAGTGGTGGCAGGCAGACCACCCCACTGAGTTCTTTCCTCATCTGTGAAGGGAAGATAAGCTGTTGGGTATATACAAACAAAAGTCCACCGGTGTGGACAAGGGCCCCTACCTAACCCCTGCCCCCCGGCCCCCCAATCCAGGACAGAAAGAAAAACAATGGACTCTGTTTTACTAGACACACATCTGCTCTGCGTCTCAATTCCCTTATCTATAAAATGGGACCAGGAAAATGCCTACTTTAATTCTGACCTAGGCTTGCAGGGAGGGATAAGTGAATACGGGAGAGGAGCCAAGCACAGTACCTGGCTGGTGGGAGGCCGTGTGTAGTCTCTTCTTAAAACAAGAGCGTGTTATCTGGTCTGTAACTACCCGAAAGCCTCCAGGGCCGGGTGCTGAGTCTCCAGGGGCGCTCAGAGGCTCATGGAGGCTCACAGAATCTCTTGAGGGTGAGCTTCTCAGGCTAGCTCTGTAAACAGAAGGGACTTTGAATGAATTTCAAATTAACACAGCAGCTAATTCCCCAACACGGCTTCCCGGGGCTCCAAGGAAGAGCAAAAGTTTTCCAGGACTCCCAGCTCAGGTCGCTCTGGCCTGTCAGGACCACCCTGTGCTCCTCTCAGGCCTTGGGAGAACTTCCCAGACAGGGAAACTGAGGCCCAGACCACCCAGGGAACTGGCTCAGGGGGTGTGACCCCCAGCTAATCTGGCAGGGCAGCAAACATGGATGAATCTTGATTTCACCTGGGTCCCTCAGCCCAGTCAGGCCCACCACCAGAGATCCTGGGATGTCTGGATGCTCAGCTCATTCTCCCAGGCTAGCTATGCCCTGTCCCCTGGCTGTCCAACCCTCAGCTCAACAGAAAGCAAAGAACCAGGCTCTATGACTCCATGGAGGAAGGCAAGGTCTGCATTCAGCTCACCGTTTCTGATCACTTTCAAAAACAAGACCCGAAACAGGAGAAAAAGAACTTGCATGACAAGCAGGCAAGCTTACTTTGCCAATCCCCTCTCCGTCCTCCTCCGCAGTCCAGGCCTCGGAGATGCTCCCCCAAGCTGCAACCCGAGGGAAGGGTTAACAGGAAGCGCCTGGCGTCCTGCAGCTACAGAAGCCCATTGTTCTCCGCCAGTCCCCTCCCCCTCGTCCAGGAAGACCCTCTGGGGAGCCCCTTCAAAAGGGCCTGACCAGTGTCTCCAGGCTGCTGGCCAGCCTGTCGGGAGAGTGAGCACAGGAAAAGGAAGCCCGCCGGGCACGGGCTGGGGCACAGCTGTCACCGCCACGTCTCAGGGGGTTTCCGAGGGAGGGAGGTGCTCCGCCTTGCCTGCCCCAGGGTGGGGGCGGCCTTCCCTGCAGTCCCCATCTGGGAGCCAGAAAGCTTTGATCTCGAGCCTTTAGGTACAACTTAAGCTCCTGCCTCCCTCCACCCGTTTCCCCCTCCACGCCACCACCCCTCCCTATCCCTGGTTTAGAAAGTTTCACACCCCACCCCTCCTCCATCTGATTTCAGATCTTCTCTCCTCCAGGTCCTGTCAGCTTTTTCCGATTAGCAGACTCCGGTGGGGGAGGGGGGAAACGTGTGCTTTTGTGGGGCGTCCCGGATTTGAGGGGCGCAGGGAGGAGAGCTGTTAGCAATTCCCTGGGAGACCCTGGGGGCGGGCAGGGTGAGGGCGAGCAGCTGGCCACCAGATGTGGGTGGACAGGCTGAGGAAATTAATTGGTGCCAGTCGGTGCAGGCGGGGAAAGGCAGGTCCCCAGGGGGCCAGGGGAGCCGTCTAGGTGCGGGAAGGAGCTGAGGGGGTGGGGATCGAGGGGACAGTGAATGTTGAGATTATTTCTTAGCTGAGAGTCAACAATGTGCCTGGAGAGTGGGGGTTGATCCGGGACCGATGGGGCCGGGAGGTTGGAAGGCCCGGAGTTTGGAAGGCCACGAGAAATAAAAACGGCTGGAGGGGGTGCGGATTTCTGCTGAGGGGGGCTGCATTATAAAGGGTTAGGCAAGGAGGTGGGCGTGGGGAGATCTCAAGCTGGACAAGTAGGTGGAGGGCCTTAGGCCTTGGGCTCAGCTCTCCTGGACACAAACCTGGGGAGACGTGAACTCCCTTTAACACAGAGGCGGGGGGGGAATAAAGCCCTAAGCTGAGCCTCAGGAAACAGAAGTACCCTAGTGAGAGCAACTCTGGACCCAGGTGGGGAAGGTGTGGGCTCCCCCGAACGTGGGTATGTGGATCTGAGCTCCACCAGACACTGGTGTGAGGGCTCTGGTCCCCCTGGACGCTGGTGTGGGGCTCTGGGCTCCTCTGGACACATGGGGGTTTCAGCAGCCTCCACGACGACGGTGGGGAGCGTGAGCCTCAAACTCTGGCAATCCCCATTTCCCTTCCGCTTTTTCCGCGATTTACCTGATTCCGGGCGGGCCCCCAGCCCCAGACGCCCCCAGCGCGGCCCCTAAGTCCCGCCCCTGCATCCGCGGGGCGTGCTTGGGGGTGGGGGGCCACGCGCGGAGGGCCCGGGCGGGTTCCGGAACGGACCGGTTTGGGGGTCAGGGGCGTGGCCCGGGCCACACACTACACTGGGAGTTCTTGGAAGTCACTTGGTGTAGCGCGCAGGGGCGGGACCGGAGAAGAGCGCGAGACGCGGGTAAGCTCGTATGTCCCGCCCCCGTCTGTGATGGACACCCAGATCGCTCCGCCCCGCGTTGTGGCCAGTTACGGACCCCGATAGCCCTGCCTGGTACGCAAATTTCCTCGCGGAGATGGAGTCCGGTCTTCGCTGCGCCTGGCCAAGGCCTGCGTCTCCCCCTCTCCGACGCGCGGACCTCGCCCAGGTTCCTGGAGCCGGGTAAACCGGTCTGGGTGCTGCTTCTGTGGCCCAGCCCTTTCCCAGCTCTGCGGAGGCTTCAGCGGGGCGCCTGTCCTGTCCAGCGGAGAGGGGAGGGGATCTTGGGATGGCGGGCACGGCTAGAGCTGTCCCCTACGTGCTCTCCTGCAGGGCGATCCTCTCTGGCCTCAGTTTCCCGATCCGTAAAAAGTGGAGTTCAGAGGACCGATCTCAAAGGAGAGTTGCAAATGCATCATTCATTCACAAAAACCACTTAGTAAGCACCTGCTAGACTTGTTTCTGCCCTCGCATGGAGGCCATAGGCTAGAAGAGACAAACCCAGAAACGAATGTAAAATTGCAACTGTGATACTACAAAAAAAAAAAAAAAAAAAAAAGCTCTTGATCTGAGTGTCCGTAAACAGGAGTCTTGGACCAAAATGGGGGGCATCTGTAGCTTTGTCTCTCTTCCAGAAGCAGAATTTTCCTAACTCTGGAACAGTGGGCAAAGTGATTTAATGCTAATATTTAAGGAAGAGAATGAATCCCTCAGATTCCCTCTTTTCAGCTTTCAGTCTTCACCTAGTTTTCTGACTAAAGATAGGCCATTTCCTATCCTAATGTGTCTTTAACTCTTGCTAATCTCCCTTGGTAACTAAGAAAGCTGTCTGTTTCAGCAGGATCTTATGACATTGTTTTGTTTTCACTGGAACTTTCATTAACTGTTACCTTCTAAATATGGTTAGTGATTAACAAGTGAGTTGCTTTAAGAAAAAATTTTAGATAAATAATAGTACAGTCAGTATGCAGATATGACAAAAATCCTGCCTGTCACAACTGTCTGAAATTTGGGAAATTCTATTCTAAGAGTCACGAGAAGCCACTGATTAAATGAGACAGTAAATATTAAGCACTTAGCACTTGCTTACCCCAGACAGCCTCATTCACTTTTTTTTTTTTTTAAGATTTTATTTATTTGACAGAGAGAGAGACAAGGAGAGAGGGAACACAAGCAGGGGGAGTGGGAGAGGGAGGAGCAGGCTTCCCGCTGAGCGGGGAGCCCGATGCGGGGCTCGATGCAGGACTCGATGCGGGACTCGATCCCAGGACCCTGGGATCATGACCTGAGCTGAAGGCAGACGCCTAACGACTGAGCCACCCAGGCGCCCAAGCCTCATTCACTCTTTTTAGGCCCGTGTTGGGCATTCGTGGAAATGACATTCAAATGAGGGCACAGATGCTAACTAGAACATAAATTTACCCTTTCAGATGGTGGGCAGTGACCTAAGGAAGGCCAAGAAGAGGGGCAAAGGAGCAAAGTGGCAGAATGGGGAGTTGTTTTAGATCAGGTAGCCAAAGACCACTCCGAGCAGGTGACTTTCAGCATAAATCTGAAGAAAGTAAGGATGGATGGGTGTCTGGGAGAAGAGCATTGTAGGCAGAAGGAACAGCAAGTGCAAAGGCCCTGGGCTGGACCATGCTTGGCCTGTTCTCCAAGCAGGAAGGAGGCCACTGTGGCTGAAGCAGAGGGGAGCTAGAGAGTGAAATGATCAATTTGCATTTTGTAAGATCCTTGTAGCTGCTGTGTAGAATAGATTGTGGGGACAAGGGCAGGGAGGAAGCCACTGCCCTGATCCAGGTGAGAGGTGATGGCAGCTCACACTAAGATGGGAGTCTTGAAGGTGGGGAGAGAGGAGTGGGATGAGAGGTCAAGTCGACAGCACCTGTGACTGGGTACCATGTGAGGGAAGGAGAAAAAGGGATTCAAGGAGGATTCCTCAGTTTGGAGGCTGCCAGGAAACAGCAAGAATTCTCTTTGGGTCTTGTTATGTTTGGAATACCTTAGTGCCCCACAAGGAGACATAGGGAGGGGGCTTGGACAGAAAGTCTGGTGGGGGGGCAAGTCCAGGATGGAGAGTGAGGTATGGGAGTCAGCATGGAATGGCATTTAGAGCGTTAAGACTGAATGAGACTACCTACCAAGAGGTGAGTGTAGACAGAGGCCCGCGGCCTGAGGGGAGAGGAAACTGGAAGTGTGGGGGCCCGGAAGAGGGAAGAGTCATCCCTGTCAAATCACTAGGATGAAACCAAACTCTGGAGCTGAGAGGGGAGGCTGACCCTTGTTCACACCGAGCTACTGCAGGCAGGAACTATTTTTCCAGCACTCTGCGATGAGCACAGCATCTGTATACACATTACGTATATGTCCATAGGGCTGTATGTGCTTCTAAATGGCCGGCACTTTATCATCCTGGGTTCTAATGATAATAAAATAACCACACTTCCGGTGTGCCAGGCGTTCCACTAAGCACTTTATATACTAGTATCTCACTTCCTCTTTGCAATGAACCTGAGAGGTAGGGACTGTTATTGTCCACAATTTACAGCCGGGGAAACTGAGGCCCAGAGAGGTGAGGTGACTTGCTCAATGCTGCACAGCCAGCAAGAAGAGCTGGTAGTCTGGCTCCAGTATCTGTGTTCTGACCCCACAACTTCTATAGCTGGCCTTTGTCACTCAGCATCATGGCCCTGAGGTATCCGTGTTGCCAGGGTGTGTAGACCTGTCCCACTCAGGCCATTTATTCTCTGGGGAGGCATGGGTAGTCCACATCCTACCAGACCAGTCGGGTTGGATGGGCATGTAGGTTGTTTCCAGTTTGTGCCAGTTTGGACAGCGCCGTAGACACCGTTCTGGAGCCTCCTGCTGCAGGCCTGAGGCTCCCTGGAGAATCCACTGGTCAAGGGATATGTGACATTTTTTTGTTGCCCCAGCTATTGTCCCATCGATTACTCCCCCCGAGGGCCTGCCCCAAAAATCCAATGCCATGTAAAGGTGTGAAAACTCCAAACGTCCTCAGAGTTGGTTATTGTGACAAATGTTGCCTATTCTGAAGGGTGAAATGGGGGTCTCGGGAAGGGCTACATCTTAAAGGGAGGTGTGTGGGGGTGCTTCTCCAGTCTCCCACCGCATCACCTTCAGCCCCCAGCCCGGAAAACCCCCCGGGAGGCAGGGGTGGGGATCGGCCAGGCCGCTTCCCCCGGAGGAAGGAAGGGCCAGGAGGTTCCTGCGACAGGATGCACAGTGAGGCCCCCTCCCCAGCCGCCAGGGACTTCCCGGAGCGGGTTAGGCTCTCGGGAGAGTTGCTCCCACGCGAACGCATTGAACTGCCACAGGGGGGTGGGGTTCCCGCCCCCCCCCCACGTCCCTCCGGGGAGTTATGGGTCAGGACCCTGAGTGGGTGGCCCTAAAGTCTCCCCTGTTTCCCAGAAAAGAATCAGGTGGCCGTGGAGGCGAGCGAGGCTAGATTCCCCTGGGGGAACCCTGAGGGAGGCGGGGAGTGGGGAGTGGGGTGGGTGGACGAGGCAGGAGGGGAGCCGGAGGCGGGCGTTCTGGGGCGGGTCCGCCCTCCACCGCACCCTCCTCCTTCCACCCTAGGGCCTCGGGGTCAGGTCCCCCGGGGTCGCAGAAGGCTCGCAGCGCCGGAGCCAGCCGCCTGGAGGCGGGGGCGGCCGCTTTCCCGGAGCCTCCAGCCGCCCTCACCGCCCGCACCTGCGGCTCCTTTGTCCTTCCAACAGCCACCCCGCCACCCGCCCTGGGGCAACGCCTTACAGCCCAGCCCCTCTCTTAAATCAGCAGTGGGTAAATTATGAGCCTTTTCTCCTCTCGGGTGACCGAAATGGAGCTGGGATGGAGCCAAAGCAAATAACTAGGGCTCACACGGGCCATTTCTAAATCTACAGCCGCCTCGAGGGAAAGCTAATGTTTAGGGGCCCACTTCACAGATGAGGAAACTGCGGCTGGGAACTCACCTCCCAGCCTGAGTCACACAATTATACCGCCAGAGATTAGAACAGGGTTGTAAAGGGCGCTCCAAAGCTCACCTCAGCTGCCCCGCAAGCCGTGGGGCCCCCGCCAAATTGGATTCAGTTGGTCAACTGGGGGTGGGGCGTGGGGGGGGATCCGCCATCCTTCCAGAGTCTCCAAAGGAGGCGTGGCCCTCCCAACTCCGCCTGGGGCACCGTACCCAACAGTATTTTCCCCTAAACCTCTCAAATTCGGCAAGCCCACCCCCCACCCCCCCCCACCACCAGAGTTGTAGAATTTCGAAAAAACTCCCAAATATGGGGGAGCTTAAGGAGTCCGAACACCAGGACACCCAGCACGGAAACGCTCTGGCAAAGAAAAGGGGGCCCAGCCCCATCCCGCCCACTCTGCCCACGTGATAGCCGGTCGGACCGGTTTCTGGGGCCCCAGCAAGGCGCCGCCAGCTCCTGACCCCTTAACCCTGCCCCTCCCCCACCAGGGAAGAAAACCAGACGGGCAGCACAGCCTTTATTCAAATGGTCTTTTATTTTATCTGGCGTTTCTAGCAAGAGGCCAGATAGATGAAGTTAAACAGAATCCACCACAGTAAAGGTAAACAGGCCTCAGAACGCCCTGGCAAGAATCTTCCCCTCCCCACACTGGCCCAGTCCCACCAGCAACTGGTCCCAGCTCAGCCTTACAGCGCTCTAAACACCCCCACCGATTTTTGTGATTCAGACCAGGATCGTCTGGGTTGCGTCTGTGTGTCTGAGGGATGGTCACGCTTGAGACTGTGACCATCTCCCACCTCCAACGCACCAGGTGAGAAAAACTGTAACCTGAAATTAGATCAGCCCCCCACCCTTCCCCCCGCTATTCAGCCGAAGGCACAGGGGCGCGGGGCACAAACCCGCAGCAAGCGGGGCGAGGTGACTCAGGACGCCCTCCTCCCATTCCCCAGGGCGGTCCACACCCCAGACCCTCCTCCCAGGCCCCACACCCACGCAGGGCAACAGGAAGCTTCCCACGTCTGCCCCATGACGCAACGATGACCGCTTGCACAAGTATGCCACGGGTGGGGGAAGGGGAGCGCCTGCCTGGAATTCTCTGAGGTTGGAAATGCAAACACCAACTATTGAAAAACCTTGAAAGGGCAGCACAGCTCCCAGTAAAAAATAAAAGTCCGACCCTGAGGAGTTTCAAGAACCAAGCCTCCCTGCTCCCAGTCCCAGAAGGAGAGGGAAAGGTCCACGTCCCAGTCCGTTAAGACAGCACCTGTGGGCGCAGCAGGTCTCGGCGGAAGGCGCTCGCGCTCCCGGCTCAGGCTCCTCGGCGCGGCCGCTGCACAGAGGCGGCGACGGCTCCCCGGGGGCAGAGTCCCTCTTCAGGCCTCTCAGCAGCCCGGGCGGCAGCTCCTCTCCACGGTTTCGGCGGGCCCTCCTCCGGGGGTGGGCCTCGCCTCGGGTCTGCGCACTCCGGCCGACGGTTCGGCCCGCGCTCTGGGCTCCGGTAGCGCCGCTCGGGGACCCTCAGAAGGCCACCACGGCCCGCACGAGCACGTTCAGCATGCTGTCCGCCGGGCGGCAGGCCGGCTTCGCCTCGCACGCCGGCGGCGCCGTCGGGGGGGCGGCGGGGCTGCAGTTCAGGAGGCCCGAGAAGCGCCTCTGGAGGACGCGCGCCAGGTTGGGGAAGGCGCCCTCGGCTTGCGCGGGAGGTGGCTGCAGGCGATCAGGGACCTCCGACGAGGCTCCTTCCTCCTGCTCTTCTTCAAGACGGGCTTTCTTGCTTGGGACCAGTCCGACGTCCCCGCCGTCACTCAGGCTGCTGTTCCGCCGCTTTCGGCTGACTTTTGTTGTGGGGCGCGGGGCACAGCGGGCTGGGGTCTCCTCGGCTCGCGGCGCCTCCCGCGTGTCCATGGGCTCCGGGGAGGGCTGCTCACCGTCGGGGGGCGCTGCCTCGGCTACAGCTTCCGCCTCCCGCGACTGGTGCAGGCGAGGATCAGGGGAGCGGACGGGGGGCAAGGGCACCTCGGGCTCGTGGGCTTCCACCTTGGCTGAGAGGTAGAGCTCTCGGGCGCTGCGCATGACCAGCGATAGCTGCAGACTCCGGTGCAGCCGCAGGCCACCGCGCTGCATGCGCGAATGGTACATCTTCCACACGGACAGAGTCATGATGCGCTGCGCCTCCTTTTGCACTTCCATGGCGGCTCGACGGCGGGGGCGAGGGCGGCGGGGACTCCCAGGCTGGGCAGGACAGCTAGCAGGTGCACTCCGGACAACGCGCTCGCTCACGCTTCTCCCCTCACGCCAACCCACGCCGTGACACGGCTAGGACGCTCTGCCCCGGCGCCCGCCACCCGGGCCCTTTTGTACCCGGAGTGAAGTCACCGAGCCGCCCCGCCCAATCGGAGAGCCGCATCCGGGCTTCCCAACGCGCCGCGGCGAGAGACTCCTTAAAGCGACAGGGTGGAATTTACCGAGCGGGGGAGAAGGGACAGGAGTCGGGGCGAGGAGGAGCGTCCCCCAGTCCACGCGGAGCTCTCGGGGTGGTCTCCTTTCTCAGGGTCCTTAATACGCTAGCGCGCAGGCCCAGAAGAGGGGGGCCGCGGATGCGGGGCAGAGTCCACCCACGTGCTTGCGTCTGAAACCCCAGCTGGTTGTAGGCGGCAAGTTTCCTTTCGCGCCGGGGAAGACCGGGGTTCGAACCGGTACATCCCCCGTGGGCACAGTTCCTAGCATCTACCAGGTGTCTAATGTTTTTTTGAATCAGTAACCGATTAGTGTTTTTTGAATCAGTAACCGTGCTAACACTTACTAAGCACTATACCCGCCAGGCGCTGTTAAGGGCTTTCCTTCACTAAATAACCTCACTGATGCCTCACCTCCACTCTGCGGAGGGTATTGTTACAACTGATTTCTTCAGGTGGGGAAATCGAGACAGAGTGACTCGTTCAATATTTGCTAAACGAACGAGTAGGCCCCTGGGGCCTCCAGCTCTTGCGTCTCTCTAGCGTAAGCCAGCCCTCTTCAGTCCCCTTGTCTGTAGGCAGTGAGGCGGCGGGCAGCGCTGCTGGCTCCAGGGCATAGCTGCCCACGCCACGGGCAGCGGATGTCTGCAGACACGAGCGCAGCCCGGGCTGCCATTCCTGCACTCCACACCAAACACGCCCCCAGTTTCCCTGTACACGAGCTCCACGGGGGGCGGGGTACTCGCAAGACGGAGGACCAGGCAACAGGACAGTCCGGGTGAACACGTGGCTCTGCGCCCGGGGAACCGAGGCTGGGGTAGGAGCTGTAAACTAAGCAACGCAGAGACAGAGCAGATAGATGGAGAACATCGGCCCCACCTTCCGCTACGCCCTATCGCTCCAAGAAAACCCATTTCCAGTTCCTCCAAAATAAGATGCAAAATTGTTCCTACAGCTCCATTCATTCGTGGCAAGGGCCCTTTAAGTGAAGGCTCCTCTCTCCCCCCCCCTTCCCCCCTGCCCCAGCCGCCGGCGGGCGGGCAGAATCTTCCGGCCACTGGAAGCGCCAGACTTCCACGACTAAATTTGGATATAATGACGTAGGGCAGGCGCGCGAGCCGCTTCCGGCTGCCCATATAAGGACAGGGGCCGGGATCTCCACTCGGAGCTGTGGCAGCCTCCTTCCGGGCGGGCGGGGGCGGTGCCTTGGCCTCCGAACACGCCCCCTCCCTTACCCTCCCGGTCTCCCGGCAGCTAGGACTGGCTGTAGTCCCCGGCTTCCGGACCAGAGTCCAGCCCCGCGCGCTCCCGAGGCCAGAAGGCGTGACGCCTCCGGGAAAACCCCCGCCGGCAGATAGGGGCGATCTCAGGGCTTCCACTGACGCCAACTCCCTGAAACCCTCCACAAAGACCTTGCCAATACGAGGGACGATTCGCTGAGTACCCCTTCATCCTTGTTCCGCCATAGAGACCCCATAATTATTTCTCCCTACAGTGTTCTCTCCCAGGTATTCCTGCTTCTCCCCCCCCCCCCCCCCCCCC